>NC_092467.1:26581065-26943565 GCF_047495875.1 Pithys albifrons albifrons | reverse complement strand
CATAAATGTGTAATATACAATTATTAACTTACTTTCTTGTACATTTCTCAAATGGAAAAAACAATTAGTGTTCTTCCATCCCTTTTTGGAAACAAATTTTTTTTCAAACTGCAATTTTTTAGTATAATTTTAGTGTAAGGACAAAGTTTTCAATGTATATGCTACTGATGTATTTTGACAAAAATCCTACCATTGTATAGAAAATTTATGTCCTTATATTTTTTATAATTAAATAAACTTCACAATTAAACTAATGTCTTCATTTAAGTTCTTTTTTTGAGTTTTGTGTCCTAAGCAAGCAAGACTCAGATATTCACATGACTTCATGGGTGAATGTCGCTTCCTTCTAATAATTCCAAAATTTCAAGTATGAGTGGGACCGAACAGTCTCAGAGGTTCTAAGTTCATTTAAGATGCATGAAAATAGGCAGCAGGATAGAGGAGAAAGATCCCATTAATGCTGGTAGCAGGGAAGATGCTTCTGAGGATTGTGATAAAGTAGGAAGCTGGTGAGGAGTTCAATTCCAGGGAATCCATGCAGGATTTACGTGCTAGAGAGCTCCCTCCAGAAGATGTGGCTCCAGCCAAAGGTCAGACTGTTGCGTACGAGAGTGTTCAGCCAGGGGTCAGCCCTGTGCAGGTAGCCAGGCTGGGGGATGTGTTACTTAGAGAGGCTTTAACATGTGATGTCATTATTCTATCCAAATTCTTAAGTTCACTTGTGAAAGAAAAGTGCTCATTTATTGGTGCAGATATTCAATTTTTATGTTATGTAGAAATGAGTGGGAAAATAGCTTTTAACTGGTTTGTTTTGGGGGGTTTTGGGGGTTGTTTTTTTTTATGCTCATGCTCTTTTTTTCTTCTCACTTTTACTGCAACAGGCGGTGCCATTGGAAGTGATGACATCATAGCAGGGAACGTGAGCAAGTACATTGTTCTCCCAGCTGCGTATTCTGGACAGCCTAAAAAAGGACATCTTGTATTTGATGCCTGTTTTGAAAGTGGTAAGTAGTTTCAGCATTCTTTTATGTTACCTACTTTGCAGTATGCTGACACTTTTAGCTCTATCACCCATCTTTATATAGCGCCTCTTAATTCTGAAGTTGTTACATTAAATACTTTGTTAAGACAAACAGATTCACTTTAGTCAAGAGTATGACATAAAACCAGACTGTTCAAATGCCAAAAGGGTAGTAAAGTTTGCTGTTAGCCCTACAATGTGCATTTCCTCAGGTCCATTTTAGCCACATCTAGATAGATGACCGGATTTTATTCTGTTGTTACATACAGTCCTTGTACATCACTAATCCAAGATCTAGTATTTATAATATGCTATTTTAAAATTTAATTTAGAAGCTTACTGAGGCAGTTAATGCCATAAAATGCCAAGACCATCCTTGCATTGTTAGATGATTTTACAAAAGTGTATGTGTTGACTTTAAATATATTTCTTTGTGTTTCTTGTGGCCTGATTCTGTACTGCTGAGGTTAATGGAAGTTCTGCCTCTGATGTCAATAGAAGGAGAATTAAACTTTAGGAAGCTACTGGAAACTGAAAGAGAAATTATTTTTTACAAGAGTTATAGCTAGCATATTAATTTAAAGAATAAGTAAAATCAGGTATGTTTATATGCGTGTGGGGTATGTAGATAAATATATATATGGATATGTAGCATTGTATACATTTTTATGTTACATACATGTGTGCTTCCAGATTTTTAGCTTAAATCTATTATTAGTGGCTTTCATACTTACAGAGCACTGTTAAACACCATATGTACAGAAGGCATTTGGCAGGATAAACTATAGTTTTCAGCATGGTTTATGTGAGAGGTGCTGGTAATGCCAAAACTGCTACAGTGTCTTGTAAAATGAGCTTTTTATGAAGAGTTACGTCCCTCAGGGTAGAATACTGGCTGCCAGTTCCTGGATAAATATTAAATTGAGTTATTTAAATCCTGTGATTACGTTATGTAGAAAAGTGCAAATGATGCAGTGAATAATAATGAGTATCTTCTTTCTGAGGTGTGTCTCTGGAGGTCCAGACAATAGTATATATTTTTAAAAATACTTTGGGTGCTATTTCATAATAGTTGTGCAGTATTTTGCATTTTTGTATCAGAAAATGGCTTATGGAATGAATCAGTTGGCCAGTCTGAGAAATTTACTTTACTGTACTAAGCTGCTCTGCAATGAGAAAGAACAGTAGCAACCAAGAAATTTTTTGTGAAGTATTGTGAATCATTGCATGGTGGTTTGATTCCAGTTTTTGAACAATGGAATTAATTATATTTTTGAATGAAAACATTTAATAAGTTCAAAGGTAACATTCATGCTTTATATAATTTGACAATAATAGCATGTGATAGAGGCAGGTGCTATTTGAAATACTCTGTTTATTTACACTGTAGCATGATGAGGCTGTGATGTTGCTTTGCATATTGAGACACTTCCAAAGTACAAATATGAATGAAATTAATAACTTCATTTAGTTCCTTATGATGATGATGTATTAGCAAGAATAAGAGTAATATTGTGTACACTTCATATGTAAATTCACTTTATCTTTTGTTACATGCCAGCCAAGTAATTGCTTGGAGTACCTTTACTGGTCAAAGCAAATTAACTGATTATTGGATAATTTATGAAATTGTTATTAAGGCAGAAATCTCATCCCTCCTGTTATCCAAACAATAGTATACAACATTTATAAGAACTGTGTTGATGCTCTGTGAGTACCACCTGAAAATGGAAATATCCTCTTGAAATTGCCTTTTTCAAAGGACAGGTTATAAAACTGGCCCCACCTGGAGTATCACACCCAGCTCTGGGGGCCCCACTACAAGAAATGCACAGACCTGTCCATGGCAGGGGTGTTGGAACAAGATTGGCTTTAAGGTCTCTTTCAACCCAAACCATTCTATGATTCTAAAATACAAGTTGTGTTAAATGTGATTCCATAAGTGCCTTTCCTTTCTTTGGCTGCCTTCCTATTTTCTTGACAGATCTGGTTGATAGAACTGAACATTCCCTTCGAGACCTATTTTTCAATGACTGTGATTTTATATGGTAGAAATGGAAGTAAATACCCTTAAGAATAGAGAAGAACTTGCAGAAATCAGGGAAAATATTAACACATACAGAAGAAATGCTGTTTAATGTTTAATGATAGCCATCACTTTTGTAATGGCTATCATTATTGCATTAAAAATGTTGAAGAGTATGAATTTGTTTGAGACAGAGAGGTGTTTTCATGTAGTCTGAAAAATAATGTCCAGCTTGCTGTTTTGAAGTGCTTTGCTTTCAAAAAATCATAAAAAGTAGAATTGAAATGGGCACTGGGATTTCTTTTTAGTCCACTCAGTTGTTGAGAGGCAAAATACCCTATTTTTCCCATTCCTGACAGATGTTTTTATATCTTTTTCAGAGGCTTTTGGTGAGTTTCATTGAGAAAGCAGCAATCCATTTTAATGCTGCAATTTTCTCAGTGTAAGAAACATTTGCTTTCTATGTAGAAATGTTCTTCCCAAAAGGCCTTAATTCTTGTCCAGTCCTATAGGCACAGAAAACAGATTATTCCTTTCTTCCTTAACTTAATGGAAAGCTGCTGTCATATCTTTCCTTGGCCTTTCCCTCCTCAGGTTAAATAACCGCTATTTTTTTCAATAGTTCCTGGGTGCTCACATTTTCCAAATTTTCTATCATTCTTTATTTCCTCTGGCCTATCTCCAGCTGTTTTGTGCCTTTCTTGACTGGCAATGGTCCAAGGTGAGCATGATACTCAGATAAGCTGGTGCCAATACTGTGTAGAGTTTAATACATGACATGCCTTGCCATCTATTTACTGCTCTGTGTGACAGTCCAATCTTCTTCATAATAGCATAGCACTGTTGACTTCTGTGAAATTTGTGATCCCTTGTACTGTCCAGGACCTTTCCAGAAGGAGAGCTACCTAACCTGTTCATGGCTTGCACTTTACTTCCCCTTATGGATCTATTAGTAGTGAAAAAACCATTGCTGTAAAATAAATGCAATTATTGGAAATGAA
Source organism: Pithys albifrons albifrons (assembly GCF_047495875.1). Taxonomy (NCBI): domain Eukaryota; kingdom Metazoa; phylum Chordata; class Aves; order Passeriformes; family Thamnophilidae; genus Pithys; species Pithys albifrons. The sequence goes on along the minus strand of NC_092467.1, from coordinate 26,939,517 downwards.
GAATGGTGGCCGAAAATTATCAACCTGCAAGTATGTCAGGAATTGTGTTTCCCATATCTAATGTTCTGACTGGAATCTTCCTTGTTATCTTTATTAATATTTAAGAATATATATGGCCCAAACAAACTTTTCATATTGATTTATCATTAGCATAAAAGAAACTGATGAAAATTCAGATTTCTTGCATACCACAACATAATTTTTGAATAATGTCAGTTTTCACAAGAAATGTGAGTTGGTTTCAGGGAAAAATCGAAGCAGTTATCTATGCACAGAACAAATTTAAAGGAAATAAATGTCACATTTGAAATGTATACATTTGGTCAGTTGTAATTCTGTTTCCTAATATTCATTAATGCATTAAATTATTAACACAGTTTCAGTTCAACAGCAGTGCAGGACTTTACAAATATTCATCTCTCATCCTACCTGTTCTGGCAAAATGGGAATTTTGCAGAATATAGTGCTGTGGGGAAAAGGATGTATTCGCTTCTGCTATACAAAGAAGTCCTTACTGATTGAATCAGGGCCAGATTTTGATACAAGAATGTTCTTCAGAGTGTCTGTTATCTCATACTAAAGGTGAATTGGTATCTCAGAAATTTAGTTTAGGCAGCTGCTCCCACTGTCTTGGGCTGCCTTGGTGCATGTGATTTCTCATGGCATCCATTTAGTCAACAGTCTATTCTGTGTTGTGGCTGAAAGTTGTTTTTATTTGCTTAGTCATTTTTTCCTGTATGAGATGTTTTTGGAGATGATACCTCCAGTGCTGGCAGCCAGGTGTTTTTCTGGGAACTTCCACATCAGCAGTAGCTTTGCTTCTGCATGAGGTAACTTTTAAAATTAATTAATTTTACAGGAGACACAAAAAGCTTTTTATATGTATTTTGTAAAGTGAACAAATAAACCAAATGTCTCAGCCCTTAAAAAACCTCCCATTTTTCTTCACTGTGAGCTGTCTGTTTGCTGGGTGTAGCCACGAGTTGCCTTCTGGCTCCATCACAGGGTGATTTCAAGGTGGGCTCTAAATGTCTGTGGCTTTTGCCTCCCCAGACTCTCGATGTAGAGACCTGGCATATGAAAAACTTGTGTTGACTCTGCCAGCTGTGGCCTCACTGCAGAAAAACACTGGGAAAGTTCAAATATTGTTCCTTTTGCCCGGTGCCATCGGGGTTGCAGTCCCCATGGCTGTGGGTCCCTCTGGCCTGTGGGTGTGGGTGTATCCCAGTGCCCTCTGGTGTATCCCAGTGCCCACTGATGTATCCCAGTGCCCTCTGGTGTATCCCAGTGCCCTCTGGTGTATCCCGGTGCCCACTGATGTATCCCAGTGCCCTCTGGTGTATCCCAGTGCCTGCTGATGTATCCCAGTGCCCTCTGCCTGCCCGTGGTGATGGCCCAGGGAACAGCGCAGGGGGCTGCACTCAGCCTGAAGTCAGCCTGGAGTCTGGGATGTGCTGTGAGGATGGTTAGAAAACCCAAGCTCAACAGTTTCTGCTGCTTGTGGCTCAAATTGCTTGTTTTATAATTACTTTTGAGGATTGAAGGAGCAGTGTTGGCTCACAGAGGTTTGTAAATCTCAGCATTCATGCTGTTAAATGCAAGGGCTTTTAATAAAGCTTTGAAAAGATATATTTTGGCTTGTTAGGCAACTATAATGCTGTTTAACTGTTAAAAAATACTGTGTTTCTTGAAATTAGAAATGAAGCTGCTGTCTGCTTTTATTCTCATTTCAACCAAAAAGTGGAACTCCGCCAAGAGTCATTAAATCTTCTATCCTTTGGATGAATTCTTATTTTTTAATGAAAAAATGTTATGATTGGGTAATTTCCGTATTGTGGTTTATGTTCAAAAGGTTGTAATTAAAGTTTTGTAAAATTTTAGATTTAATCTCAATTACTCTAAACCTCATATTATTATGTTAACTGCTGTACCACCACCTTGCAGAGAAAATTATTGACAAACATCAGCTTGTCTTTTCCAACAGCAGGTTCATAAAACATTTCACATTAGAAACCTGATAAAAAATTCAGTGCTGATGGATTGCAAATGATATTAATCAGCTGGAAAAAGTTAAGATTTACAATGTATTAAGAGATCTCATATGACTGAGAAGTACCCTCATATCATTTTTGTTAAGGTTTTAAATATCTTTCTATATTTCAAAAATAGGATAATGTACTTATAAAACACTTTGCACAACACTCAAAATTGCAGTAAGTGATTGTAATTCCGCTGATCTCATTGTAACCACTTACAGGCGTGAAATAGGCCATTGAGCTTTACCATGAAAGATATCTTTGAACAAAAGCACAGATAATATAGGATGGATTGCCCTTTGGGAGTGCCCGTGTCCCAGTTGTTAAGACTTGACATGTAACTTTAGACAGCTAAAATTAGGAGAGATTCATCTTAGTTGTGATTAATAAAACACTGTAAAATTTGAGTTGCAAAATATTTTCTGAAACAGACGGTTTTGTTTGTAAAATGTTTAAAAATGAAAACTAAAATGGTGCAGAAGATGATGCTGTTAAAATTATGCTCAAAGAAAAACTGAAATCCACCCTAGGAAATAGTTGCTTTTTGGCCACCTGATATGGAATTGTAATGGGCTTCCAAAGTTATTAAACAATCTGATCCTCTCTGTGCTTACATTTTAGTGAACAGAAATACCCTTTTTCTCCTTGGTTTCAGGGGCACTGCTATGGTATCCTGGAACAGGAATAAAGCAGTACAGGCAACTGTCATGGAACATTACTAGAAATAAAAAGTGCAAAAGCTCTTTAAGGCTACTTTCGTCCAGTGTAAAAACTTTTGGTGGTAGACTAAACTGTGTTTGGGAGCAAAAACTAGTTGTTATTCCAAGTTTCCTCTCATGTGTAACTGGAATGACTAAGTCAGGTAGAACTGTTGGCTTTCACTTCTATAATAATGCTCATCTGTAAAACAGAAACAAAGGAATGAAAGTTAATATGTTATTTCAGTAAAGTCTGTTTTCCCTCTGCTTTTGTGACATTGAGGTGTGTCCAATTAACAAAACACTTTTGTTGTTTCCTTATTTGTTGACAGTAATTTATGCTGTATTTCACAGTAGATATTAAATGGTTATTGCTACCAGTAGGATAATTGAATGTTTCTGAACATGCTTCTTCCCAGTTCAGAGCAGAATTGCTCTATCAGAGTATCAATACCTTTGTATTACTGCAAGTTAGAAGTCACAAAAACTCTAAGAACAAAACACTGATTTTAATTTTTTGTATGTTTTAATGGTGACCCTAGGAATAGATTAATGGATGTGGCATGCACAGAGTGATATCAGTTAACATATATGACATTACTCAGATGTCTCAAACTCCGGAAAAAGCATGTGAATGATTTATGGAATTGATATTAATCTCTTTCCAGTAAATGCATTACTAAAGTTACATGGGAAATTGATGTTACTGCTGTAATGCCAAATTAATTTCTTTCTTGCTAGGTCAGCATTGCAAATGGAACTAAATATTAACCTTTTAAATATCTAAACAGATATGATATGGAAGACATTTTTACAAATGGGGGCGTGCTTGGTGTCGATGTGACACCAGCTAACACATATGGCACTCATGAGATATCGTAACTTGTGGGGAAAAGATAGTAATGACTTATGGAGCGAAAGAAAATGCAAGAAGTATTGGTGTAATAGCAAGAGTAAAGAATTAGGAAGTTACTTGTAGTTGTGCTGATTATAATATTCATGGTGGGTTTACCATCAGATCCTCATGCCACCTTCTTTAGGACCAAGCCTTCCCTCCTGCCTTTTGCCACGTTTCCATCTCCTCAGCTGGTATAATAAAAGCTCATGTGGTGATTTGCAATTTGATTGACCCAAAAGGGACCACAATAAGCAACTGGAAATGAAAGCAGAAATGTCTGTGATCAGATAATTTTAAGTGCAGAGGAAATTTTCAGTGGCCTGTGTATAAGAAACAACTAAATAAAGTAGGAAACCTTAGTGAGGAAAAGAGAAAACTGAGGAATAACAGATTAGAGGTCTGTAAAATTGTGATTCTTATTCAAAATGTCAATGAATATTAAACAGTGGTTTTCTGTCTGTTCTCTTTGTACAAAAACTAAGGGCCATCAAATGAAAATAGCAGTTAACATGTTGAAAGCAAACAAAGGAGAATGGTTCCTCACATATTGTTTAATTAAGCTGTGGAGCTTCTTCCTGCAGATCACTGTGGGTGCTAAAAGTTGACACGTCATGCTTTCAATAAAGAAAACTGACTGACAAGCATAGGAGAGAAAAATCAGTTGAGAGCTACTGAACACTGACACCATTTCTGGCTCAGAATGTTCACAAACTGTACACTGTAAACTGGAGAATTATACTGGAAAGTGTCTTCAAATGGTTGTTTTGTTTCCATGCTCTTCTCCAGGGATCCATTTCTGGTAGTTACTGAGCTGGACATTGATCTCACCTGAACGACACATTTGGTTAAATGGTTGATGACTGTTAGTACCTATGATAATTTATCATTTTCTAAAAATATGTTAGAGGTTACAGTTGCAAGCCAAAATCAACATAATGCAAAACTCTACTTTGATCAGATAATTAGAATGTTACAGTTCTTGTTTCCATTCAAACTGATTTTCTTAGGAGGTCAGTGGTTGAAGATGGTGTGCTGACTTTTACAGTTGTCCAGAAACACATCTGATGCAGATCCATTCTTAAGATTTTACATTATACATTCTTGGTACTTACATTCCCATCAGACTTTAAGGTTTTGATGGGATTTTTGTGAGCTTGCTCTAGGACAGAAAAGGAAATAAAAAACCCCAACTCCTCAGCAATGAAGATATTTTATACTAAGATGACTGAGTATTTTTTGGGAAAAAGCAAAAGGATTTTTGTATATACCAGGTTCTGAGATAATTTTTTCAGTTACCATTTTTTTCTGGCTCTGTTCAACATTTTCCATCTGGAAAAATGATAGAGGGAAATGCAAGAAAGAATAGCAGTGTCCCTGCCAGTGTGAAGGAACATTACATTACACTGAACAAATATCCTTATCTGAATGTACAATCACTGAAATAAATGCAGCTGTGTTTATTTCAGCATAATCAGATATATTTGAATATAAAATCATTGACATAAATGCAGCTGTGTTTATTTCAAACTGCACATGTTAATATGAACATGAATGTAACATCAGTTGATCACCCAGGAATGTAAAGAGGTGTGTATATATAGAGACACAATAAAGGCCTGGGACAGTTGAAAGTTTGAAGAAAAATATCTAGAGGGGTTTGTGATTTACCTAAAATTTTTGAAACAGCATTGGAAGTCACTGGTGAGGAGATGCAAAATTCTTCACATATAAAATCCCTGGAGTTGAATAAATCTGTGGTTACTCTGTAGAATAACAGGTGACCTCTGCCTCAGTTACTGACTAAGAAAATAATTGCCTTGAATAATTGCTTCTTAAAATAGAGAATTATGTTAGTCTTGAGTGATTGGTAGGTCCAGGTCAATCTCTTCTGATGGGCAGAGTGCAGACCTTAACTTTACCTTAGGTTTTTATCTGATTTTGAGTCTTTAAAAGAGCTGCTGACCACCCTTCCAGAATTGCATCCTGCTGGGTTCTCAAACCCAGGGAAAATACGATGTAGAGCAGTGCCAATGGAAAAATTTTGGCACTGTTTATTTTGTCAGGAATGCTTCTCCCTGCTATTTTCCCAAAGTAGTTCTCTGCCTTCGCTGTCCTGTTTATCTGCATAACCTCTGCCTTTTTAAGTCGGAGCCCTTCAGAACTAGAAGAAATTGAAAAGTGTTCTTTATTCTGCTTATGCAGATGGTGTTACATAGACTAGCACAAGGAATGGCTGTACTCAGAATAAAAGAGAAAGTAACATCAGAACAGTAAATATTTTGGAGCTAAGAGGTATTGGAAAGGCTTTATTTTCATCTGAGAGAAAACCAAAATATTCTGCTTGACTAAATAGCAGTATTTTGTTCAGTTAGTTCAATAACCTTTAATATTATCCCTGTTTTGCAGAAGACAGCAGCACAAAAGACATGGTTCTTGACTGCCTAGCACCTTTTGTAGTGAATTTCAGCTGTGTGAAATGCATGCAAAATGGCCGAGAAACGTTCAGAGTGCTTTACATCAGATTCATGGGAGCCAAATGCTGATGAAATGTAGGAAATTCATATCTCGTATTATGTCTACTAGATTTGATGCTATGAAGAATAGGGGAACAGAAGGAAAGGGATGAGTAACATTTCTTGTACTTCCTTCTCAGCTCCAGATACAGGAATACCTTTCACAGAATCACAGAATGGGTAAGGGTGGAATGGACCTCGGTGGGTCATCTGGGTCCCCCTCCCTGCTCAAGCAGAACCATCCCAGGGCACATGGCATGGGATTGCATCCAGGTGGCTCTGGAATGTCTCCAGCGAGGGACACTCCGCACCCTCTCCAGGGAATCTGCTCCAGTGCATGGCACAGTAAACACCTTCTTCCTTATATGTGCCTGGAACTTCCTGGGCATCAGCTCCTGCCTATTGCCCCTTGTCCTATTGCCTGGCACCACCAAGCAGAGCCTGGTCCATCCTTTGGACATCCCCCTTCAGACACTGACAGACATGCACGAGGTCCCCTTTCAGCTGCCTCTTCCTGAGCGTGAACAGGCCCAGCTCCCTCAGCTCCCTCCCTGTGCAGTCATGTCTGATTTTTTTTTCAATGAGCTGAAGACACTGTCACAGGCTGCTCAGAGGGGCTGTGGAGTCTCCATCCAAAGCTGTACAGAGCAGCCTCCTCTTGCTGATCCTGCTCTAGGACTAGACAAATCTCCAAAGACCCCTAGATATCCCCTAGAAAACCAACACTTCCTTTTCCCCCCCCCGGAAATCAGAATACACTTCAGATAGATTCTGCTCTTGTTGTTGTTATCTAAATAATTTTCAAATTCTCTGCTGCCTGCTGTTACAAAGTTAACAAGCCAAATTAAGATCTTTGCTTGTTTGAGCTGCCACAAATGCAAGAAGAGACAAAACACATAGTGGTCTGTCCTTTTGAAAGAATACTGGTTGCAAAACACACTTCAGAGAAATGTTTCTGCATAAACAAAGAATCTTTGCATCTTGCATGGAAACTGTCTGATTTTGGGAGAAAATATTTTACAGTATTTTGCTCAGTCTAAGAGGAATTTGGATACAAGTTATTAGGTGGGAAACACGTTATTTTGGATTCATGCAGAGCTCCATTTTGCATTTATTGATTCTGTTTAGTAACCTAATAGCCTTCTAGGTTCAGCCTTTGGCATGCTAATTTTGATTTAGTGTTTGTATTTCTGAAAACAAACTGAGAACAAACCATAAATTATCCAGTAGTTGTTCTTTAGATGGCTACTGAAATTCCAGTATCTACTACAGTAACATAATGTGAAGGTAAATTACCATACTATATTAAGGGTTATTATTATATTCTAACAATTTCTGGTAGAATCGCATCTCTGTTTCTCTCATCTGCAACTGTAGGATATCTTTTTCATAAGAAATATGGTTTATTCTGTTTTTTTTTAGAAATTGGGTTGGAATGTTTATTGTTGCTACTGCACTGCATTATGAATAATTCATTTTTAGTAGCCTTTTCTAAGATTGTAAATGAATGTAAAATTTCAGATGAGAAAAACTTCTGAGCCTTTTTATGAATACAATATCAAATATAGAGAGCTAAGGAATAATACATCTAGATTTCTTTTTTTCTTTTCAGCATTTTGGTGGTCAGCCTAAGAAATTGTGTTCACAGAGAGTTTTTTAAATGATTGACTAATTTTTTTTTTATACTTGAGTTCTTTTTCTTGGCTTCTTATTTGTAGTTTTTATTTACTTCTGTTAAGGCCAAATTACATAATTTTTATGCATATATTTTATATTACTGTTAAGTTGTATAATGAAATGTCTTCAATGCTCTCATGGACAAGAAATTGCACACATACCTGTGCTGGGCTGGCTGCCACTTGTGTAGGCACAGGAAGATTAGATTCTTAGCAGTGTTAGCACAGCCCCAAATTCTCCAGACTGGATAAATGCTGAGATGGTGAATTCACTCTGGAGTTTGGTGCTGTTGCAGATACAAAGCTGTCAGAATAGCAGAGCTGGGTGTCTGAGCTGGGGAGGGTGACCCATTGTAGATGTGCTCCTTACTAGAAGTAAAGACAAGGAATGGGGCAGCAATGTTGTAATTAATTTATGCTTCATCTGAAAAATACAAGCTGATAACAAGTTGAAACTTAACTTTTGGTTATGACTGCATGTGTTTTCTGTGCTCCTTCTGTTTCAGTAGCTTCAAGATTGATCCATTATCACTCATCCTGAAACGTCGTTCACTTACTGGTTGTTACTGTGCTATCCTGCCTGTTATTTCTCTCTCCTCTCTGCATTTGTGTAAATGTTATTGCTGAAGTGTCTTCTTTTGTGTGTTGAGAGAATGTTGAGCCCACTTCTTGAGCCTGTACATTGAATGTTGTATCAAATTAAACCTTGTTATCGTCATCTCTAGGACTCCACATTATCAGCCTCCCATTAGCATTTGTTTCGCTTTTCGTTATTCCCATCTGTGTGCTCTTCTTTATCCTTTTGGATTTAGGGATCCATTTATTTCCTTCCCTCATATTTCCATTTGCATTTTCATCAGTGAACATTTTTGGCCCTCTTTATTTGTCATGGTTTCCTGTTTTCACAGGATATCCCCCATAAGTATCCCTTCCTTGAAAGTTTTTCTTAAATCTACCTTTCTAAAATTCCTCCTGCAGATATATGTGCAGATATCTCTCTCTATATATATATAGATATATAGATATTTAAATTGGAGTTCTGATGTTTGGCAATCATTTGTCCTTAATCAGACTGCTTGTTCTTTTGGACAGGAATTGTTTCCTACCCAAAACTTCAATTTCAGCTGTGCTCTCTTGGTATTTTCTCCAGCACAGGGGATCTATGCTGACTGATGCCAAATCTTCAGTGCCTGGTCCAGAGCAGAAATCAGTAGAAAAAGTCTCTGCAAAACTATAATTTCTGTTGGCTTTGGATCGGACCGTAAACTTGTGAAACTTTCTATGAATTAACAGGCATGTGGCAATTGGGCAGATATTCTGTTACTTGGTGGGCCTGAGGTCAGTAAGAAAGAATGCCAGAGAAAGGACTAGTTAGATGGGAGGAAAATAAGAATATTCTGAGTGATTAAAAGAAGTTCAGTTCTAAGTGTCTGTCCAGTATGTCTGCAATGTAACAATCATTATGACATCTAGATACTTCTTAGGATGTGAATGCATGACTTTCAAGACCTCTAATTTTATTTTCTCTTTAGAATATTAGCCTGGTTAATAATAACTTATGCTTATGGTCTTTTACTGCAGGAAATCACAGTGTACTTTACCAGGTGCTTTTGTTTTCATTTTATAGTTCCAGAAATCTGAGGCTTGCAGAAGTTCAGAGCTTCAGTATTATACAGTAGAATCACCATTTGAAGCATTTTGACATTATCTTCTTTGAAGCTCACTAATTGGATTTAAGCCCACACCTTTGATTACTCTTTAAAACTGAACAAAGCGTGTGTCTTCCTGAATCACGGTGGCTAAGATGGACTTTCCTTTGTAGGGATGCTATTTTAGAGTCTGCCATGCTTCAACAGATATTAGGAATAATAGATACTATTTCAGATATAATGTAACAATAACTGATATTATTTCAGCAGTACAGGAAAACTTAAATACTGTTGGAAAAATTGTGTTAGGTTATCTCCTCTGACTCAGACTAATGAAGGATGAACCAGCTGAGTAAAGAAAGAGGAGGGAGAACAAGCGTTATCTTTTGCAACCTATTCAGTTTTGGCTGATTTAACCAAGATGAGGAGAAAAGCAATATTGTGTTCTTTGACTGTACTGTAACAAGCTTTGTTAACTGATAATAATAACTGGAAGACATATGTTAAATTGTTGATCCATATGAGAAAGGAAGAATACTGAAATCAGAAAATTGTAATTTGATAATTGTGATTTAGTCTTTTACATCTACATGGCTTCATAGTCATACCAAATACAGGCTAGTCTATTTTAACAAAATAAAATTCCAAAGTATATGAATTGGAAAAGTGGAAAAAATTCAGTTGTCTGACTAATGCAACACAATATAATTTTACTGTGGATTCTACATTTGAAAGATACAGTTTATGAATTATTTCAAATCTTGCAGAAACATTTCATTGTTACATGATATATTATACAGGTATATATATGTAAAAACGTACATTTCAATATTATATTATTACTTCAGCAGCTTCTTATGTATACTAGCAGGGTATACTGTTAGATGTAAACTACAGAATTAAAAAAAAGGTAGTATGTTTCATTGTTATTTTTAATTGAAAAGGTTTGATACTTCTTTAGGTTCTTCCTTAGAGGTAAACTGCCACCCCTCTTCTGAGATCCACACTAATTTTGAATAGAAATAGTAATAGTAATGCTAAGTGTGTGTGTATATCGCTGTTTTTAAAGACTCAAAAGCAACATTGGAACTACATAATTGACCAAGGCCACTCAACTATCATTGTAAGGTAATTTCAGTACTAATTGCTTTAAAAATACTGATTTGTTTTCTGATGTTGTGAAATAACTTAGGAGATTCTGTCTATTTTGAAAATCTACATCATTCTTTTTGGAAAAATATGTTCCTATCAACCAGTGAGAAAAGTTTGGAGATAGAGTCAAATAAAAGAAAAAATTTAATTTTATGGCACTTAATTAGAATCCTGAATCAAGCTTAAATGGGCATCTTGATAGGCTGGAAACATCTGGGTATCAAAAAATTAGTAGAGCAGAAAAAGTCAGTATGTGATGTGATTGACTTTGTCTATTAATGCAGGAGAGTATCTCCAGCTCATGCCTTTATATAGCCCAAACCTCCCACTTAAATCACCATCCAAAGTTTTGCAAAGAGCTTATTGACTCCAAAGTGCCTCTGACTGTACCCTGCACCTCAGCCTGACCACAGCCAGGAGTGATACAGGAATAATTGGTCGGCTCTTGTCTTATGATTATTTCTTAATGTGGAATAAACATTGCAAAGATTGAGGCAGCTCAGCTGGAGACCTGCTGAAGGGTGCAGGGATGTGCCTCCTCATTAGGAGCAAACTGATGTCAATAAGACCAAAGGTTACCTGTCTGTCTGAGCAGATGGATGGAGGTCAGACATGCTGTATGATGGAAAGGCTCAGGAAGAGGAGCTGAGAGCCACACTCCAGGTGCTCTGGATTTCCTGTTAGCCCCTGTTTCATGGATGTAGCTCCACATCTTATTCCCTTCCACGCCCCTCTGGGGTCCCACTTGGGTGCAATTCCAAGTTTTGACAATCAGGAAGGCATTGATTGGATTGAGACTCAGCTGGCAGAGGTTCAGCATTTTTTCCACTGTAGCTGCATATGTATAAGAAGAAATGGGACTTAAAAGTCATATTTCATAGGATTTTTAAATTCATAGTGTCCTCTGGGTTTGTGTGTTTCAGACAAGGTGAAAAGTAACACAAAAGTAAAAGAGAAGGTATGAGATTTTGTTGGCATGAGGGAAGAGGGAAGCTCTGAGATTGTTGGTTACAAAGGTTCTCCTTTGGTATCCTCTCTCCCTTTCACGAGGAGATGGGAAGGAGCTGAATACTCAGGACATACTGAGAAGGATCTACCCGGTATTATGAGTTATTTCATTGACTGTAGCACCTGAGTTGTCCCCACGTGGATACATAGTGTGTGAGGGTCAGATGTTGGGGACAGTCAGGGGAACTTTGAGAATGCTTTTTACAACGTTGATTTGATGAAGCTTTCATTTGTGCCTTGTTAAAGGGGACTAACAGAGCAAAGTGGAACATTCCAGAGAGAGGAGAGGTTTCACCCCTGCACGGGATGCTGCTGAGCCTGCTGAGAAGTGGGGTGCTTTCAGAGCACTGAGTGGCATGGACAGGAGAGTGAGGGTGAGTGTGCAGGAGTCAGGGAGGTTGGAGCTCCTGGGGACTGAGGAGCTGTTTAGAAATACAGCAAACAAGATGCAAGGTTGGCCATAGAGGTGACGCTCTTTTCCTGAAGATCCAGTGGAGGCTATTTAGAATTTGTTGCAATTCTAGCAAGTTCTCCGAGTAGGAAACTAAAACAAATTGTGGTAACAGTATCTGCTTGCGGGAGCACAGTGGGAAGGGAAGCTCTCTTTTGATTTTTCTTCTTTTTTACTTAGTCATTTTGAGTTTTCTTTACTTAAAATCCAATTAATCCAGTTTATAATAGAGTAAAAAAGCCTGCTTTTTGTTTAGAAGCTTTATTGGCTTTTTGGAATACTGACTTATAAGAAAAAGATCTGGGCAGTTCAATTTCAATAATATGTCTGACTCAGATTCTCATCCCATCCATCTTAAACCCATTTTCTTTCTCTAATCACCTGCGTGCCCTCATCACAGTTCCCAGGCTTGCTTGGCTTGTACAGTATTTGCAGTTTGCACTCTTTAGATACCTGTTTGTTTGATAGACAAGGCAAATTGCATTCCTTTTGTGATTCAAGCACAGGGGGCTGTGTCCAATTGCACACTCACTTGAGACCTCCCTACCTGAAGCCACACGAGAAGCTCCCTGTTAGTGAACTAAAGTGTGAGCCTGTATGAGCATGGAGAAAATGCATTGCTCCCTTTTTGTCACGCTAATGCTCTTCAGTCTGGTGCTTAGCAGACCAATTTCATATGTCTCCAAAAGTGTGGAATCAAATTTCTTATTGTATAATTATTGTAAACTGAAATTTTGAGAACATGTGACAGACATGTAGCCAACCACACCCTCCAAACAAGCCATTGCTTTGAAAGTAGTTTGTTGTCTGCATGGTCAGAGACAGGTCTGTAACAGTGTGATTCTGCAGAGAAAATACTGTTAAAAACCAAGTTCTCTTAATGGAAAGTTGCACATTTTTAATGCACATGGCAGTGTATTTGAAGGTAGAGATATATCCAAATGTACATGGATATGAATGTGCATTTTTACAAAAATTCTCATTTGTATGGATGTATCTATTTTAAAAATACTCTCAGCTGATTAATATTTAAGATTAGCATTCAGTGTTAACATAATACATCAAATTGTAAAAGGTCTATCTATTGTAGAATACAAATTCTCATTGCTACTGCCACTTTATAACAGTCTTCCATCAACTTTGTGCCTTGCCCTCTCCTTGCCCTCCTCTCTCCCCATGTTTTAGGCATCATCTTCTGAAGAAATCCTCATTTTGTGTTAACATGGGGAGTAAAATAATATGTTGATGTCTTGGATATCAGTTGGTGTTCTGCTGATCCCTGAGTAGAGAGAGTGATGTGCTGTCACTCTCTCCATAACTGTCCAAGGTTGAGAATTTTATTACATCTTTCAAAATGTCTTTTTACTTTCATCTGAAAATGAAAATAAGTTGAATAAAATCCAGTTTATGTTTGAGCTGGGCTGCAAATTCACTTTTTTATATAAAATTAAACTTGATTTCCCAAGGAGTTTTTTTTCTGTTAATACAACTTTTGTTCCTGCTTTCTGACAATTATCATATATGGCTTTTTTTTTTGTTTGTTTGTTTTACTGCCACAGTTTGAAGTGAGAGCATTAAGTTAAATTAATTTGACTTTGGTTGGCAAACGGCGATAGTAGCACTTTAACAGCTGTTTGCTTTCCTGGATTGTCCTTGGTGCTGAAATTGCTTTTGTATCTAAACAGCAAAATGTGTTCATAGGGCTACAGAATATGGAGATAAATTTAGCCTGTCACACAGATATTATTGGGGCTTTTTTGTGCTGTGTCTCTGGGAGTGGATCCTGACTACAGTGCTTTAATTCCAAGCTGTGTGTGCCTTTGGACATCTTACAGGACCGTTTGTGGAGCTTTTCTCTTTGATTTATGACCTTGCCTGTATGGACTTCTGATCAGATTTTATTCTCATTTAGTGCAAGAGGGGCTAATTATGAAAGTGACAAAGATTCTTTCATTGTGCTAAAGCTTTTTGAATGACAAAAGGGGGCTTTAAATTAAAATGAACTTTAACAAGGCATTTTCACATTGAAGTGATACACACTCTACCACTGATAGAGTAATTCATTTTCAATCCTTTCTGATTCTATAAACACATTGTCTCACAAGATCAGTAATTTTTTACCTCTCAGGCTAATGAAGAGTGGATGGTAGACCAATGAATTCTCTTTTTGCAGAACTGTTTTGACATTCTTAATTTTTTCTTAAATATCAAAGAAAGGACAAAGAGCTGTGATTTTATTGCATTAATATTAATAATCATTTATCTGCAGAAAAACATTTAAATATCACTTGACATTTGCAGAGAAAGATTAATGTTTAATTTACCACAAACATAGAAATACTTTGAAATAAAAGGAAATGCTTCTGGATTTGGCAAAATGAAAAAAAACCCCAACAAAATTAAGACAGACATTCAGATATAAAAAAAATTGTAAGTGTAATAGGAGTCAAAAACATGTTGGTGCCATCTAAAATGTCAATATTTAAATTATCACTTCTGATTGAAAAAATAACATCAACTAGATGGTTTTTGAAGGTCTAATTTAAGCTTTAACTAAACAAAGATAAATTAGGGTTAGCAGTTTTCTGTTACATCCATGTGGGTACAGTTAGGAAGACCTGCTATAAACTCTATCAGTGTTATAAAAACAAACCAATGTAATTTAGTTCCCTGTTTCCACATAATTATAAATAGTGCATTGGTGTGAAGTTGGGGTATGGACAGTGTTGGTATTTCAAAATTATTGTTAGGGCTGAAAGTCCAGGGGACTTCCAGAACCAGCTGATGTCTGAGAGGAAAATACCAAGGTATAGGAGGCAGAGAATTATATAAGGGAAAATACAGGACCAAGTTCCATTACCTACAGAAGGATGAAAATGCTTTATAATAAAGAGAAAAGTACAGAAATCACCTTGTTCCATAAGGGAATGTCAGACTAGGAGCTACAGAGGAGGAGATGAGCAGGGAAGTTGTGTATCAGTCTAATCTGATGAAATGGCTAAAAATGTACCTAGACTCCAGGAAAGTCTATCTGTAAATTTTATCATGGAGATTATATGGTAAGATATCAATTTTAGGCAATGAAATAATGGGATTAATGTATTGAATGAGAATAACATTTCTAGCACCCAAACTGGTTTTGTGACTAGATTGATAATGGCATAGAGAATCAAATTCAGTTTTATAATGAACTGGAATAAGACTCTTTCTTCTGCAAAAGCTGTATATAAGGCAGATATTCAGATTCAGTATTTGCACTGAAAGTCTATTGTTACAGTACATTTTTTCAAGGATTTTTTTTATAAAATAAAGACAGTTTTATATATAAAGCCACTTAATTAGTTAAAGAAGGTTCTAGTTCAGGATCCATCTCAAAGAGTATGATTCTTTTATCAGGCAATACCTGCAGCCTTTCCACTAATACTGCTTTTAATAAAAAACTCAAATCCATTTGCAGCTCTGGTGACTTTTTAAAGGTCCTTGAGAATATAATTCTAACTAAACTGCTTGAGATTTCCATCTATTCATTTTTACTCAAGTTTCAGTCTGTAGTTATACTATGGAAGGATTCTCTTGGAAAAATGGTGATTCCATGTATCAGGCACCAAACTAGGCCAAAGGCAGAATTACAGCATTGGTGTGCAGTAAGAAATCAACAGGAACATCCTCTCTTGTAGGATGAAAGAACTTTTTTTGCCTTTTGCACTATGAGTGTTCTCAGGGTCTTTGCAAAATGATGAGTATATTGAGTAGGAAGCATTATATAACTAGGAGTGTTGTAATGTACTGAAGAATAAAGAATATATGGATTTTAACACTTTTTACTGTTTTTAATATATTTTTGCACACCTTTGATGTCTGGGCAGCAGGTAAATATGAGAGTGTTTTACATTAGAGGCTGGAGACAGCAACAGATTGCTGTGCTGGGCACTGAGCATCAGGCCCTAACAAGGTGTGTTTGGAGAGGATTCTGTGCCACACACCAGCAATGGTACATCCCACTGTGGTACAGCAGCTCCTGCTCCCCGAGCTGCCTTGGTGGTTGCTGCCGTGGTTAAGGCTGCAGACGTTGTTATAATTTATTTATCAACTTATTAATTATTTATTTAGGATAGCACCCATTATATGCTAAGTGACTTCCAAACAGAAATTTCCCCCAATGCTTTTCCTTTAAGAGCTGTGCTGTAAAGGATGTGATACAGGCACAGCCGGGAGAGACCCATTTGGGGAGCACACGCTTTGTTAAAGAGAGCTGAGTTTCGTGACACTAATGCAAAACCTCTTTGTATTCCGATTTTCCTTTAACAAAGGTTCGCTGCTGTGGATAAATAACTGCCCATCTGTCATTGGAGGCCTTTGGGGAATTGATAAAGAGGGAGCAGAGAAATCTGTTTTTCTGGGGATTTGGTGGATTTGGTGTAGTGGGTGTGCAATGGCCATCTTAGGGCACAGGCCTGTGATTTTTAAGCACTCTTGCCACTCCTTACTAAGCTGATGCATTGCTGCTTTGCCTCTGCCAGTTTCTGTATTTACATGATTTTCTGACTTTTTTTGAGAATTTGTCCTGCAGTCTTGGACTCTGCTGATATTTTCCTAATTTCTAAGAACTTCACAGATGCAGGAGGAGTCAAGAGACTAACTCCATTTTATCCATCCTTTGCAATTTCCCTACACAGTGAACACTGGCATTTTAGGCTTTGCAGCACCAGGGTTTTTAGGTCCTTTAAGTGAAAGCCTCAGTGTTTATTGATAAGGGCAATTTTGAAATTAGACTTTTTGACTGCAAGTGATTAAATATCAATCACATTTGATCAAAAGTATTGAATTCTTTCAGCAAGATTTTATTTTATAATTTCTTAATACATATGTAAACCTGCTGCTTTACAATGATATTTGTGGTATTTTGGGATATCTGCTGGTTGTATATTGTGCTGTTTTGCTCATGATGGTTTTTGAGCAATCATGATCACAAAATCTTCAGAATTACTTGTCGCTGTTTTTCATTGTACTCTAAACTGGCATCACCATTAAGACTTCTCTACTTAAGGAACAAAGAAGACAGAAAGTATTCTTGTTCTAGTTGCTTTTGTTGTCTTTCCAAATGGCATTGTTTACTCTTCTGGATTATCTTTAAAAGAAAGTTGCAAGTGATGTAAGTAGGTGGCCTCTGGGATTAACACATGCTTGAGCTTTACAATTATTTATATTGGGAAATCTGTAATAGTATCCTCGTTGTAGGAGGAGCCTCAAAACTACTGCTTAATAAATTTTAATCCCTGTATATCCCCTTCCCCCTTGCCCAGATGTCATTCAAACACCTGTGGCCAGGCCAAGAAAAATATTTTTTTTCTGGAAGGAAGAGCTCATTCTAAAACTGTCCATTGGCAGCACTGCCCAGACTACTAAAATGTGAGAATCTTTTTGTAACTATAGTTAAAGAAACCACAGCATTTCCGGCCCCATCCCTCCTTTCTTTTATATTTTACTAATAGATGTAAGATGGTTTATGACCCTTCCCTTTTTCAACCAGTCCCTTTTACTTACAGGTTTCCAATTCCCTTAATTTTCTGTGTAGAAGAAAATTCTGCCTCCTACTCCAATTCTGATAGAAGTTTTAATTTATAAAACTCCTGTGGGTGTTTCAGTCTAGGCCACACATCATTAATATTTCTTCAGTTTAACTCCATACAAAAGAATTATAGATCTATTCATTACACGTGTTTGGGACCACTGAAAAGCAGTAACTCTGGGCCCAGATCCTGTGGGCAGAATGCTCTTAGGAAATGGGTCCAGTGCACTTTACTTATATGACTTGTGAGGAAAAATATTGCAAAGAGTGGAAGTCAGCCTGTGATCCCAAAAAGGTGTGGAAAATCAGATCCATCTCTCATTGTTACACATCAAGAGCAACACCATTAAAATGAGCATCGTTACACCAAAACACACAAACAAACAAATGGAGACCCATAACTCTTACATACCCAAAAACCAAATACAATTTATTTTAATGCTATAGTCATAGATAAACAAGAAGAGTATAAAGCTAGAATTTTCCTGAGCTGACACGATTAGATTTTTTCACATTGTCTACTTACAGTAAAAGCTCACTGAGAATCACATGGTCTCTATAAGTCGTGCATTAATATGTCCATCTCAGTTTACCCTTTCCAGGGATGAACTATTACCAACTGCTGCTAAGAGCTAAGATAGTCATTGTTCCTGTACAGCCTTTTTCATAAAAACTACTGATTTACTGTCCTTTGGATGTCACTATTGATAAAAACTTAAGACATAATGGAAATAACAATTTCTACTTGCTTAATTGAGGAGGGAAGATAGAAAAGATGCTACAAATCAAGTCTTGCCATGTCCTTTTGAAATGCTTTGCCTATTTGATGGTCATGACCATTATTCAAAGGCAGTCCAGATCTTGACCAAAAGCATAATGAACATTGCTATGATTTTAACAGAAACATCAGGTTTTTAAAAGAATACTCTGTTGCTGAAGAGTACCAAGGGTTTTTTACAAAACATTGATGTAACTGTGGCAGTATGAGTATTACTTTGTATTGCAGAGCTTGATAAGTACTATTTTAATAACTGAAACTATAATTTACAGGTGTTGTATATGTGTTTTTTGTGATACTGTATATTTTTTCAAATCATGTGCTTTGAGGTTTCAGGAATCTGGATCTGACATATGCTCTGGGCAGGAATCCAGGAGATGCAAAAAAACCGTCACAGGTTTTCAGAGATCATCACTATTTCACTAGATTTTTGTTTTCCTATTTAGAAATCAAGTGCTAGTTAGAAATTGTCCAGAGCTTCTCAGCAAACTATTTTTTATAAATTCTTTTCACAGACAAAGACCATAAAGCTAGTGGGAATTTACAACTGATATTCTGGGATGCACTCCTTCCAGAAGAAATCTAATCTTTCACTCAAGAGAAGTTTTTACAGATCTCAGTCCCTGTAGTTCCTGTTCCATTTAGAACATATTGATAAAATTTCTTTGCGTTATCATCTGAACGTGTTTTATGATCTATAAGGACCAGTTCCATTGAGGGTATTCCATATTCTACATTTCACCTTATTTTGTGAAATACAGAGTTGCATGAAATATAGATTAATACTGTTTGGCTATCTTGGACTTGATCCCAGGTTCAACTGGTGAAAATGATGTATATTCCAATCTGTTCCTTGGTTGTTTTTGTTTAAAGAATTTGTATAGATTGAAATGCAGCTGCAAGTGTATTAGTGATTTTCTATTGCTTACTTGTCAAGATTTTTATTGTGTGGATGAAAAATAGCATTTCAAAACCTGGCAGCGTATTGACAAAAACAGAAGAGCACTTTGTGTAATTCTCTTTTGAAAAACTACCTCTTTTAGAGACAGAGATTGCCTCAGCTACTTCCATTCATATGTATCTTGATCAATAGATTTATTGATAGCTTTTAGCCAAGATTTAATTCATTTTTTCTCCTCAGTTCACCATGGTGCTCACTTTTCTGAATTAAGAAACCAGAATTAGGCTCCTCTAAGCAGGGCATACAATATGCAAGTGCTCTAGGTGTAAAAGGAGGCATTTGACCTTTTGTTGCTAATCTGTGACAGGTGCAGGCTATTTTCCTCCAAATGGTGTTAATTTTCATGTGCAAATCCACCCCCTGAAACCTGCATTCTATGTATCCACCACAGGGGAATTGGTGGTCATCATGAGTACTGTAATGGACAGCTGAGAGGGATAATCACTGATATTTCAGCACATTTCGCTCGCGACTCACTCGGCTTTAGTGCACTTCTGTTTTCACTGCTTATTAGGGAGCCTGAAGTTAGTTATTCATTGCCGGACAAAAAAAAAAGTGGCTGAGAAAGTTCATGTGAAGGGAACAGCACATTGTTACAAATTAGTTTCCTTTACCATTTCTGGCAAACTCATTACAAAGTAATCGCGCCCCGCGCTGAAGTGCACTTCCTCTGGGACCAATAACTGTAAATAAGCAGGGCTGCAAGCTGCCTGATAAGTTGTTGTTCTGAAGATAACGGTCCTTTTTAGCAGAGTGTTTGACCTTTTTCTTTATATTGCCTCAGGCTTGTCTAAGACCCTCAAGGTCTATTTTTCATCTTAAAATTCTCTGTAGGCAAGCACAATGTGTGGTTTAAGAAGATTTTAGGATTGCTTAACATATCTATATTTTCTTTTCCAGCATTTTTATGATAATTGTTAGAATGTTTAGTAAGTTTAGCTGGCATTTTCTTAAGCAGGTTTTCTTTCTTTGTGTAAAGTACACTTTTTATTGATGTAGGAAGCAATATACATTAATATTTTATGAGGACTAAGTGTATGTTGCATGATTAATAAAACAGTATCATTGGGCTTTTTTCTGACTTTTAAAGAAAGTTGAAACATGCTATTGACCCCTTTCACTGTTCACATTTTGAGAGTATTGCACTAAACATTACTCTGTAAAGCAATTTAAGCAAATATAATTAAGAATTTCAGCTTGAATGATTAAAGGAAAGTATGTCTCCTCTTTTCTCAGTATGCTAAGAGTATTGAACAGAACTGTGACTGAAAATTGAGCGTGTCTTACAAACAAACCCCAGGGCTAAGTGAAAGTCAGTTTATAGACATTTGGGAATTTGATTTGTTCACATCTTCCCATCGCTTTAAAAAGGATCTGTTGCCAGTATTTCTGTAAAAGAAAATAATAATAGAAAAACCCCTGCAACTAATTTCAGAGTGCATAGGAGACAAAATCCATATTATTTTGTAAAGTGCTGGCTCCCCTAATAAATTGTTTGGTTTACTTTTAAGATACAGTCAGAAAGCCATTTGAGAAGTGGATGTGCACCCAAACTTTTAAAAAAAGTAAACAAGAATTGTCTTAGAATGCCAGTCAGTTCAGCTTTTACTGCTCATAATGTTGTTGGGCTGTTTTCCCTTGCAGGTCATGCTACTCAGTTCTTTAATCTTACATATACCTTAAATATCATTATTAGTATGTTTTATAATATTATCCCCAAAATATAGTGCTAATCAAAAATTGTGGAGTGACGAGGCTTTGAAAAATGTTGTATAATCTCATATGTGTAAGTTCTGTGTTTACTGAATGGAGTGGAGATGAGTTCATGTGGGCATGAACCCAAAGTGATGTAAAGCAAAGCTGATGTTTTAGTAATGGGAGACTTTTTGCTTTAATTTTAGAAGAACACACTTAACCACTGTGGTATGGACAGACTTTCTCACTGATACCACAAATTCTCAGACTAGAAATGCACACAGAATAAATCCTGCATGCGAATGGTCTTATAGTAGTTGTGTCAAGACTGAAAACTATTACTCAGAATTGGTGCTGTCTGGTTCTGTCTTCTATTTGTCATCGTTTCAGCACAGAAATTGTTTACCACAGGTGTTGCAAAGCAGAATGTGCATATTGCATATTGCATGGAGACTTCTGGGACACAGAGAAGTTTTAAGGAACCTTATAGAGATATTAAAAAAAAAAAGTCAGGTTAGAAATGGTTTGCACTTCAGAAAAAAAAAGTTTATTTTCGATGTTAAAGTATTAAAATGGTTTAATGTCTAAATGGAATGCTGTAATTGATGCTTTAATTCCTGTTTCATAGTTTCTAATGCACTTCACTTACCTGAGGTATTGGAATATAACTCCCATTCATTAGAATAAATCTATTTCCCATGACTAAAGCAGTGTGAAGGCAGTACATAAAACTGTTCAGTTTGTTTATGAGATGAACATTGGGAAGTTTATATCCTCTCTTGGACACCTTTTTCTCTGGCATTATCAGTTTTCTACAAAGCAACTCTTAAATCAGGGAAGTGTTTTGTTCCTACAGTTCTGGGCTTCTTTATACCAAAACTGCTGTCTTGTTTAATGACATTGCTATGTGGGTTGAAATTAGACTGACAGATTGTGAGCAAAGGCTGTGATATTACAAACAATAGTCTATTGAGCATGAGGAACTTGTTGAATTGGTTACCGAAGGCATTACTGTTCAGTCCAGCCTATTTAGCATCTGGAAGACAGAGAAGAAACCGTGTGCTAATGAAATGAACCAATGACACTAAACTGCAAATGGCTGCAGGTGACAATGGCAGCTGATGTGCTGCGAGGGAGCCTGGGAAGAGGCACTTCTGTAGGCAGAAGTAGAAGTAATAAAGTGAGATGCAACTTGCACAAGTGAAAAGTACTGCATTAGAAGGGAAGGGAATATTCAAATCAAGAGAGAAAACTGTGTTGAGAGTCCTGGGGATTTCAGCACACAACGATCAAATTGTTAAAGACACTGCTGGATTTGAGATGGGTAGACAGGTCTTCCAGAGCAGACTGGATGGCAGCGGTTCCAGCACACCAGCTCTTTACCACCCCTGATTTCACTGACATTGGTCCAGTTCTCCTCTGCAGTCTGAGGATCCTGTAGACTCCATAAAGTAGTTTTGAGTGGATCATCTGTCCCCCATACAGTTCAGTTCATTTTGATGTTGAAAAAGAAACTGAAATGTGCAATAGGTCAAAATCAAGACCTCCTTTTGCTCTGTTTTAATTATTCACTTAATGATCTTTTAGTTTCCTATGCCTTGCAGTACAAGTTTTTAATGATCTTTGAACTTCAAATATGAATTTAATTGCTTCTGTGTCCTTCTTTGGAAGTAATTCAATCAAAATTTGCACCTCTGGTCTGTAATCCGTATCTGGAACTGCTGGGATCACTGGGAGTCATGTATACAGAGCAGTTTACAAGCTGGACCTTGTCCACAGTCTGTGTTCGTGCAGCCTGTTGCCTTAACCTTAGAGATCCAACAGGATCAGCTTAGGCTGAAGTGAGTCTGGGCATCCACACACCAGGCTTTGTCCAGAGAGAGTTTAAACTGTCCCCTGTGAGGCAAATGGAATCCAACATTTTGGGATAAACAGCTTGGCCCACCTAAAATATTCGAGGAGCCCAAAACCAAAGACCTTTAATTAAAAATATTACAATGCAATACCTTGGTTTTACTATTCTTATTTACTTTGGATAATAATCATAGCTTATGTTAAGGTTTGAGTTCTTTTGTTGTCAGTAAGTGACGGGTTTGACCCCTGTGGCAGAAAGTGCATTTAGTTGTGTCAGGGACTTCACCTAAAGCCAGGAGATGTGGTGGGTTGGCCTGGGCTTGCTGCTTTCTGCCCATCCAACACTCTCTCATCCCCACTCCTTGACAACACAGGGGCGAGAAAATAAGGCACAATATCTCTGGGGTTGAATACCGACACAGGCAGATCACTCACCAATGGCCTTCCCAGGCAAAACAGACTCCACTGGGGGAACACTTTCATTTCCAGTTAAAATAGGTTTGGACAGTAAGAAACAACGAAAACTTCAAACACTGCCTTCCCCTGGCCTTCCCTGTTTCCCAGGAGAAACTTCACCCCGCACATGGGGAGCAGCGCAGGGGGATGGGGGCTGTGGTCAGCGCCCTGCTCTACTCCCTCCTCACTCCAGAGGGGCACTGCAGAGCTCCCCTGCTCCAGCCTGGGCCCTTCTCTTCCCTTCCCCAGGGCCAGCCTGGCTCCTCTGTGGGCTGCTGCTCCTTCAGGAGATGGCAGCCTCCTGCTCCAGCCTCTCCCACAGGACACGGGGCAGTCTCTGCCTGGCGTCCAGAGCACCCCACTCCTTGTCCTCCTCCTCCTCAAGCCCGGGTTCTGCCCAGACTCCCTCACTCCTGTGTGTGGGTTTTTCCCTTTCTCATACACCTTCTCACCGAGCTGCCTCCCCCTTGGCTGAGGGGCTGGGCTGTGCCAGGCGCTGTGCCCACGATAGAGCTGCCAGGGGCCATTGGGACCAGGCTGGACCAGGCTCAGAGAGTTCCACCTGCAGCCCCACTGCTGGCACCTGGGCATGGGCACCCACTGTGCCAGGTGACACTACTTGTGTTTGGCAGAGGATTTCTGGCTGTACAATAGAGCTGGGTTTGGAAATATTTCCAGTGCCAAGTGTCTCCTTGAGGCGAGTGCTCAGGAACAGATTGTGAGCGTGGAGTGAGTCTTTGTGGAGGGAAACAGCAGAGAGAATTTTCTTCTGAAAAGAAGGATGTGGAAAGTAGGGGATAACATTAAAACCAGGGAAGATTGAAAATGTTCCATTAGTAGAGCCAGAAACAATTTAGGATAAGGAAGAAATCCTGGGAATATGTTGATGAACAATGTTAAAATCCTTTTTTTTTTTTTTCAGATTTCTTTTTCAGCCCAGAACAGCAGATCAGCCAAATTTTGCTGCCTGTGCTGGTTCTGAGCAGTGTGTTAGCAGAGAGCAGTCCCATTGACCGTAATGGGACTTGCTAAGGAGGGAATTGTTTAGCTCAAATAGCCTTATAAATAGGTATTTGAATGCAACGGTGTATTTCCAACCCAAAAATATATATCTAACCCCCAAAATATATTTGTAATCCATGTTTTAGTGCTATTTTTTTATTTTTTAAAATAAACATAATTAGCATGTGAGCTAGAGAATGGCCCTGTCTTACAAGACCCTGTGAGATGAGTTTCAGGTTGTATCAGGAAAATGTAAAGTCTTATTTTTGTAGTCTATAAGTGAAATGGACAGTCTAAGCCCTATCTCTAAAAATCTCGGCACACTTCAAAGGAAAAATGACATTTTAGCAATTTAAAAGCACTTAGTGGGTTTTCCCAGTGCTGAACTTCATTTCTATAGCCAGTGTGGCTGCCTGCTGAATAATGCCATAGGGGACAATGTCGTTCTGACTATAGTTAAAAACATTATTCCGTGAAATTCACTAGGAACAAGCTGAGCCAAAATCTCGTTCCTGTCTTTGGAAGGAGGTGATAGTGGCTGTAAATGGTATAGGAAAAATATTGAGGTAGTTTTTGAATCTCTAAGGAAAGGAAGGCTGGCCTATCTGTGGGGGGAAAGGGACTCTTGGAGCACCAGCCAGAGCAGCCAGGGAGAAATCTGGGGACTTTTTAATCTTAGAGGGGCTTGAACATGAGCAGCATCTGGAAAGAAGGAAATCCATACAGGTGGCAGCTAAAAGATGTTCAGAGACATCATCAGAAAAATGGAAAAAAGAGAAGTGGAACAATTAAAAGGATGTTAAGACACAGAACTGGAATATTGGGATAAGAGGAGACTAAAGATCAGCTTGATTGAATAATAAAAATCTGTGTTGTGTTCTTTTTGGTATATATTTTACTTTTGGACTATGATTAGGCCTTTAGAAATAATTATGAACTGTTGTAAGACTTACTATACTTGTGTATTTTAAGCAACAGAGGTAGAAATTTTTAAACCTTTTCTCAATGTAGTTCCTGGAGAGTTGATCAGCCTTTCATTAAAATGCATCCTTTTTCCTGTGTTCCTGGCAGGGAACCTTGGAAGAGTGGACCACATCACCGAGTTTGAGTATGACCTGTTCATCAGACCAGACACCTGTAACCCGCGCTTTCGAGTCTGGTTCAACTTCACTGTTGAAAATGTCAAAGAATCACAGGTAAGTGAGACAAAGTAGTTGGTACAATGGCTTTAAAAATTGCTTAGTCTGGAATATATTTTCTTAAACAAAAAAGACAACATCCAGGATCTGCAACTAAAAATTGCTTTAAAATGTGTTTTTGTTCTTTGAATTTTTATAAATAAAAGCAGGTATCAGCATGACTGGGAGTGACCATGCTTTTCAGCTATCCAAGACAGGAGGTAATTGCAAAGACATGATAATGTTTGCCATCTGAAAGAACTTGTATCAATAATGGCTGCTATATATTTGTGGCTTTATATTCCAACCAAATATGTGTATTAATATGTGGAAAAGATGTCCATCATAGCTGTTCAAATATTATCACTTATCATTCATTTAATACACGTAGAACAATGAGGGAGCTTTGCAAACAGGCATTCTCAAGTGACTTGTAGCAGAGGAGTTGCTTGCCAACGTGTCCCTTGTGAAAGAGGAGGTTTAAATCTGAATCTACTTGACAGAAGCAACTGTTTTACTTACTTTTAAATAATGTTTCTTTGCAGTAAAAATGCCCCAAGAGAAAGAAACTTCCTTGCTCTATTTTTTCACTTATACATTGCAAAAGTTGTATACAAACTTTCACATTGACAAATCAGAAAACATTTAATTTCCCTTTTCACATTCACCTTGCATTTTATTTTGGTGGCCTGCCTTAGTTTGTGAGAATCGGTCTGTCATTTTTACTTAATGGTACTAAAACATATTTAGTAAGAGAAAAAAACTGCATAAGCTTGCGATTTGTATTCCTACGAGACTAATATCTTAATATCCACCACTGTACCATTCCTGTTACAACTAGAAATCATGAAATTGTTTATCTTTCTTCCTGGAGCCTGATACTTTATCAGACAGACCCTTTCCCCTGCTGTGCCTTACTCAACTGTGATCAAATTATATAGTCATGAGATGAATGGGAATCTGTCTCAAGGAGGCAAAGAGATCGGATAGAAAGATACAATATATATCTAGTGCTTACAGGATATTTGTTTTCATGGTTGTCTACATGAAAGAGAATGGTTCCACTATTAAGTTTGACTTGTGAGGTCTGTTTTTATAATGTGTGTTCCTATAATCTTTTTTCCATCTCTCCAATTTCCGTTAAAATGAGACCTGCATGGACGTAATCTAGTCTGGAACCTTTTTTAGGTCTTTGTACTAGAGGCCATGGGCAGTATTAGTCATTACAGCTCGGCTATATTAAATGAAAGTTAGAAGTTGCTGCATCAAACATACTGTGTAATCTGTTTTCTACATTTTGATTATTTGATTTTATGTTTTACTGGAAAACAATAATGGGGAAACCTAAACTATTCAGTATTGCGTAAAACTGTTGCACTAGTACACAAGTAACTTTGACCACTTTATGTGTAGAAGTAGATATTTTAATAACTGTCTATAAATTATTACCTGTATAATATTGTATTTATTTTTGATGTATCATACAGGTAAAGTGTGAGGAAGGCACAGTTATACATTTACATATACTAGGTCTGGTTTCAGCCATTTGGATGAGAACTCACAAAGAGTTTAGCTCCCTTTATTTGTTTCATATATGGTCTATTAGTGTGGTATTTTGTGTTATTGATCTAGTGATAAATGAAAAGAAAGACCTATTAAACATTTCTGCCAATCTTACTGTCTCTGCATTATCATTCCATAGGGAACAGATTTTTTTGCATTCTGGTTTTAACTTAAGCCGTGGAGCCTCCATTTCCTATGTCCCAAAACTGTTTTATGGACTCCTCTCACTTGCAGTGTTGCTTGATTTTTAGCCTAAAGCCTTCCTTTATTTAATACCACTATTCCCAGTTGCAATTCTGCTTAGTAATAATGCCTCTTGGTACAAATAAATCCTCATCATCCTTGGCTAACATTTATATTTCTGTAAATTATAACATTCCTCATCATTTGTGTCTCAAGCTAGCTATCATGTTTGGTTCTTGCAGCCCTATATCCAATAGACCACTTTACCTTTTAAGTATTTTTCTGCTTTGGGGCCTTTAGACTTTCATCATAAGTGAATCTTTCAAACCCTTTGATAATTAGTGGCACTTCCCAAGGAAGCAAAGCTCAGAGGATCACACTATTTGCTAGCCTAGGTTTTTGTATGGCTGCCCATCTCTCTCCTCTCTTTTCTCCCTGAATAGCTGCTTAACTCTTGGCCAGTTTCAGCACCACTGGACAGGAATTCCTGTAAGTTCTGGGAAAACAGGCTGCCAGATGGGCAAGAGACCCATTAGTGTTCCCACTGGCACACAGGCCATGGTATGAGATCATTTCTTATTAAACATCAGAGAATCCACAGAGGAGATGAATAGGAGAAAGTACTCATTGGAATTTGCATTTTTAAGATACCAGAGAATCCAACCATGAAATCCAAATCCATAGCATTGAGTAATTTTGCTTCTTGCAGAACTTCTTGTTTTTATTATTATTCTACCTCCTCCAGTTCTTTCAATATTTTCTTTATAGTGCGGAACTAAAATTTAATGGACAATTCTGAGTACGCTAATCCCAATTTACAGAGAAGGGACTGTAGTCCCTTTGCTCTGTTCCTGTCTCAGTATAGACAGCTGGAAATTGCAGCAGCCTTTTGTTGCTGTATCACTATGGAAACTCAGGTCTAATTTGTTTTTCCCTATCAGACAGAAGTCTTTTTCAGAATGATTGCTTCCTTGCTCCTGTTCCGTATGTCTGAGGTTGCTGTTGTGCCTTGGTAACAGGGGCAGGTAATAGAGCCACATTCCATAGCACGCCAGTGGCAGCCCTAATATTTTCAGAATTATTTTTAGAATTTTATTATAAACTTGGGTTTTTTTGATGTTCACTTCCCTGTGTTGGAGTAGAACCAACAGAATTTTGTTTTACTTGGAAGTTGGTAAATTAATTTCTTCCTCCTTATGACTTGGACTTTTGCATCAGACATTTTATGTTGTCCATTTTATTTTATATGTTTTTAGCAAGGAAAAAAATCAAAAGAAATATTTATTGCCTTATATTCATGGGGGAAAAGAACTGTCATATAAGGTACCTGCAAGATATAAAAGCTGATCTTTTGGTCTCTTTGTATGGTTTCTCACTTGTGAGTCACTTGGTCTAAACAGGTCTGAGCTATGGATATTTTGTTATTTGTTCTGTAAATTTAATTAACGCCAATATTTGAATAAAATGAAACTGATATGTTATATGCAAGAAAAAACACAGACACTTTTATGATTTACACATATCCATGAAAGGGAGACTGAATGAAATAGGATTTGCTGTGGAACAGGTGGGCTCATGGGCAAAGCCTCCAGTTTCTCTGATTATAGAGGTGCCCCAGGCTGCTATTTCTAGATAATGCTCAGTATTGGGCAGGGTCATCTATTTACTTCACCCATGGCTTTTACAACATCATCTATAAGTTTACTAAATTTCTCCTCCATGGAACTAGAAATTGGATGACAAAATTCCATCTCCAAACTGCATTTCAGGTATTTTAAATAGCACTTTGGGTGTAAGATTACCTCTGAACTAGAATGCCTTTAGTGCAGTTAGTGGCAACAGGGATTCGTTTGAGCTTTTCATGAAAAAAAAAGGAATATGTATACATGTGATAAATTTTAAAAATTTTCTGATATACCAATATTGGAGGATTTTACAGGTAAAGTAATAATTATTGCTCTTGAGGACTATAGCCAGAAATTCTTGTCTAGTAGTTGACACTCACTGCTCCAGTTGCTGTAACCACACTAGAAAAAGATGATGTCTGTCCTCAAAATTTACTTTTGAGAAATTTGAGGAAAAAGTTAAATAGAACAAACTGATGAAAGGATTAAAAAATATCTGTGAGGATTTTAGTTTAACAAGCAGCAGCCATATTATACCAATAAGCAACGCACATCTAGGCCTCATGAAATATTCTGTGTGTGTATGTACCCTGAACAGCTCTGCTGTCTGATGAATCATGTTGAGAAATGGTATTTTCACTGAGATTAAAAAAAGAATTTCCAACAGAAGGGGTTTCCTAATAGTGCCAAATTTTGTTCTGTAAGTGTTGATAAACACATTTGGAGTTCTTCATCACAAAGGTACTGACAAAATATACCAAGGAGGATAGAGGAGAAGAATGGATATTTGGCAGCTACCATCTGATCATTACTTACAGTTAACAAATCAATCCAGATTGAGGTTAAAATCAAAGAACCAAATGTTATTTACTTCAAAGGCATTCTCTCTGTTACTTCAGTTGCAGTTGGACTGAAACTAGAATTTTGACTCATGTTTTCTTGGGGGTTTTTCTATTCTGTATATGGCTCAGAAAAAGGATAGCCTGTTCTCCAGAAATCTAAGCAGGATGCCAAGGTAAGACAGAGAATATTGTAGCTGGACATTATTATGAACATATGGAACTGTCATTGTGGAGTTTTCTCTTTTTTTGTCCGACACTGTTTTGTAAAATATAGAAGGCTGTAAGATCTCTGTTGTCTTTAATTGATTAGATTTTCAGGAAATAGTTATTATTGACATTGGATTTTATAGTATGTTCAGGCCTCTTATTACTATCCTAAAACAACTCGGTGATCCTTAGCAGACAACTTTTTTGGGATGTTACAGCTGTGATTGTTTAAGCCATGAATGGCGCGTGTGTAGGGCAAGGCAATGCCTCTTGGTAAAGCAGCTGATATGTTCTGGAGAAGGTTAAAGAAAGAAAGAAAAGCAGGTGTGATGGGAGGTACTCAACCCCTTTTGCTGACCTGAGAACTTGGTCTGTGCAGTGAATTTGTGCAGAAACTGCACCCAAAGTGAGATGGAGGGAGGATGACATCAAAAGCACTTTAAAGTTGGAAATAGGCTGCCTTTTTACTTTCTTTTTCTTAAGCAGACGTTCTTTGCTCTACTGTCATTTGGGGATTTAAGTTACTGGTATCAAGATGCAGGATAACATCTTACAATTGTTCTCGCTTCCCATTTAGAAGACAGATATTTTCTTTCCTGTGTTTTAAGGGCTGTGTTACATTTACTGAGCTTTGGAAAATGCATGTATAAAAGTGCATGTTTTTATGAAAGAGTCCTGTTCTGAAATTTTGAAGTGCCTAAATTTGAAGTGAAGGAATAAAGCATTTTTTGCAACATTTCCTAACCAATCTTAAATATGTATTTTCTGTAGTGTGTTTCATTACATGTACCTTTGTACTAAATTAGGCATATGTCACTCATTTTTTAATAATTTATTAATCCCCTTCTGGACAGCTCCTTTAATCTCTCTTAATAGCTCTTTATAATAATTTGCAAGGAAAATCACTAGATTATTTGAATTTTACCTATTTAGGAAGCTCTCAGCTATTACCAATCTTTGTGTACTCTTAATTTTTAGCATGCTAGAAAAATACTCCTAATTCTTCCTGTATTTTGGCATTTTATTCACCCTTTATGCAGGTAGTCAAAAACTTAACTTTTTCATGTACCAGTTTTGTTGTATAAAGTTGTTTCCTTCATTCTGATACTTTTCTTAAAAATAATCTAATTTTATGAGTTTAAAGGGGTATGAGTAACCCATATTTTTGGCTGACATTGCCATTTGGACTTTAGGATGAAACTGTAGTAGCATCACTGCTGTAACTTTTAATTCACTGCTTACTGTAGTTTTAGTATTGCTTTGGATAGAGCAGCATCACATCTTTATTTATTTCAAATGTGAGTGAAGTTTGTCCTTCTCTGTTAGCTACCAAATAGTGGATTTCAGTTGTGAGTTTACTTGGTCAAGATTTAAACTTTAACATTCAACTAAGGCAGCTGGGTTTGTTAGTCATTATTATTCAATTATCATATCATGGTTTATTTTCCTTTGGAGAAAGACATATACTGCAGAAGTGTTGAAGTTAAGATTTTTTTTCCTAATAAAGATTAAAAAGAAAGCAAAGTTCTCTGGAAACATCATCATGAAAAATCAGATTCTTATGCAGGTAAATGAATTTAATCTGCATTGAAGAGTGGATTCCCTGAAAATTCTCTAGTGCTCACTGACAACAGCTGAGCAAAAGATTTATGTGTTTGTGTCCTTTGGGATTCCTTTCAGAATCCAGAAGCAGCACAGGGCTGAACTTTTGGTTTGCTTTTGTTTAGTTTGGTGGTATCACTGTGCACCACAGTGTTGCACTGCATATACTGCACTGGCCAAGTTCCCATAAGCTGTAATTGAGTGAATATGTATATTTTATTTATACATATGTGCATGCATATCTATCTGTCTGCCTTGAAAACACGAGAGGCTGAGGTGAGTGCATTTGGAAAAAACCTTTTAAGCAACAGTGTTACTACAGGGTAAAAAGATGATTTGTCTGTATTGCACATGCCCTTCAACTTGAAAAAAAAATGGGAGGAAAAATGGTGGAGCCAGAATTGTGATGCAAATTTTGTGGGGTCTGGTGGTACCGTATCATGTGGTAATCCAGATCCATTAGTTTTGATAAGAGAAGGGCTTGAATTAACTGAAGAGTGTATTTTAAACCAAAATTGGTTATTTCAAAGGAACGATTGTACTTTTTAAAAGTAGTTTCACTGATCTCTGTGTTGGAAAGTGATACAATTTTTTTGGAAGTCAAAAGTGCAAAGGGTTAGATGATATGTATAGCAGTTGAAATAATCATTTACTTACTGAGGAAGCCATATGAAATCATAATTAAATAAGAAACAAAGTGATGACATTTAAAATAGATTGCATGTGTGTCTCAACATTTTAAAAAAGAAAAAATCAATTGAACATACTGCAGTTTTGAAGAAAAATAATTTTACCATTTTGGAAACTTGTGCTTATATTGGTTATGTATAAAATTAGATTTATAAATGATGATTCTTCCAAGTTGGAATCCTTTCAAGTACATATAATTTTATTTTGGATCAATAATTCAGTTGTGCTTGGAATAGATTGAGGGTGCATGTGAAGCTTTGGTAAGTGCAATATAATGTGCATCTCCATGAAATTATCCAAAGCTGTCATGACATGTATCATCCTTCAAAAAGTAATGAGTGCAGATAGCTTAGTAAACACAGACAATATTCAGCAGTAGAAAAACAACAGCTCTCCTGATGAAATATTTGCTCTTGGCAAGACAGTGTTAAATTCATAAACTTGTTCTGTTCAGGTGTCTCTAAGAACATTTTAGATGTCAGTGTTCAATAATGATTGCACACATACTCTATGTTTCAGATTTCACACTTTTGCTTACAGGCAACTAATGGCCAGGTGTGTTTAATTTCCTATTTTGGTGGCATCTGTCACTCAAAATGTCAAAAATACATTATAGATGCCATAAACAAAATCAGCACTATGATGGTCTGGATGTCAGTGATGTGACATGCTTGCTTTTATTTCATTTCAAAAACTTTTTGATTTCTGAATAAATACTCCCCTTTTTAGTTCCAGAGTTAATTGTCTCCCATGCAAATTCAGTTTCATTCTCCTTTTATCACTGAAAAGTCTTTACATCAGAATGTGGAAGCCTAGAACTAATGTAAAAGAAAAATATTAAATTGAAAAAGTGAAGATGAAATATTTTAAACTTTCCTGCTTTTAGATTTTTTTATCTTTTTCATCCAGAATATTCTATATCTTCCTTTGATTTCATAGGAAGCAAAGTTCCTACAATGTGAAATGCAGCAGAAAAATCCCATCCTGATCTCAATTAAATATTTTGTTCCATTGCAATACTGTTTATAAGTATATGCTTAGTTTATAGAATTATGGAGCTATCAAGCATTAAGATATGCATTTTCAGTTTTTTAGGGGAGCAAATGCAATTAAAATACTATGATTTGTAGCTACTTATCTTTGGCTTTTTGTTTGTTTTGCTTCTTTTTTTTTGTTTTACTGTTAATTGAAACTGGAAAACTGTATAGGCTATCCAAGATACTACATGATATATAGTAAAATGGTTACGTTTCTTCCAGCAAAATACATTTTAATTTAT
Organism: Pithys albifrons albifrons; assembly: GCF_047495875.1. Classification (NCBI taxonomy): domain Eukaryota; kingdom Metazoa; phylum Chordata; class Aves; order Passeriformes; family Thamnophilidae; genus Pithys; species Pithys albifrons. The sequence continues at coordinate 26,905,952 of NC_092467.1, read as the reverse complement.
CAATTGAAGAGGCTGTGAAATACTCTGTAATTTTTTGCTTTGAGAAATTAAGAAAAATAACTCTGGATTTATATATTGACTCTCCAAATAGAACTGCTGTACTTTATACACAACGCAAAATAATAAACTGTGCAATTGTGAAGATGGAGAGCAGTCCCCCCAGTTTGGGCTCTGACCCGTGAGCCTCGCACAGACAATCTCTGCTGTTACACCACGGCTCCTGATGGCTCTGAGCATTTTTTGTGTGAATTGAGAAGCTCCATGGAAGCTTCTAATTTCCATAGGAGCACTCCCGTGATGAACTGTGGCTCATTACTGTAAACTGATGGCAGCTGTTAATACTATTACAGGCAGAGACTTTTTATTTAAGGGAAACATTAGCCAGTAACTGGTAGATTTCTGACACAGTATTACATAAAGCTTCCTGTTAGGAAAGAGAGCAAAGAGAAATGGATTTGAACCCATTAGTATCAGAATTACATGTCAAAAAGCTAGAGCAGAGTTCAATTTATTTCTGCAATAAAGTGTAAGCTAGAGATTGACTTGACAATTATTTTACCTTACATTGCTCTGGTTGTTTTGAGATGACTATTCCAACATCAAATCATCTTGTTTGGACATCTTTTACTGAATAACGTGCTAGTCTAAATATGCATTATGTTACGTAGGAGCTAAAGCTCGGCAGGTTTTTCAAGTAGAAATGAGTTTTTTATTACTATTTTTACTAGAGGATGTATATACAGTCGAACATATTCAGTACAGATTTAAAACAACTGCATGTATTTCTGCTAAATCTAGTGCACGTTGTTGAATAGGGTTTACATTGTCATTGAAAGGATAATCTTTCTGAAGCTTTTAGTAGCTTGGTATAAGCAATATAAATAATCTGCCCCAAAACATTTGTTTCCTCTAAGCCAGTCACTGAGCAGGGCTGTCACTTCTGTTTATCAGTCTCCTTTTTCCCTGATAATTTTCCATGCTAAGTGACAACAAATTGGACAACCACTTCCTGATTATAATTTTCAACTTTGAGAAGAACATTCTTATCAGCATTTTTGCCCATTTAATATACATATCCTCCAAATGAACATTTAGGTCCATGAATTCAGAGTCTTAACCTTGAACATTGTAACAGAATTCTACTGGAATGACAAATCTGACTGTCTTTTTCTTGTCTTGAACTGATGACTCTCTGTGGAACACTAAGTTAATTTTCTTGTTGTGTAGCATAATTTTTGAAGGGTGTTGTGTTCATTGTCCTCGTATCACCCTCTGAGAGTTCACATGAAGCTTCACAGAAGACACTGATTAAAATTTTACTAAAAGTGATACATTAAACCATGTGCAGATTTTCCTGGCAGGTTTTCCTTTGCCTTTGCATAGTTTAATGCAGGACCATGTCACGCTCAGGGGTGATGCAGGGAAGTGAAGGGCTGCTGGCACTGCAGCTCGTTGTGTGTTCGTGTTCTGATCTCCTGTGAATTCTATGGGCAAAACTAATCCCACCGTGTCCCACAATCAGAGCACTACAGAGCATTGTGGGTTTCCTGGTAGGGCATTGCTTGCCCCTGCAAATTCGACAGTGATGCTGGGTACCTCCAGTGTTAGATTTAGAACTGCCTCAATAGCCAGATTAAACTGAATATCCTTCCTGGCAGGCATGTGGAATGGCAATTCCATGGCTTTGGAACAGCCAGGATGAAACTACAATAGCTGCTCCTTATGGGTTGTCTCTTCCCTATGGCTGCAGAAGGACCAAACTAATTTCTTTGAAGCAGCGGTTGACACAGCTACCCACCTAGGTCAATTGTTATTTTACATGGAGTAATATATATTTATTTTATAAAATAAATTATAAAAATCATTATAAAAATCAGCCTATAAAAAGAGATGGTATGTATGCAGGAAGGGAATTTCTTTTTCTTCTTCTTCTTTTTTTTTTTTTCCCCCAGGATTTTCTCATGCAAAGATACAAATGAATATTCTAAATGTAAATGTTTGGCTAGATTATTCTTCGGAGACACATATTGATTTCTGTTGTCACCCTTCAGTGAGATTTAGTGTAGGTTACTAGGAAATCCTTTCCAAGCACATACTGAAAAAAAAAAAGTAAAATATGATTTCCTTGACAGTTGGTGAAAAGACACAGAGTAGATGTTAACAAATTAACTGTGTTTACTCCATCTTCCCCAGTCTTTCTGCTTCTAAACCCCTAACTCCTTGGATGCTTGTGCAATACTGGCCCATATTGTGCTTGATGTGCTGGAAAGTGTGTTTTCAAATTCATAGCTTAGCAAACAGTGAAGCTTTGCATTTCCTGATTTTCCCTTGCAGATCTAAATGTGGAGTTGTGGCTCTCTCACCAGAGGAGGAAGGACTGTATAATTTTGCAGTTTAGACTATTCTATAATGCAAGTAGTACGAGTCTTATGGTAAACTGTGTGTGAGGGCCAAGTTTAATCCTAAAACATGTTTCATTCAGCATTCTAATAAACCTGAAATTCATAAATTGTTGCATGTTATAGTGGTTTTGATAATTATGGATTATAATAACTTTTCACTTCAGTGGATAAACCCAAATAATGTTCTAAAAATACTTTTTCTTTTTTTCTTTTTTATTTAGAAGGTACAAAATACCTTCAGTCAGAGCAGTGTGTAATCTATGAAGAGTTTATTTTCACAACAATATGGCTTTATAGGTAACTAAACAAGTAATTCTTAACCTACATAATATTTTTATGTCTTGCAAGCATTGTTAATGTGTTGAACTAGTTGTTATAATTGAGTAATGATAAATACCAAGTTCATCTAAAAATTCATAAAAGATTATATTCAACAGCTACAAAATCTGATCAATTTTTGCTTCCTTGGCAGTGTGGTATTGTTAACCTACATTAATTTGCTTTGTAAATGGTTTAAAAACTATTAGTGTCATGTCAGTTATAAAGTACAGTCAATAAATGTTTGGTTTAACAAATACATTTTAATATATAGGACATGACACTACAATGTTGCAGTGCATTACTGTATTTTAATAGGATTTAAATCATAATTTCTACCCACTTCTTTCCCTGTTTTGTAGATAATAAATGTACAGACTTGAAAGCAAAACTCAGCTTCTTTTTTTTCAAGGGAGCACTTGGGTTTGTGTATAATGAGTAGTAAAGTTACAAATATTGAAATTATGCAACTATGCATTTGTATTTTCTCAAAACATTTGAGAGCATTTGGAATTGAGAGTTTTTTATGGTCTCTTTCTGATGTACTTAAGGGAAGAGAAGCAGAAAGAATTTGGGAAAAATATTAATCTTTTTGGTAAAACTGGCTTTATAAAAAGCCAAACAAGCAGAGGCACTTTAACATAATTTTCTCTCAACTTAAACAATCTTAATTTTATCACTTTGCCAAACTGTATTCCTTCACATGAAGTACGTGCAGGAGATACTTGTGAATTTGCATTTTCATTAGATTTAGCATTCAGCACCTAATGCCATAAATTTGTTTTTGAAACTCTTTAATTCCCCTGAGTGTTCCAACATATTGAATGCTATTTGCTTTGTATTATGTTGGCAGCAAATCTGCAGTGAAAATGCTGTCAATATATATTCATAGCTAACATTGTTAACTAAAAGCAATATTGTTTTTCTATTGTAAGCTGTCACAAATGTTTGGCACCCTGTTGTGTAAGCCAAAAAAATGTCAAAGAAAGAAAAGAATATTTTTGAAGAAAAGTGCAGTGATAGTGTCAAGTTTTCTGTATGAAAATACATTCCTGTTTGTACAGACCTTTAAAATTTATAAAATCGTGCTTTGTAGTAATGTAACGTTAGAATATTGTGAGAACATCAGGCTGTCAGAGATATTATATTAAATAAGAGGAGCATAGAAAATGATACAGCCATTTTCCTTTCCTGTGTAATGCAATGCTTATCAGGCTGTAAAATGTATTCTACTAAAACCAATGATAATTTTATTAAAAGATGTTCTATATATGTGGAAAATGAAGGAAAAATATTTTGCATTTTTGCCCGTTTTTGAAGACGAAGTGTATAATTAACAAGAACAAATGGAAAGTTTTTAACATTCTCCTTGGGAGTATCCTTATCTTTGTGTAAGGTACACTGATTTTGCTTATTTCAATTTGTGCATTCCTTCCCCAATCATTCATTCTTTTCCAATGAAACTGTTATATTTTTTGTATCTGCTTGCCTTGATAAGAGTGTCTTAGAAGAAAGTATTTCCAAGAACTTCTGGGGAGAGAAATGAACAAAGAAAAAAACTGTCTGCCATGCAAATAACCCTATCAGTGCTGATAAATAATAAACACCCACAGGTTAAAGTAAGACAAGTGGCAATCTTTTGTGCTACTCTTGCAAGTATGTTCAGCCAGAGAACTCGTGAGGTGAGCAATGTAAATGGAAACTTCTGGATGAGGTTGTCAGAGTAGGCACAGCAAAGTTCCTGTGCCACAGGCTCTGCCATCAGCAGTTCAGCTGCTGGTGATGGGGGGCACTGACAAAGGGGTGCCCCAGCTCTGGGCATGGCTCTCCCTGAGCCACCACAGCTGCACAGACACACATTTTCACTGCTTTCTTCGGTCCAAGGTCACATTTTTCTACCTTCACTTAGGTAAAAAGATTAATCCATGTATAGTGAAATACTGGCAACCCCAGAAATGTCCTTCGTGACACTTTGTGTCACTCCTTAAAAAGCTGTTTGTTTTCTGAACTTTCTGAATCCTAATGTATTGAATTTAGGAAGTGTTTTTGGAAAATCCTCAATATATTTGGACATTGGTCATTGTAATGTTCAAAGGAAACACTTAAATATTCTGATCTGTTGTTCAAATACAGTAATTGGTAAATTTGGTTGAACACTGGTTTTCCTACTGCAATATATTGATGACAGTTGTTATCTTCTATGGTACTGGCACATATCATGAATGCCTGATCATGCTACACTATGCCAATAATAACTTCTTTTTTCCTTGCAGCTGATTTCACCCCTCTACTTCAAAATAACCTCTGCTTTCTGCACTGGTACATACTTTGCAGGGGAATACAGGTGCCACAAGTGATTTCACAAGGTCCCTGTTATGGCCTCACTTTTCAAACATTTTCTAAGAAGTGCAAAATAGCCTGGGTTTCCATTGACTTCAGTGACATTTCAGTATTAGTAGCACCTTGGAAAATTGGCCCTTATATTCTTTGGCACCAATCTCTGTGCATTCTCTCCTGTGCTTTCAAATAAGGTTGCATAAAACTTCAGAGCTAAGTTTCCGACTCCTGTCCAAATTGATTTTTTTCCTGCTTTTAAGATCCCAGTATTCTTCCCTAATTTATATAAATAAAAAGAAACCAAACCAAAAACCTGAAATACAGCTGATTGATGGAATTGCTCTCCAAGTTTTTGATTGACATTATATAATAAGGTCAGGGATGTTTACAAATGTTCTAGGTGAATGTCCAGCACATTCAAGTCTGAGAGAGAATGTGTCTTGCCTCTGTATTCATGTTTTGTAGATTATTCCAAGAACTGAGGTATGATTGAGTCTAATGTGTATCTGGAGAGGCAATATACTTGCACAATTACATTCACAGGTGAATAATACTTTTTAAACACAATAAAAAAACTTTAACATTTCTTAAATAGCTCACTAGATAGGGGTTGCTGTTACAGAGCAGGAGGCAGGACTTCATTGACAAACGGACTAGAGGTTTTCATCCTTAATTTGATTCCTTTTCCTCTGTGACAGAGAAATGCACTGTCTTTCTAAGTTTGTTTATCTTATTTTGGCATAACAGATTTAATCATGACTATATCCATTTTCCACAAAGTGTCTCATGTCTTGAATTGTAGAATGTTTAAATCCTGTACAGGTGTGGGGTGACTGCGCAGCTCATCTCCCTGCAAAGCTTGAGACTTCTGTGCATTGGAGAAGAATGTACCTTTTCCCAATTTTCAGAAATGTCTGTGAAACTTTAGAAAGCAATGTCTGTTTTATCTGGCAGTTAGATTTCTATAGTTTCCCGCTATTGTTAGAGTTCATTTTTTTTACTGACTTTATTATATAGTGTACAGAGGAACCTTGTTCGCCATTTTACTTTTTTTACTGTTGCTTTGTTAGATTTGAATTTGATACTGAAGGAAGAATGAAGATGTGCAAACCCAGTTATTAATCATGCACAAATCTTTTCCACATGTCGTTGTGTAAACGTGTCTTTTCCTTCTATTTCCCTTATACAAAATAAAATTGTATTTATCTTTTTTATGCTTGAGAGTTTTGACTTGATAAAAGATGAAGGCCTGTTGCTTGTGCCCCATTGGAGAAATGATGCCACAGAAAGGATCAGGACATTTCTAACTTCTCCTCTTAGCCCGAATTATGCTCTCCTCTGCTGAAAAATTTAGGTGGAGGACTCCTCCAAGAGGTGTTACCCACTTTTCCTACCAGCAAGAGGGACTTAGAATTCTGCTGTGGGTGGCTATTGCAACACTGGAGCACAAAGACAGAGAAATTAATAAAGTGAATAAGAAAGACAGTAAATATAGACCAGACCATTCTCATTTACTGTTAGAAATGGGAGAGGAACAGTATTAAGGTACATGGATGAGACAAACCAGCACTTATCCATGGTGAAATCTATAAAATGTCTTCGATTGCTCAAGGGATCTTTAGATATAGCATTATTTTCTCTATCTTATGGATGACTTGACCACCTTCACTATGAATTTTTCATGATTTTCCTGACCCAGCAGCTCTTGCCTGTGGAGAGAGTAATACAGTATTGATTTGGGTGTTAGGTTTCTGCCTTTTTTGCCACAACAGGATTTTTGTAGCCTAGAAACCTCAATCCCTGATTACTCATTAGAGACTTGAACAACTTTTCTTAGATCTGGAATGTAAAAGAAGAATCACTGGGTTACTTTTGTCTTAGGTAGCCTTTGTAGTGGAATTTCAGCTCATCTTGGTAATGAGTGGTGTTGTTATTAACCTTTCCTGATGGAATGGGCATTACTAGGCCTTCAGATTGCAAAAATACTGATGTCTGTTAACAATTAGTGTGTTTGTGGCAGAAATGCACTGGCAAATGTGTTTCTTCAGAAGCATCCTGCAAACCGGTCAAATAAATAGGGGTCTGTCCTCCTGCATTCATCCTGGCATTGATGTCTTGGTGACTTAGTTTCTGTGCCTCTTGGGCATATTAGAAAATTGAAAAGAGGCCATGATGTTGCTATTTCTCATTTAAACTGTTGTGGTTGTTTTTTTTTTTAAATAAAAAATCCATATCTTACATCCTCTGAAAACTTACTCTCAGCATTGCCATGGAAACAAGATTTTTAAAAGGGACTTTACTGAAATTTAGCAGCAGTTTTTATTTCTTTGTGATTCATACTTCATAAAAATGCAAATGTCACACTAATACATGTTTTACCTTAATATTTTATTCTACCATTTTGTCTTAATTGCTCTAATGTTTTTCTTAATTAAATTTTGAGCTTCTCTGAATGATTTTAAAACTGTATGGTGGACCTATCAAGCTTTAAATTTTGACTATGTGACACACAATTTAAGATACTGTCATAGAGGAAAATCAATCATTTCAACCTGTAATCACAGGCACAACAAAAGATTTCAAAGATTCAAAAAGCCTTTTGTCCTGACTGGAAATTTCTTGGCCTTTATAATCTTCATTTCTAGTGAAGTATCACGCCAAATAGCTTGTTATAATTTATATTTCTTTATTTTTTACTTTATTCTTTCTAATTAGTTGTTTAGAGAATAAATTACTACACTGCTAAATAAGGCTTTTATTCTTAGTTCTCTTAAGAAGGTGTTTTGATTATCCAAAGCTACAATGTGTGCATTGTTTAACATATATACTTACATCAACATGTGTAAATAAACTACATTAATTTAACATTTTATTTGTGTGTACATGCAGCAGTTGATAAGGTTAGTTCAAAATTGAAAATATAGCTGGCATTCTCTTCCGAGTGCCTCTTTGCTTGGACCAGACATAACATACAACAATTTGCCTTTTAAAAATGAACATTAATGTGATTAAAGCAGGGATCATATTGATCAAGACTGAAATCATGGAATTGTGGAATTGTTTCGGTTTGAAAAGGCCTTTAAGATCCTGAAGTCCAACCATCAAACCAGTACTGACAAGTCCATCACTAAACCATGTCCCTGAGTGCCACATCTACGTGTCTTTTAAGTGACTCCGGGGATGGTGACTTCACCACTGTCCTGAGCAGCCTGAGCTGGGGCTGGATGACCTTTTCAGTGAAGAATTTTTCATCCAATCTGAACTTCCCCTGGTGCAATGAGTGTTCTGTCACTTGATACCTGGGAGGAGAAACTGATCCCCACCTGGCTACACTTTTCCTTTCAGGTAGTTGTAGGGAGCAATAAGGTCCCCTCTGAGCCCACTTTTCTCCAGGCTGAACACCCTCAGCTCCCTCATCTGCTCCTCATCCGATTTGTGCTCCACACCCTTCTCCAGCTCTACTGCCCTTCTCTGGCCACGTTCCAGCACCTCAATGTCTTTTCTGTCATGGGGGGCCCAGAACTGGACACAGGATCTGAGGCATGGCCTCACCAGTGCTGGGTACTGGGGGAGGATCACTGTCCTGGTCCTGCTGGCCACACCATTTCTCTACAGGCCAAGATGCCACTGGCCTTCTTGGGCACCTGGGCACACACTGCCCTGTGTTCAGCTGTTGTTGTCCAGCCCCTCCAGGTCTTTTCCCACTGGGCAGCTCTCCAGCCACTCTGCCCCAGCCTGTAGCGCTGCAGGGAGTTGTTGTGACCCAAGAGCAGGACTTGGCATTTTGCCTGGTGAACCTCATCTAGTTGTCCTGGGCCCATCAATCCAGCCTTTCCACATCCCTCTACAGAGCCTTCTGCCCTCCAGCAGATCAACACCTGCCTGACTTGGTGTCTTGCAAACTGACTGAGGGTGTCCCCGATCTCTTTGTCCACATTGTCACTGAAGACAAGGCAGTTAAATGCCTCCCTGACATCCGATCCCGTTGGATCTCGGAAGCTCAGCGGGGTCAGCCCCGGATTAGTACTTGGATGGGAGACCTCCTGGGAAATGCCGGGTGCTGTAGGTTCTAGTCCTGAGGAACTTCACTGGCACTGTCCAAGCTCGCTTGGCCATGGCAGATGAACCTCAGGACTTAAACGGTGGGGCCAGTTCTGCGCACGCTGAGCCTCACCTAAAATCCACTGCGCAGGCTGGAAGGGCACACCCACGTGGGGACAGCCCTTCCCAAACCTTCGTTTGTGAAGCCGAGCCACACACACACACACTGAAGACACTAAACAGAACCGTGCCCAACACTGAGCCTTGGGGTAAACCACTTGTGACTGGCAGCCAGCTGGGTGTATCTCCTTTCTGCAGTGCCAGGGCTTCAAACTGGCATGTCCAGCCAAAGCCAGTGTGTTTGTCCCATAGTGCTCTCCCCTGTGAAACCTCTGCAGCAGGTACTGGTGGCATTAGAAAGAGAACAGCTGGTGTGCACCATATACACTACTGGGCTCACTCAGAAGTTGTTATTGCCTGCAGCTCGAGCACTATGGGTCACACATCCCTCAGTGGTGAACTGTAAATGAACTGCATTTCCTCCTCTTATTGTATTATGAATGTTTTCAACATGTTAGTAGAAGGAGATTCATGTAAAGTTCTACTTTACTGTAGAAAAAAAATGTCACAGAGAAAATGCAGAAATATAGGAAGGATTCTGCTTTGATGACCTCATTTTTTAATTAAAAAACTAGTACTTTTTAACTTAAGATTTGCTTTGTACATGCTCAATACATATAGACATATATATTGTCCACTCCCTGCAAGCACCTTATTCTGATTAAGGGCATGAGGGATGTATGTTGAATGCTGAAGAGTCTCAAACTGTATTTGAAGCTCAATTGTATGTTAATTTTCACTGAGATTAAACAACATTAAATGTCTATAACTATGTTCTGCATAAGAAGTAAGTTTTTTCATCAGGCAGTGGTTGCATGAATTTGACTGTTCAGTAGAGTCAGTGGGAAATTATTTTAGGTATTTTTGTAGTGTTTAGAACAAGTGAAAAAGAAGTATTTTTATTGCTGAAATTCTCAATTATTTAAATACATTAATCTATTAAAGAAATGTATCATCATTGCCTGTAACATAGATGCATTTAAAAGCTTTGAAACATCTTGGTCAGGTTCCCAGGGCTGCCCACTCAGATTTCCAGGAGTGTGTATAAAAGCTCTCTTTTGTAAACACAGCGAGTCCTGCAGGTTGAGCAGTGGGTTTGCCTATTTTTGCATGCTCAGCTGATGTGCATCCTTCTGAAGAGCAACACTTGACATTGTGGATTGGTTGTACTTAACAGAAGAAAGGACAAAATTCCTCAACCTGTCATAATACTGAGGGGCATCCACACACACACGTGCTCTTATGGAAACAGTAGTGGAGAGCAAAAAAAAAGTATTTGAAAAAGTAATCACATCTGACTTTTATACTGAAACAAACAGAATTGTTCAACAATGTCTTTCTCCACAAACACTGTTGCCAGCACATTAATAATCCCACCTAATTGACACTGTCTCTAATTATATTATGTGTACTGTGCTACTTCCAGTTTTCCCTTTTTTAAGTAACTGTTGTTTCTGCCACTCTCTAAAGATGAGCAATATTTTTTCAAGTTAATGAGATTCCTATTTTACTTAAACAAGATGCATATTCACTATCTTTCTGTTGTTTTAAAATATAATTGCTTTGAATGTGTTCAACAGTTTGACTTGGTTTCTTCATCCTGTACTCCCTAATTGAGTGAATTAATTAAAAATTGGTGTTTGCCCATAAAAGATTGAAGGAGCAGACTCAGTGCTTGATGTCAGAAATACAACTGTAAAAGAACATAATTATGTTTCACCTTCCTATTTAGTCATTTGTGTGGGCATAAGCATTTAGTTGTTTGCAATATCGTGTCTTAAACAGTTTCATTTACACTTTGGTTTCGTAAGAAGAGAGAGAGGGTAAAAGAAAAGTTAATGACTAGATAATGATTTCTTTCTGAAAGGCTGGGCATCACTTCTAATATTCAATTTGCAGAAAATCAGGGTAGAAAATACTTTTCTGACAGTTTTTGCTAATTGTGTTTTGTTTGGAAAAAAATTCTCAACCCAGAAAATGAGAGATCATTCTGGCTGTAGGTGCCAGGGTGCTATTCCTGCACACACTTATGGTATGGTGCAATCAACATGATATGCAAAGGTATTCTCCATCTACATTGTGCAAAGCACTTGTTTGAAACAACAGACATTGATGATGGCCATCGTTTTGTTTAAAATAATCCATATTATAGAGCAAACCAGCATGCTTTCTGTCCTTAAATTTACATAACCAACACTATAGTCTTCTTCTATTTTGACTGCTAACTGCATGGAAAATGAAATGCAATTCAACCAGCACATTGCTTGTTATAATTTTGCTTTTCATCGGATTGTTTTTCTTGTCCCTAGAGAAACCCAGCATTATATGCACGATTTGGATAGGCTTGTTGAACAGTAAGCAGTTGCTTTGTCTCCATGAAGGATTCCATGATCCAACAGCAAGATCAGATAGGAGAATAATTTGGCATTTCTGTACAGGAACATTGTCTTGCTACTGATATATCCCCCCCTCCCCGTGATTATTGTGAGTTTTGATATACATCAAATAAAAAAGTCCTGTGGAGAAAAATATTGTATCAGTTCATCCTAGGCCAAATAAAATTGAGTGATGAACAAGAAGATGTGCAACTGAAGATTTTGATTTTAAAAGGTTAAAATTTGAGAAAGTTGAGAAATACAATGAGGTTTTAGTGGTCAGTGGTTGACCATCCCTCCACCATGCTGTCTGCTACATCAAGTATACAGAAGTAATACCATGCTGGGCACAAGAAGGGTTTCTGTTGTAGACAGTTGAATTCTTTGGTATCACAAGTTCCTATATTTGCCCAGCTAACCTTTAAAATTAAGTATTCCTTTAGCAAACCTGTTTAAGATGTTAGTCCACTTAAAGTTTGAGGCCCTCTAATTTCTTACCCAAATGCATTTATAACCACTTCATACTAATTTATTCCTTTGTAAGTGTTATTCTTAACTGACAATTTTGCTTCCCTTCTGTCTATTTCTGCTATGAATTCATGGCAAACTGTCATATCCATGTCCATCTGAAGGTGATGATGTTATTGTGTGTCACAGGAGTCTGGTGGTTCAGGTCTGTGTGCATGCACTGATTGGCTCCCATAAAACAGCAGGTGCAGAGTTTCAGTTCCTTTTAGAGCACCAGAATTCTACTTCGAGGTTGAAATAACAGTGTCAGGACTGTACAAAGGATTTTCTATGCCAAATGTTCTTTGGCCAATGCATTAATTCCCTATTTCCATTGACATCAACTGTAATCTCAGATTCATAAGATATAAATTAGATAGTAATGTGTATAAATTGTGACTTCTGATTTTCCTTGGATGGCCCCTGAGCAGTAAAGCACTGGAAGAAACAGATCTCTAAGGTTGGTTGCCACAGAAGTGTTATTTCAGTTTTCAGGTTATTGCCCAGCAGAAATTTTGTCAAATATCAGTCTGTGGAATGTTTTTCTTTCTCATAATAGTTTTCCCCCTCTTATTGGGGAAATATGGAAATTCTTTCCATTGTTTTAAAAAGACTGACTTTACTCTTTCTGGCTTAAATTAGCTGAAAGTGGAAAAATGAAGTAGCATTTTTAGTACAACTGTTTGCGGAATATTTGGAAATACATACTTAAATCCAGAAGTTTATGGTAGGTGGATATGACAATATTAATGAAAATTAATAAATGTATTTGTGAAAATATTAGCTTTTTTTTTTTCCTAAACCCCCCTCAACTTCAGGAAAGTATCAGAAAATAAGAAAAAGAAAACCCTATAAAACAGAGCAATAAAATAAGGGTGAGATGATAACCTTGGTAAGCATCCTGGAAAGCCTTATGGAATAATGGAACCAAGTTTAAGGAGCCAGTGAGTGTATCAGTCAGGAAACTCTCATCAGTAGGTAACAGGGATTTACACACTTCCCAGTGAACACTGGGAGTTACCACTTAGTTCTTGTTGAAATAATAAACAGCAAAAGCTGCAAGACCAACTAACAGCTAAGGAAATATAACAAAGCACTTTACTGGGTGATTTCCTAATATTAATTATTTCTTCTTTTCTCTAGGTATAAAACAATATATGTAATGTAATGCATAGAAACTCCAAAGTGAAAATGGAAAAAAATATGATTTCCACTGGGTAAAATGTGAAAGTTAAAATAATTTGTAGGACATAGAATGAAAAATTACTGAACATACACAAACAAAAAATAATTACAACCAAGATGAAACTGCTCATTAAAGAACTGCCAGGTTTGGTGATAAGTCTAATTTTATTTGACAATTTTATAAATGATGTGGGGGAGGAATAGACCTTGAATTACATTCTTACATTGTACTAAATTGGAAAGTGCTGTATATTAATGAGGACAATAATACTTCAAAGGTACTGGGAGGTTTTAGAAATGTGAATATAAGGTAATAACATTATTTCAGTTTGGGTAGAAAATGAGAGTATAAAAATAAGAAGCCCTTAAAAGAAAATTAAGCCATAAAGAAAATGTTGGCCATATTTTTAAAAACTGAAAAACAGAGGCTTTAGAAACAAACACCAAGTGATGTTTTTGCTGAACTAAAGCTAGTGGTGACTTGAAAAAGGGCTATATTACTTTCCAGGATTGCATTTCTTTTGCATCTCTTCTTTCAATGTAAAAATACTTACTTAGATAACTCTTATTGTCTTCCATGATGCAAATTGTAAATATATATATGACATTACAGAGTGAATTTTCCTCCAAATTCTAGGGGTTATTTATATCTGCAGAAATATATTCCCAGACAGTGATACTATCCTGTCTTTCATTCTGGAGAGATTTGTACCTTGATTAATTTTACAATGAATAAGTCTGTTCCAGGTAAATAATAAAAAGTTATGAACTATGTATGCCTTTGTAGGACTGTCTGCAGAATACTGTCTGCAAAAATAGACCTGTACTTTGTCTGCAAATATATTAATGGACTAATTTCTGTGGAGTGCAAACTGTCTTTGTTTTTGCGGAGTTTTAGGCAATAATGCCTTCATGCATGAACTCTTCCAATTTTTCTTTTAGAAAGTTTAAAAAGAGTGGGCTGAGATTGTAGAATCCTGTAAGAAGCTTGTAAGAAGAAATAAAGCAATTTTTAATATGAAACGTGCTGATTTGTGAAGCTTGAATTTCAGCCCTATGTTATGTAAGTAATAACATAAGGAATCGTTATAAATGAAAAAAATATATATAATGTAATATGGAGGAACACAGGGAACTTCAGCAGGACAACTGAAGTAAGGTATGACAGTATGAACTGCAAGATTTAGTGGTTAATACCATGAAGCTGCCATAAAATGGAAATCATGAATTGCAAGACAGAGAGCATGAGAGATGGTTGAGGTGGTTGAGTGTATCAGCTGATCAGCTCTGGCTGAGGCATCAGGGGGATGTGTTTATGAAAAGGATCTTGAATGTACATCAAGTGAATGTAACGTCAGTGTCATTACAGCCACCAGTAAGACCCACAGTGTCCAGTTCACATTCCCAGTATTAAAAGGAGTTGAGAGAGGAACCAGGAGAGATAAAGATCATTACAATTAGAGATAAGCACAAAGCCTCTGTTACAAGAATTGGCCGATGCTACCTTACCTAATATCCATAAACTGTGAAGAAATTGTCCCAGTTGGAGAGCAAGTTGTTTGAGTTGCTGATTGTATTCATTAACAGAATGTTCCTTATTTCTTGTGTGTATTTGTTGAGTTTCAGCTTCTAGCCATTGGGTATCATTATGTCTTGTTCTGTCAGAGAAAATAGCTGTTTATAACTGTCTGGGATTTGCTACTAAACTTCAGCCACAGCATCCATTTGGTTTAATAAAAATAAAATTGC
This sequence comes from Pithys albifrons albifrons, assembly GCF_047495875.1. NCBI lineage: Eukaryota > Metazoa > Chordata > Aves > Passeriformes > Thamnophilidae > Pithys > Pithys albifrons. The sequence goes on along the minus strand of NC_092467.1, from coordinate 26,890,918 downwards.
TTCAATCTCTTTTTAATTCCTTCATTCCTGGTTTGATTAGTAGAGGAAGATGGATAACTTGCTACTCATATTGTGCTGTAACAATTGAAGAAAAATTCCAGTCTCTATGTAAAAACTGAGGCTGTATAGCTACACTTCTGACTTCTGAAAACAGAAGTGCATGTTTGCGCTCATGCAGGTGGGAATCTTTACTGAGCCCTTAAATTTTGGGTGGAGATTATAAAGTACCCCTATAACTTCATAAAAAATTATTATTGTATCAAAGTTTTGGATTTATATTTATATTACATGACCTAAACTTTAAGGAAAGATATTAAAATGTAATTATATTCCCATTTGCATATTAAACATGTTTACAAATATCTATATTATGTTTCCCACTAAATAGCACTAAAGTTAGCATGGCTTAGTGTATTGGGATTTTAGAATTGCAGGACTATTCATTCCAAAGCAGTTTTGTGTGAATTCCCTTATATTCCAGCTCATGTCAGTAAATCAGTAGATTATTCTTTAATTAGTAATGCCAGAAGGACTGCTGATGGAGATGTTATTCTCTGAAGGTGCAGATAAACTCAAGATTCTGATCTTTGGTGAACATTAAAGCTTCTGGGACACTTTTCAAAGATAAAAGTATTGACTAAATATATTGACTAGACTGCGTTTTGGTTTTTGTTTCTCATCTTATGGTCCCCTACTGTTAGATAACGTAGGTTGTATTTCATCTTCTAAGCACATACATTAGTAATGGTGCGCTACCATAGCTGGAAAGTTAGGCTCAGAATTCATGTTAGTCAAACAGAAGTTTTTATAAAGCAGCTTAATTTTGGGATGCTTCATTAGATTCTCACATTTCACAGTTATATCCTACAGCATTTTATTCAGGACAGTGGAAGACGAAACCCCCTTCCAAACATATGTTTGTAATATCTTCCTAGTTGCCTTTCTTTCGTGTCTGCGTATTTATCTGCAATATTATCATTCCCATTGATTTCACAGGAAACAGACTTTTCATTCCAGAGTCCCTCTGTTTCTGCTCTATCATATTATAAAAACCTTGCAAATATAAAATGTGAAATTATAAAAGCTTTGCTTCTAAAAAAGATGGGGAAAATGAAAAGATGTTCTAATGAATGCAATTCTCAGGCAAAGCAAAGTTCTCTTTTTTGTTATGTGGGTTAACTCAACATATCTGTGTGTTTGTAAATATATAGTAGCTTCTTTACCCATAATCAGTGTGTAGAACAAATAATGAAAGTGCAGAAAATTTACTCTTCATAAAAGGTTTTATCTCATGTCTTCAACTTCCTTAGCAACAACTTCTTTTGAAATGCTGGTACTTTGTGGTGATTTTCACAGAATGTTCTCAACTGGTAGCAAAATCCATGGAAAATTTCCCATGAAAAAGAATGCCACCCAAATGCCAGGTCTTCAAGATTGCTCTGATGAAATTAATGAGAAAGTGAACATTTAAAAATTGTGAATTGAAATACTTGATGAAGAAAGTACTGGCAGAGCTAGAGCTATTTCTGCTTGTCTATACATACCAGTCACAGAAATATTAACTGTACAAAGGGAGCTGGGAATGTGTCACTAGTCTACATATTCCAGGCAGTTGTATAGTTACTCTTCAATATAAACAGGCTCATATAGGCAAATAGAGTCTTCCTTTATCACTGTAATAAATGTGTCCAACACTGAAGCTGAAAACTTTTCCTTTACTAAGCAGGAGCAGCAACTCACATGTTCTTTTTAGGCCAGTATCTGTTAGAAAAACCAAATAGTGCTGTCATGGATATAAAGCCAATGCCAGGCTATCTAGCATTCTCAGGACAGGAAATTCCATAATTCAGGACTTCAGGAGGATTTCAGACCACCCTACCCCCGATTTTATCCTATTTCCATGGTCATCTGGTTCCAAAAATAACTTAAAACAAACACCAAAGGAGAGGGTGAGCAATATTTAAATGTTTTTCCTGTGCTGGGCAGGAAGTCTTACGGATGCATGAATTAACCTCCTCTCTAAATGCAAAGGTCATTTGGCTTAATCAGCCTTGGATGATAGAAAACTTTAAATATCGAGACTTCCTTCTGCATACAGCAAAATAAAGTGTGCTTTTAAAAACCTCAGAATGTCCAGAAAGAAAATGAATCCTTTAGCTGAATATTGTAATTGATTTACTATCTCTTCCAGGAGGGTGGCTCAAAGGGAACATTGCAACATGACAGAGCTGAGGGTCAAGGCTCAGGGAAGTTCCCTCTCACACTGTGGACACAGAATAGAAAACTGAAGAGCATAAGTGGTGACACCTTGTTTTGTCTCATGACACATGAAGTTATTCAGTTTTTTATAATCATTGCAAGAAAAGCTTTTTAAACTTGGGGGTCATGACTGGAAAGTATGTACAGTTCAGTAAAATGGGCCAACACAGTGGTGGGTCACTTCTGAGGATGCTGGCTTGCTTATAACTTGAATACTCACAGCCTCTTTTTCCCAACCCTAACCTGGCTACTCTGACTTCATCTGACAAAATAATGCAGATGCTACTGAGCAGAAATTCTGAACTGAGGACAAGCAAAGCCATCCTTCAGTCTGGCAAAAAACCATAATATCAGAATTAGTGAATCTAACAGATACTTTTCTCAGTTTGCTCGAAAGATTAAAAAATATGCCCTTAAATAACTTCAAATAGTATTTGTCTGGCAGTATGGTCAGAAGAATGAAGAACATATATACTTGCTATGTTACTTTGTTAAAGGAACAGAAAAGGAAAAAATGATTTCTCTCAAGTGTTTCTGAGATTCCCTGGAAATGGCAAACTATTAGCTTTGAATATGGAAGATGTCCATAAGACCTGCCAGGAAGAGCTGACATGCCTGTGAAGTTCCTTTTGAGGCCATACTTTGGGAAGCTGTGCTTCTGCCAAGATTTGTGCACATACATTGCGTACTATGAGTTGTCCCACTGAAGGCAATATAGAGGTGTCCTGGTGTCAAGTGGGATAATAAGACTCTGCATTGTTCTTTAGCATTTTCTCTTTAAATAATCCTTTTTGTTTGCTCTTTTCTGTTTACAGTTCAATCCATTTCATTTTCGGTTTTCTTCCCTCAAGCACTTCCGAGCTCTCTTCCACCTTTTTCCTCTTTGACCTGGACTAACAACTGTGTCCTAGCCTATTTCCCAGCTAAGTGAGGCTCAAGGGTATTTGAATTCAATTTGGGTCCATCTCCACTCTGACAACAATGTTGCTAAAGTAATACCATTAGGTCGCTAAGATACTGTGTAAGGGAACAGAATGCTGCTAATAAATGTTATTCCTTTCCTGGGCAGAGTAACTGGGCATTGTTGTAACTGATGTTCAAGGCAAGTACTCTGTTATTTGTACATTCCAAGCACTGTGTCAGGTTCTGCAAAATGCTCATTTGACTGTTCTTTCCCAAAATTGATTCCCCATAAGAGAGGAAGCTTTTTTTAACGATTCGTTTAAACTTGACACATCTTTGTGAAGGCTGAAGCACTGGGGATGGTATTTTTTCCCCATCTATGTTCTTACCAGACTTCTTCAGCTTGTTTCTGAAGAGGAAAGATTCCCCACAGTAAACTCTAAAAGCAATGTCATTCTTTTTATTTAACAAAAGAGAGTTGGAATTAGAATGCTTTTAAGTTTTTTCTTATAGTTAAGAGGTAGATAGATGGGTTAACTTTACCCTTTCTGTAAAACTATTCTGAAGTGAAACAGTTGTGTGACATCAAATAAATACTGAGGTGTAAATTCAACAGCAAAGTCTGTACACTGTTAAAACAAGAATATTTCATAAGTTTTATGGTTGGAGAAGAAATGGTAGGTGCAGTATAATCTTGATTTAGCAGGGCTTTTGTCTTTGTTACTAATAATATTATCATTAACAAATGATATCATTAATAAAATGTGGGTATAAATGGGATTATGTTGTCATTGATACAATATTTCTTTGAAAGGTATCCAGAGAAGGTTTTAACAGGTCACAGTCAAAGCTGTGAAAACCCTGTCAGGTGGGACTCTGTGGAATTCTCTTCCTCATTAGACTTAGATGACAGAATTAAATTTCTGTGTGTGAACAACATTCTATGGCAGCTTTTTGAGAGAAAAAATTAGAATTCAAAATAATCTTACTCTCGGAGAGAGGAAACAGCATTCTGGACTGTATAACCACGAGTGTAGCCTAGAACACATGTGGAGTAATTTTTTTATTCTTAGCATGACTAAGGACCAACTGTATCCTCTTTTCCACACTTCACTTCCAGGAAACTGTGGGCTGGATGGAGGCAGCTGAGAGAAGAGCAAAAATATTGATCAGAAGTGTAGTAGGTGACCTGCAACAAAAAAGGGAAGAACTGAAGCTTGTTAGGAAAGAATATTGAGATAAAACATAGCAATTTTGATTATATGTGGTTGGTTGTGATTTGGGCAGTAACAAACTGTTGCAGCACTTTGGAAGTGCTGAAGGAGAATTCAGAACAGGTATTAACAAGAGGCATTTTGCTGTAAAGGCAGAAAGGAGAATGCCTAGGGAAGTTCGAGTGTCTGTCATTAGATATCAGCAGCATGGATTAGACAAGAAGCTGCCCAGAGTGCCAAATTCTTCTGTGTGGTAGAAGGATGAAGGAAATGACATCTGAGGCCATTTGCCTTAGAACCATGCCTATTTTCTTGGTAAATCAAACTTTAATTCATGTTGCATTTGTACTAGCAGTAAAACAGCAGAATCTAGATTTGCATCTTGATTACCTCCTTTACCTTCTCATTACCTAGGGGAAATTAAATAGTTTGCATTAGAATTGGCTTGCATATAGAACAATGTAAAATATTCACAATGAAATATGTACAAACAGGACAGTGCAACCATACTTGCATTCAAATTAGCATCTTTTCACATACTCCTGTTGACAAATGATAATAACAGGGATTAGTTTATAAACCTTAATTCACAGGTGGAAACCTGATTTACCCACGTAGTGGAATAAAACAACTTGCTTTTGGGATAAGTAATAAGTTCCAGAATTAAGATATGTTTGGAAGCAGTGCTGCTGAACTGTGAAAATTGTACCTTTGCAATGAGAATCAGCTTACACTCACCTAGTGTGCCATTGTCAGTGTGAGTCTGCTTGTGCTGGAACGGAGGAGTTGCTGTACTGGAGAAAGGCCAGGATATGTTTCATCATGCTTGAACTCTGTCCTGTTTGCTCAAAAACTTCATTCGTTACTTTCTAAATTTGAAAATCATGATATATGATAAGCTTTGAGAGAATTAAAGCATAATGTCTTGAAAGAAATGGTGCTAGGCATGTGAGCCCAAAAGTTAGGACTAAGGAAATAATTGTATGCTCAGATTCCTTCTTCATTCTCTATCCAGGACTACCCAGATCTTTACTCCAGTTTCACTGATTATAAAAAGAAGACAGTAGTATATGCTGTGTTCTGTAAGTACTGCATACATGCATGTAAAATAATAATGAATCACTGTTATTGATATTAACTTATATTACTCTGAGTTATTTATTTTGCACAAACAAACACCTCCATTTTGAAACTGTTAGTGATGCTTCCCTCTAATTAGATTTGAGATAATAACTGTAATGATGTAATCTATGTAAATTCTGGTAGGGCTTTTGGTTAGATTAACAACTTTGTGAAAGTCAGCTAAAGAAATATTTATATTTGCTGCATATAATGTAAAAGCAGAAAATACTCTGTAAAATCATTAGGACTGTGGGCATCTACATTAGGTCTGTTGGCAGAAAGATGATGTTTGAGTATATATGTGTATATCTATTGATTTGAATGGGTCTTACTGCCAAGGCATTACAAATGAGACTGTCAGTGTAGCAGCAGAGAAGATCTGCAGTATCAGGCAGAACAAGGAGACTGGGACAAAATTATTAATGGTGAAATCTATAAGAGCTAATTTAACTCAGGTTTCTTTCAGTGCTAAAAAAGGAAAATGTACAACCTGTAATTGTGAGTAAACATGATATATTACTTTTTAGCTGTCAATAAAAATGAATCAAATTTGGGGAACACTATTTCTTGGGTAAATACATTGCTATGACATAGATTAAAAAGAGAAAAAAGTCTTCTGGGGGCCTCTTTGCCAAAAGTATGAGTTTTACGTAACGTGCTCTACAAGAAATGTGTTTGTCCAACTCAGTAAGATGTGTCTTTGCCTTCAGTTTCTTAGGTCTGTTTGTTTCTCTGTCTCTTTTTTTTCAGGACTCATCTTCCTTTAATCAATCCTGGATTCAAACTCCTCTTTTCCTTTCTGTCTTTCTCTTTGCTTTTCGATCCTTTTAGCACTCTCTCTCTCTCTCTCTCTCTCTCTCTCTCTCTCTCTCTCCCCTTTGCTTTCCCCCCACTGCTACCAGGTTATACAGATTTTTAACTTGCAGTGGCATAAGATCTAATTGCTTTCTATTTAAAAGAAAACGAAAAACACAAAGAGAAAAATGCTAAACCAAATCAAATAGCCTTGAAGGAATTTTCCAAAAAGCACAGGCTGTTATGTTTTTAGCCATACAATAACACATACACTTTCATTAGGGATGATGCTAAATTCTCAGGGCTGTACTTGAACTATTTTTGTGGACCGGGTTTTTATCTTTAGATTTTTTTTTTCCTTTAAAATGGGATTTTGTTCTCAGTTGATGAGATTGGAAGTATTAAACTGCAGTTGTCCTTGATTCCTTTTGCTGCTTCTTCATAGTCCAAATTGCCCTTCATGCAGAGCTGAGCTTGTAATATGTACTCGAGATGCTGAGTAAATGCTTTCCCTGGCTGTCCCTGCCTCACTCACTCAGCCACTCTGAGTCACCTTCAAAACATCAAGATTATGTGTATATACACTGTAATAAATAACCCCCTGCACTGAGGTAATGCAAATTGAATAGGTTGAAATATGGCCTATTATATTAAAATTTATGTTTCTATTATAATTTTTATTGTATGAAACAAATTTGTCCTGTATAAAATTCCTGAGAAATAAGAATTGTGCCCTTATATAGGAAGTCTTATCTTTTCTTGGGAACTATTTAATAATAGATTCTTACCCTACATGTATCTACTGCATTCTCTTAATAATTCAGAGCTGGATTTTGTCATTAAAACAAGTCAAGTAACTTCATCATAATTTAATTGTGTATATATCCTAAATGTAGATGATTAGAGAGTCAGTGTCATTTTGTACTTGTACCAGTTGTTTTTGCAAATACTGTCAGCTGGTTAGAAATACATCTAAAACATATTCATTAATGGAATTTCAAGACAAAATTCAGCTGTAGGGGGATTTTAGTTTGGAACCTGTATGAATGGAGACATGGGGAGAATGAGAGCAAGATGTGGTGAGAATAGAAGGACTTTGCAATACACAGTTCTGAAGCTGACACACCTCTCGTGCTTCTCCTGGACTGAAACAAGTTAATGACCTGTATAACAAACCGTTCTTTTCCTGAATGAAAAAAATAAACATTAAAGAAGAAAATTTGAAATCAATTGATAAATATGCAGGCACTAAATTAGCCTTATTTCATGCTAATTCAGCTTTATTGAATTCATATCTCCATCCATAAAAGCTGCCTCTGCTGTTCAAAGTAATACCCAGTATATCTCAATTAGCAATGTGTTAACCTTTCATCCAAGTTGGCTAGCAGAGTGAAGCTAAATAGATTAACTATCAGAAAAGGGAAATAAAGATCTAAAAACAAAAAGAAAAGTTAAAAGTATTTTTATTTTTGATAGCAATTAAAAAAAGTCTGTAAAGTGGACAAAGTAACATTAAACCATAAGCATTCTTAAGTCTGACAATATATATATTTGTTTTTTAACTGTTGAAACTAGTCATGAATATTGAAAGAATTTAAATAATGTTTGAAATAACAGCAGGCTGTACCTGGTTTTAGGCAGTGCAGTCTGCTTAGGGAAACACATACCTGAAGATGGCAACGTCCTGTTCCAGCAGACAAGTGGTAATTTTGACAAATTAATTTGCTCAGTGCTTTAAGGTAAGTTAAGTAAGTGAAATATGGTGATGGTCCCTTTGTATATGCTGCACAATAAAGTAAAAAACATATAACAACATGTAAAATGAATAATATTAATTTTATAATCTCATATTTTTTGTCTTAGAGTTGTGATATTTAATCTTTTGGGATGGGACACTAAGTCTCTGTATTTCAGCTCTGTTTTTCTTCTAAATTTTGTGAGTTAATCAGTTCAATATGGAGATGTTCTTAATTGACCTTCATTTAAATATAAGAATCTATGTGGCATTATTTTTTTAATCACATGGAAAAGCACAACAAGAAAGACAATCTTTGAGGTTTGAACAACATGTGTAACAGATGCTTATTGTAGTATATTTAACCTTGAATTTCTTTTAAAATGTAGCCTACCTATACTGAGTACTGTAGAAGTTTATGAACTAAAAACACAGTATAAATCATCCAGGGTGGTTGATGTTTCAGAGTTACTGTCTCTAGTGATACCTTCATTCTTGAATCCCAAATTTCGTTTCAGGCTTTTTCTGCAGGCTGAATATGACATTAACATTTTTTTCCTCCTTTACTCACTAATAGAAATTGTGACTATCATGAATGGAGGCACCATATGCTGCTTTGAAAAGGCAGCAGGGACCATGGAGGCAGTTTATAAATGATCTGAGTAAGAAATGAACAGAGACCAATTAAGCTGGTTAGGAGGCTGAAGGTTTTGGAAGGCGAGGATACTAAATTTGGTTCCCTTCAAAAATGACGGAAGATAGAATTAAAAATTAGTGCAATTATTTTCTGTCTTTTTGCCTAATAATTCCTTTGTCGCTTGCAACAACAAAGCATGGTTTCTTCTCTCTTTTTAATATGGGACAAGGATTTGAACAGTGGAAGTTGTTGCATGTAAGTGAAATTACCAGGATGGGACCAGTGGCCACTCACAATGTGGCTTTTGTCCCCGAGGAAGCCTGTCACTAAATAATGCCTGCACAATTACCACATTAATCAGGCTGGGCCAAACAGGTGATCCAGGCAACATCTTTGTGCCCACTGCCATTTAATGCTATTCACCCATGTGTCTTTTATAACTATTCACTGAGCACCACAGGTGTGCTCAGGGCTTTGCAGATAACATGGAGATGAAGGTTCCTTTCTTAAAGAATTTAAACTCAAAGTATCCAGAATAGAGATTGAATGGTAATAAAGTGCAGGAAAATCTGAGTGTGGTTTTCTTTTTTTTTTTTTTAACCATAGTTAGTTTCTTGATCTTTATTTAGCTTTGGAGAGCTATTTTGGGAATATGTTTTAAGCTTTTTTAAGTCTCTGGAAAGTATCCAATTAGTGAGAAAAGAGGACGAAGCCAAGGTAGTTTTCAGATGTAAAGGATGGAAGGAAAAAGTGCTGCAGAAAAGAGCAAAGGGAAAATTTGAATACAAAAAGCCTGCAGATGAAGTCACAAATGGCTTATTATAGTTACATTTCTTTTGTAAATGCCAAAAAGAAATAGTAAATTCAGTATTCCACCTGTGTTAATTATATATAGAGACAAGCATGGGAAAGATATAGTGCTGACTTAAATGCAAAGGGGAAAATCTTATTTACAGTTAGGAAGAGATTTATTTTGAAATAAGAAAAACTCCAGGAAAGAAGGAAAAACTAAAAAAGAGGTTTCTCCCAGGGAACATCTAAATATTAGAGGTTCAAACACAACAAATATATTCAAAAAGAAAGAAAAGTTCTGATTCCACAGATAACTTCCTCAAACTTCATAGTGCAATGTATGAAAGGGTGTGTATAGGGGTCGTTATTTAGTTTACTGTTTTGTGGTTGCAGTCATGGAAATAATCCATTATTCTCTTTTCCTCTCCTGTAAAACTGTTTTTTTCCCTTTACACTGAAATGTGTGGCAAGGGGCAGAGTGCTGGTGCCTGGACTCCCTGCAGTCGTTCAGGCTCACCAGAGCTGCTTTATTGTTTCCTTGTGCTTTCCCACGTGTCTGTCTCTGTTGTCTTGAGTCTGTACTCAGTGCTTAAAGCTCCTTTGACCAACACCCTTTCTTCCCTCTGATTTTGGGAAGCATCCAGGAAAAGAAAGAGATGCTGATCAAGGTCTGAAGCTCCAGCCATTCAGATTATACCAGTGATCCACAACAATAGTAAAATAATGTGAGGAATGTGGATTTCTGCTTTGCTCAGATAAATGAGACAACATAACATGGTGTATCTGAAGTGCACTGCATATCTGAGTATCTCCAAACACTTCACAGATTACAGAGATTCATTGTAATTGCATCATGAGATTGCCATTATATTGCAGTCATGTTATCATTTCCGTAATAAACATTTATCTGAGAAATGCTTGTGTGCACCACATAATTAGCTCTGGAATAAAGAGTGCTAAACATGAGGTGTGATTCATTAGAAGAATGATAGAATTTGATTTTTAAATTCTAACAATTTATTTTAACTGTTACTTGTTAAAAGTGAAAACAAACTGAAGCTTTGCTAATTGCAAAACTAAACCAAGCTTAATTAATGATTGAAAGCTAATATGTATTTAAATATTAGCACAATTAGTTATTGTTGAGTTTTTCATTTTCTGTCACTGTAAAATTTAATTAATAGGTCTAGATATGCTCTTTTTAGGATTTCAAGTACAACTGTTTGATCTAGAGTCTTAACTAAGAAAGCCCTTTATTCATCAAACAATAATCAAGAATAACAATTTTAGTCAATATATTTTAACCTGAACCTGACTGTATCACTCCAAAAGAAGTTTTGCTATAAAGCATTTATAAAATTAATACAACCCCCCATTCTACTATCGAGATTCCAACCATATGAAAGAAAGCAGAAAATCCTCATTAAAAAAATCAGTGTAGCTTAAAAGCAAAATATACTGTGTTGTAAATTAATCACTTAATTATTCTGTTCTGCACAACTTTTGTCTTCTGAGGTTTGTCTGCATAAGGCAGTGATTTAACTTTATTAGCTTGGTTGGAAGAAGAACTATGGTCATATTTGCTCCAAATATGTTTATAAAGCCCTGAGTTATGTAGAGAGGACAATACCCAGAGCTTCTGAGACTTGGGGTGTTGCTCACTTCTAAGTATGATATATAATGCCAAAACAAACAAGCAAATAAAACCCACAAATCCCTGCAAAGGAATGTACAAACAAATGAGAACTATTTGGCTTTCACTGTTTCTAGCACCTGAGAACTTCAGAAGAGATCAGATAATGTCTTGTGATGCAGTACAAGCATATTGCTTAAAAACTTTTGTTTTCAGACTAAAGAATAAATAATTCTAAAACATTAATCACGTAAAAATAAGAATAGCAAGATGAAGATCCAGATCCACTTTCAGACCTAAACCTCCAGGCTTACCATGCCAACCTTCAAGGAGCCTGTGGTGTCAGGGATATCCCGACAGTGGTCTGGGAGAGTTGCCTATCCAAGAACAGGAATTCAGTAGGAACCAGGCTACAGATGTCCCATAATATCTGCAGCACTGTAGCCAAACTTCCAACATGACAAAAGATGGGCAAAAATTAATAACTTTGGGAGAAGCAACTGGAATTCACAAGTGAAAAACCTTAGGAACTCCCCAGCAGGACAGTGGCCCTACTTTTCCAGCACTGAAAAAATGTGCTCTTCCTGTTCTGTGTAGGAGGTAAAAGGTGGATTTGTGAACTCAGGCACCTTGGTTTTGGTTGAATGTTTAGCAGGTATTATGTGAAGAATTGTTGACATTACCTCCTTAATGTTTAATTCCAGTTTAAAATTAAGGCCTGATGCTCTATCTGAATTCTGTACGAAGTTCCTGTGGAGGTGTTGGTACTGTTCCATCTAGTTTCCAATGCCAAGTTACTTGGCATAGAGCTGGTTATCCAAAGGCTTGGGCAAAGCAGTCCTGGGATTTTATACATTGATTTTATACCAAGTTTCAGTTACTTGTTTTTCCTCTGAATTGAATTTTTTGGATTAAAATGTGGACTTAGTCACTAAAGTCTAAGTGCTTTTTCTATATTTTTGAGAATCTGAATCTAAACTTTTGTTATAAACTAGCAGAAATGAGCACATGCGTTGCAGAAGTGTGTTAGTGATTGCCCAAAAGGTCAAAAATATACTTAGATAACATAGGGGCTCCAGTTTATTTTTGAAGCTCAGGCTATTTATATAGACTCAAATTACTTCTTTTTCGATGTATACTCAGGACAAGGAGTACCCTGAAGATTACCTCAATAACATTCATAGTATACTTCCTCTAAAATGAAAAAGGTAGCAAAATCTGTAGAATTTCTTACTGTTCCAGACCAACTAGATAATTCCATGTTAATCCAACAGACCCACTTGCTCTTAACTCACACACGAAATTCTTCTTTGGGAAGCTGAAACTGTTAAATGTGTCATTTTTGTGATCTCAGGTGTTTGAGATCAGTGCAACTGAATATAGATTGAACAAATTAATTGACAGGCCTTTTTTGCCCTGCAGCTTTTGGCAGTCTATTTTTGCATAGTGTAAAGTATGTTCACTCTTTGTAGTGAACATACATACTCTTTCTTGTGTAGTGTCCTTTTGGTACATTTTTACTGAGCTACCTGAATTTCATATCAGTTTTGTGGCTATTACAAAATTAAGTGTAATTACATAATATTTCAGAGCAATGGAAGCAGCAAATGCTAGTATATATTATATCTTTTTGTGCTAAATTTTGGTGTAATTATCTAAATTTTTAGTTATGTAATTTCCCCAGAATATTATTTTTCAAATTCTAATGATATGCAGAACAAAATATTTATTTGTTAAGGTAGTTTGATAAGAAATGTTAAGGTTAAACCCTAAGTTCAAGGTAAGGCTATTCTGAAGAAGAGATATTCTTGTTATTAATGGGTTTTGTGTGGGTGAATTGTGTACAAATGATGAAATCCCCAGAGAGTTAATTAGAAAGAAGATAAGCTTAGTACAACCCCAGTATGATAGGGTTAAGAAATGTTTCAATAATGGTATTACAGTTATACATTGTAAGAGATTCCTTCAGCTCTGAATTAGTATGTACCAGTATATAGTGTATATGCCAATATAGATGCTGATGGCTAATATATATACTAAGAAAACGTATATATGTCACATTTAGATTATTTTGCATGGGGGAGAACATTTTTGAGGATGGTGAATCACAGGTGAGCTTCAGTCCAGTTTTGCCTGATCAGAATATAATGCTCATAACGAGTACAGTTCACAGTATGAACAGCAAAAATGATAGCTTTTGTTTATGAAGACTTTTAAGGACAGAAAGGATCTACAGGGAATGCAAAAAAGTGACCTAGTTATTTCCAACACCTACAAAAGGCATCAAATAATGGCCAGGTTTTTGCAAAGAATATTCTTTTCAAAATTAACACCTATCGGCAATAACATTTTTCTGCAGTGCTTTTAGTCATTGTAGTATTTGTCTGGAGGTTTTAAAAGTAGTCAAAATTGAGGACTCTGTGCCTTTATAGGAAAAATAACTACCAGCTCTTTACCAGTTATTGTAGGCTTGTCACATTAGAACTGAATAAACATTAGGAATCTGATCAAGAAGTGACCTATTAAAATAATTTCTGTCTCAGAGTGTAAGTCTACCCTGTGTTCAAGTTAAAACTCTGCCCACTTTTCTGAAAAGATTAGATCATATATTCTTCAAAGTGATAAATGGTTGTTTACTATAGGTAACAGCAGGCTTTATTTCTTAAGAGTATTTTTTAGCATAAAATGACATATGGCCATAATGCCAACTATCTACTCTGTTCAAAGCTTTTCAATGTTATTTTCTCTAAATAAATCACTGAAGGATTTAAACCAACATGACGAGAGACTGCAAGGTCTTTAGGTTTTATTTTCATGTTTTTGAAAGGAGTCCTACACTTAAAGCTAAACTTGAATTACCATGAGGGTGCTTAAGTACCACAGAAATCTTAGGTTTAGTTCAAAACCCCAGAAGTGTTTATTTTACACTTGTTCCAGGTATGGCAGTTTGTAATGAAACTACTGATTGAAGGTCTTGGGCCTTTATATGACAATTCATATTGTTTCTTTGTAGTTTGAATGTAACTGCTACCATTCCTAACTCTTTGCAGTTAATTTAAAAATTATTTTGCTGTTAATGAAAATTATATATTTTAGTCCCAGTCTCCAATCCTTGATAGGGAGGAACATTCTTAAAAGCATCTGCACTCACTTCATGCACTTGGAAAACAGAGGGCCAGGCTGTGTGTCTTGTCCAGATGACTATTCTCATTTCCTATGGTCCGTGTACATTTTCTGTATCCTTCTTGTCTTATTCATGTAGTATCTGCTTTTATGGAGACACAAGGAAATAAGCAGCAAAGATATAAGAAGTCCCTACTGAGTCAGCCAAACTAACTGGGTTTGATAAAAAGTGATGAAAATGCCACAATTCCTATGAGACAATCTCCTGTTTGGATTTGTTTAAGTCTAGAGAAGTGTGGACACAATGTGAAAAAAGGTGTCTGAGTCATCTGGTTGGGGATAAGGAATAATCATCAACAGCCAATAGGTGTTTGTCAAAACCTGGTTTATCAAAACCTGTCTGGAGAGTCCAGGATCAGAATTATATCTTAAGCTCACCAAGGTTCATTACAAAAGAAAATAAAGTCATGACAGTAATTGAACGTGTTTAGACTTTATATCAGACTGGTGAATCTTTTGGCATGTTAGAAAAGACAATGTTATTGTAATTTTTGTAAAGCAGCTGTTATTATTACTTATTGTACCTTAGTAGTTAGAGGTAATGATCAAATAAAGCTTGGTAGGTATGAAGTCTGAAATCAAGTTTTACTGCACTTGTGGATTTTTCTTTTTCTTTTTTTTCTTTTTTTTTTTTCTTTAAAGAAGAAAATACCACCCTCCACTTATTTTGGAATTGGTGTCTAAATCTGAATTTTTTTTTTCCAATGAAATCTTTACTGAGATGTGAGTTACTCACTGGAAGTGGTGCTCAATTTTTTTCAATTTAGAAGTTACATAATCTTGTTTTCTTTATATATGTATCTTAATGTCTGAATGACTTCAGCAGGGAACAGCTTTCTTCAATGGCAGGTAGTTTTTGAGCTTCTAGATCTATAGTGTTTGACATAATTACCCTGATTTGAATGAAAACATAAAACATGTGAAGATCACAGTGATAAAGAACTGGGTAAATAATAAATAATGAAAGGGGTCGGTGTTCATGTCCATCTAGATGGGGAAACTTTGGCATAGGAAGAAAAACCTTGAAGAAACCCAAGGTTGAATCAAGTTTCTCTATGTGACTATAAGGTCAAGAAAATATGAGGTCTGGCTAAATTAGTACTACTCTAGAAAAGAGCCACAAGAATTAGTAAAATATTAGAAAACTAAACTTTGATAATGAGTTTTTCAGTTCAGTAAATGAAAGTATAAACAGAATGACTGGAAATTGAAGCTGAGATTATTTATAACTGTTAAGTTAATTAGTATTGGAATGATTTACCACAGACTGGTTCACTCTCTGTCAGTGGCAACTGATGGATCCTTCACCCTAAAATATACACTTTAATTCAAAAAAGAATTAGCACATGCCTTTATTATACAAAAGGTTAGATTAGATCATCACAATGATCCCCTCAGGCCTTTAATCTATAAATTTGTAAAACTCTCCAGCTGCTTTGGCTACTCCATTGCACAAGGCCCTGCTGTTGGCCACTGTGCCATCTAAATGTGTTCCAGTTCGGCTACACTTGTGTAGCTGCTGAGTGTGTCTATTGAAACATATATCTAGAGCTTATCTCTGTTGTAAACTCTTGTTTAAGCTGTTTTTCCTCCAGCAAAATGAACAAAAAGGCTTCTTCCAGGACAGAAACCCACAGCCACAGATACTATGAAGCACTGTCAAGATGAAGTGATTGTCTCGGAGATTCACCAAACCCAGACTATTTGCCTTCCTGAGATGAAGTGCATGTATGAATAGAAAGTCTATCCTAGGAAAATGCCAAAAATAAAAATGTGTCATTGTATGAATAAAATGGAAATGAAGCTTTCAGGACTATGAGCTCTCAAATTTGAGAATATAGTAATATTTAATCAGTAGCAAGTAAGAAGACATAGTAATGCTGTTATGTTCCTTCTCCAGTGTATTCCTTCTCTTCGGTGTTCCTTCTCTTCAATATTCCTCTCTAGCCATTCCACAGGAATGTTTAAAGAATTTTGCCTAAAATTTTCCAGACACATTAGTTTTGTTAGAGTTACAGACTACTCCAAAGCTGGTAGAAGAAAGATCATTAGAACTCAATAATTAACACCACTACTACCTGTCCAACCAGGGGATCAACATAAGCATGCTATTAGAAACATTTCGTTCTCATTCTTGAGAGGATGCTGGAGCTATTGAAAAGAAAAAGGTTTTGTTATAATCACAATAGCAACAATAAGGATGATGATAATAATAGTAATATCTAAGAGCTGCTATTATTGCCTGATAATGGTGATTTGTTATTGTTGACACTTGCATAGAGAAATGCCATATACTTTCTCAAATCTAGCAGAGAAGTCCTACTGTAGGGTATCCCTCAGTCTTTATTTGTTGCCAGTCAGACAAGGAATAAATGAGCCTCATTGGCACAGAACTGGATTTCTCCTTTCAGAAGTCTGTTCAGCTCTTTTCCCTGAGTTTACTGTAGTGTTTGGGAGTAGTTTTCCATGAATGGAAACAAAGTCCATTCATCTTAAATGAATCTTTTGGGTTAAATGTTCACTTATGGACCTTGTGACACACAATCATTTTTATTATATTTAAAAACACTTAGAGGACTTCTTCCTATTCCATTAAAAATTGTAAGGGTTATGCATATCACCATGCAGATGAACATTTAACTTAACATTTATTTTGGCTTCTTTTGTGCCTGGACTTGTAACTTAATTTGAAGCTGATTTAAAGCTGACGTGAAAATATACCAACCTAGACAGAAGATTCACTCATCAGCATTTTACTGTAATGATTGATGATAATGGACAAGACTAATGATAATTTACTTGCCCATCAAAACAGTTTCTCATCCCAGGCAGTGTGCAATTAGGACTTTGCAAGGCTGGCTTAAGGTTAGTTATTTGTGAATTGCTTCACTTTTTAATGTTCTCTGATATTGTTTGTCTTATTTTTAAACAACCCATGTTCTCAACAATTGCTGCATTTGAAAATTGCTTTTCTCTGTAGTTGTTTTTATCTTTTGAATGGAAGCTATTGATTTCTGTAATAACATCCTACTGAACACATTAAGAATAGTTTTCGAGATATTGTTCAAGTTGCTAGGAAAATATCCATGAAAAATGGATAATTTCTTCTTTTTAACACATTTCTCAATATCAAATTTTTGAAAACCTCTGTTTTTACTTGTTAGTCATTTACATCAGGGTCTGATCAAGAGAAAGCTGTAGAACTTGTTGGCTGATACAGCTGATAGATTGGTAATGGTGCAATATAAAACTATTACTACTGTATTACCACAAAGTCACATTCTGAAAATCTGGACCTGAGTTTATTGCCACATGGTGAAATTGTGACTCGTTACAGGCTCACTAGCATAAAAAAGATGAAAATGTTTTCATGCTTCCTTTCTGCAAGGATTTAATTTTCAAACGGTTTTATTTCATAACTAGCTGTGTTCTTAAGTATGGATGGAATATCCATACTAGTGTTTGGTGGTGGCTGGACTAGAAATCCCAGTGCTGGCTGGGGAAATGCACCAGACAAAGTTGCTTGGATCTTTTGATTAAGTGTCCTTGTTAATCTTAAAGCTCATCTCACTTAAATGTCACAGTCCAAAGTTTAGATCTCCAGTCCAGATTAGGTGTCTAAGCAGTCTCTGTACATCACACCCCCCTCAAGTCCCTCTGAAAGCCTTTTCATCCCATTTTTAAACAGTTTCTGAGAGGGAGTTGGGTGATGGACGGCTCTATAGAGGTGCCTGCCTCTTTCCATTCCTCCAGCCATGGGCTTTTGTATCCATGTCTTGCCAATTCTTCCCATGACATCTGCCACAGGTCTTACTGCCCCTCTAAACATGCTCCTAAAACTCTTATTCCACTCTCTTTCCAACTGAATTGCTGTAGTTTAGGTGTGTAGGAGACGAAGGCTGAATTTTAGAACCCACACTATTGTGTGCACACACCTTTTATGAGTTTATGTGCCCAAGAGCCACCTTAAACCAAGCCCTAGTGGATCCACTGCTGTGAAGATTCCCATCTCCTATGGCCTAGGAGAGACCACGTCAGTGTTTGGGTTTATCTTCTGTCACGAGTTTGTGTTTAATCTGAGTGAGGAGTTAAATTCCTCTTCCCTGAGCAAGCCTTGCAATAGGCTGGCCACATCCTAGCCAATAAGAGAAAGCTTTTTTTTATATGCCTGGTGCCAGTGTCTGCACAACTTGGGAGGACTAAAATATCTCCTCAAACCCTCAGATACAAATCTTGCAACAATAAAAAATTCCCCAAAGTATGAAGTTAGTCATTTTGCTATTAAGTGCTTTATGTGAAGGACAGCAGACTGACTTTCTGGAAGGACTAGCATCTTCTTGACAGATACAATTGGCTGAGTTTGTCTATTCCCTACCTTAATGGATGACACCTGTAAAAAAAGTAAATCTATTTTTAATGGGATAGTCTCCCTAAATGACCCAATTTCAGGAAGAGTGCACTTTCATGAATATTTATTTAATATGAAAACACTAAAGTAAACAAGAAACTACATGCTATAAATAAAAAGAGCCCAGAGGGTCAAGCAGTGATAGACTGTATGATATGAAAGCTAATTTAGCAGTGCTTTATGCGCCACGTTAGCAAAACAGAGCCCAGTGTGTGGCTGCTGCTCCTGGTGGCAGCCAAGAGGTCTTTTGTTACCTTGCACAGGAAGCTCCTGGACACTGAGGAGGACTCCAAGCACATATCATGTTTTAAACATGTACTCTTGTATTTTTTCTGTTCAAAAAAAGAACCATTTTCCTTCTGTCCTTCTGTCAAATTCTTAATATTCGGCATGGGTTGCCATTCCAATTTAGAATGTGTTTGGATGGGAGGTGCTTTGGAGAGGGCATGCAGAGACAGGTCCCTGCTTATCCTCCAGATTCTTTTTAGTCAAGTTAATTCCATCAAGATCTTCCTATTTAGTGCAGATTTTTATCCTATGGCAAACCAATAGCTGGTGTTCTATAGGGTGTCCTTTAGAAGGTGAAATTCATACCCTTGGACAGCAATTAGGGATATGCAATTATTATGTTCCACATACCTATAAATGTATTGACAAAATCCCTGGCACAGTGAATCTAGTGCTATTCAACTCTCTGCACCATCAGATGAGTTATGTAGGCCTGCCATGTCATGTTTATATTTTCCTACACTAGAAATTTTTGTGGGCAGTTTATTTCTAAATATATTGTATGAGTAGGATCTGAATGTGAAAAGGACCTAGAAGTGGGCCAGTAAGTACTGTCATCCTAACTGGGTGTCTACTCTGTGTCTGCTGTGCTTACACAGGAGAGGAAATGATCTAGATAATGAGAAGAACAGGACTTGAGCAGAGTGAAGAATCCTACTTGGATATTTATACCTCTTTCAAATGCGAGTACAGAATCATTTAAAATAACAATTATTTTATTAAGTTTTATCATAAGACTGTGTTGTAGCCAGAAAGCCAACATATCTAACCTCTTTATGATTGCTTGAGTTATAAGCAATTATATTTGAGTGATTTCTTAAAAATGTTGTAATTTTTAAGGTCAATTTAGCTCTTTTTTATGTATAAGTGCTAATATACCTCATACGTGACTAATGTTTAATGTAAAGCTTTATTCATTCAATCCCATGCAGTTAATATTTCTCTCTGTTTTCTTTTGATAGAGTAATACACCTTCATTTAAGGAATACTCAGCATTTGAGGCTAGGCAACATGTGATATCACTTTTTTTAAAAAAAAAAGTTTTATTTAAGCAATACCAAATCATCGCTCCCTTGGATTTAAAAAATACCAGTTTGAATGACAACATTTATAGGAAGTGTGTGAGAACTGCTTTCCTACACAGAGACAAGCTATAGCCAAGCCATCTGGTTCCAGTGAGACAGTAACTTGTGAACCCACTAAATTCTTGTGGGTTCTCTGTAGCTGACTGTCCTGAGAGAGTTTCCTTGCAGTAAGCAAGGTATTGCCAATTAGGTTATTATTGGGAACTCATTGCATGCAAGTTCAAGATCTCCCCAGTGTCTGTGGGAAGCCAGTCTTTGGAGTGTCTGGCTGGAGCCACCCTTGGGACACTGTGGATCAGACTGGTTTTCTCCTTGCTGAGGACCATGTCCTAGTCCAAGCTATTTTAGGAACCAAATAAAGCAGCAAATTGTGCCATTTTTGTCTTACCTTGAGGGTAGAGAATATTTTACACACTGTTTTTCCCCACATTTTAAAAATTGCAGGAGGTGCAGGAAGAAGACACATTTTAAGAGCTGGAGAAAATGCTTTATAGTGGGTGATTTAAATAGCTCAATCTGTTTATCTTATCAAAAGAAGATTGATAGGTAACATGATTACAGTGTACAAGTAAATTCACAGGAAGAAAATATGGGGTATTAAAAAGCTTTTTTTATTCAAGCACAGAATCCTGGTAGAAACTAATGCTGGAATCTTAAACCACATAAAACAAGTTGGAGTGAGGTGCAAATTTTTCTGGTTAGTATCATTATCTACTGGAGCAAACTCTGACATTGAGTCTCCATGTCCTGTGGCACTTTTGAAAAGGGACTCTGTGCATGGGCCAAACCCTTGTCATTGTGCTAAATAGGAGGGGGAGCAGCATGTTTGGTGACCCAGGAGCTGCAGGAAGATAGCCTACACATTTTATGAGAACTTCTGTCCTCACCCTTTATTAAATCTATGAAATGCCAAAATTCTCTTCTGTTGGAGACATATTGAGCCCAAATGCTGAGTTTGTAAAAAACACTTATGCACATGCTGAACCTTAATGGATTCCAAGATGCTCAACGCTCAAAAAAAAAAAAAAAAGAGAGAGAGAGAGAAATAGGGAATTCATTATTTGCCAGGACTTTTAATATAATTTTTGCATGACATTTTACAGCAAAGATTCTGATGCTGAGGTTCACTGCTACCCTGCTTACCCCTTGCAGCTGGTCATTTGCAGAGAGCCCTGTTCCTTTGTTTTTCCCTAGCAACATGCATTAAAAGAAAAGGCAAAATACTCTTTGACTTCACTGAAGTCAAAGGCAAAACTCCAACAACCTGTGACAGTGCTAAGATTTCACCTTAATATTTATCTAAAACTTTTGTCTTGATAGACACAATGCCTGTACTTCTCACAAAGATTTTAAGATTTTCTAGCTTTGCAGATGGAAGACCTTGGACTGCACAGTTGTGAATGAAAGGAAGGGTAGATTATGAGATTATCTCTGTGAATACAAGATGGATTGCTATGAAAAATATTATGGGATTTTATTTTACAGTATGCCAGATTATACTTATTATCATTTTGTTGTTATAAGGTCAACATAGCCCACTGAAATGTGGGTCCACATAAGAATAAACTTTACATCGGAGCATCCGATGTGTCTCTATAGATACTGTGAACATTTTTATTTTAAAAAATCAACCAAATAAGAGGACGACTCTTTCTTATTTTCCCAATGTCCAACTTTTTCCTAGATTGCTGCCAGTTTCTCATTTCCAAGCCCCTTTTCCCCATCCTTTCTGTCGTACATGCTAATCTCCCTTTTTATACCACCGTCTCGGAGTGATTCATTTGTGACAGTCACAGAAGCATGCACTCCAACACCCACACGCAGGTAAAGCTGCTGCGGTGATATATTTTAATTACAGATTTAGTCAGAAGTAATTAAAGTTTTATGTCACAGGGATAGCGGAGAGTTTTAAAAATTCATGTGGTTTCACTCTTTGTGAGCGCGCAGTTTGTGACACAATGGCTTGCAAAACAGGAATGATCCCTTAGTGCTGTTAGATTAATTAATAGAAAGAGAATAAACTTAATGGAGCTAGAAAAGTGCAAAAAATTGTGTTTTTTCCACTGTATATCACACAGATGGAATGGTCGTCCTGGGATTGCGGCGGGGGACAGTAATTGCATTTTAATTACAGTGCTGATGGCTTCTGCTTCCTACCAGATGGAAGGCCCTTTTAAAATAGAGGCACAATAGCAAGCCTCTGCTTATTTTCTCTTCTGATGCTGGCTAACATATAGTGACACAAGACAAAAGCTATTATGGTATGGTTTGATCAGAAAGACTTTATTCAGTGCTATAATACTTCATAGTAGGAAGAAAATCCATTCTCTGCCAATATTCAAAAGGCTCTTCTGTCTAGAAACTAAAATGGAAATATGCAGGGAACTACCTACTACTTTTATTAGTAACAATCCTTGTTAATCACGTTGTTGCTAGGTTGACAACATTTATAGAAGGAAAGATAGAAAACTGAGACTCCCTTTGTTTAGAATGCTTAGCAAGGATGGTTCTCACTGCACAGAACAAGGTGCAGGTTAGATTGGAGTTAAGAGATGCAAAGTTTACTCTATGATGTCCTTTATTTTACAGATATTATTGGGAGTTAGCAAACATAAAAGTGCTGATTCCTGAGAAACTGACGATGCAGAGAAGGGTCAGATCTGTAAATAGTGTGAAAATTACATTCAAAGCCATTAAATTGCATTAAGAAGCATACCTTTGTAGATGCACATACAGTATTCATAAGTGAATAAATGAATTATATTTAATAATATTTCACCTTTTTGTCATAGTTTAACTGCTTCATATATTAGTTTACTTCAGCAAGATGCCCTTCCACTGTCATTGCATCTTTGAGACTATAGCATCTGTTATTTTTTTATTGTGAAGATATATATGAGAGTCTTTTATCTGTGCTTTGAGTCTTAACAAAGTGCAGGTAGCAATAAATAAATTTGCCTCATAGTTAATGTATAACTGATTTATTAAGCCACTTTCTTCAGGCAAAGAGTCACTCTGTAATTTTTATGTAAGAGGTGCAGTGGTTACCAGGCTATAATAGTACTATTATTTAATACTTGTAATAATTAATTTAAAAATTGCACATTGTAGCTCAGAAAGATGTGACTTATGGTGCCATCCTGCCAGCAACTCAGCTGCCTCTCGGGCAGTTTCCAATTAACCCACTGGAGTCATCCCAATGTTGTCAAGGATGTGTGTGCTGAGCAGGCTCCCAAGGTGCCTCCATGGAGAATGGGAAAATGGAGGGAACTGGGAGAGGTTGGAAGGGCCCAGACAAAGGATTT
Source organism: Pithys albifrons albifrons (assembly GCF_047495875.1). NCBI lineage: Eukaryota > Metazoa > Chordata > Aves > Passeriformes > Thamnophilidae > Pithys > Pithys albifrons. The sequence continues at coordinate 26,867,559 of NC_092467.1, read as the reverse complement.
GTGTTGTTCATTCCACAGCTCTCTGGAATTTGAATACTGGTACTAGTGGAGCATCTCCCGTTGGATTATTCTTATTAAAATATATTTGCATAACTATTTATACAACCAGTATATCACAGACATAAATTTCCTTCATAACAAATTTAAGTCTAATTTTTTACTACTGGAGTCCAAAAGGTCACTTTGATTATTACATTAAAGGTTAAAAAAATGAATTAAAGAAAAACTAGTGAAAGACCAAGTAAAATGTTTAGAGCTTTCCTCACTTTGGTTTTCGTGCAGTTGTAATCAAGTTGTTTTTCGCAGTCAGTTAAAGTGGAAGGGCTTGCAAACTCTGGAAGAAAATTTCACAATTCCCAGCGATCTTCACAAAACTGCAGGAATGATTCAGTAAGAACAAGGTGTTACTTTTAGGAAGGAGAAATAAACCTTGAGTACAAAATACTGTAAAGTCACTGACTAGTGAGTTGCACTATGTGAAAGGAGGAGGGCGATAGAGAAATAAAAACTGAATTTAAATGATTCTAACTGAATGGCAAAACTAGGAGATATTTTTCTGGAGTGTGTAACTGGGAGTGTTGTGTTTCAGATGTGAGATAATTCCCTCAGACTGGTGATGTTAAAATGGATAACATCTCTTGCTTTAGGATTTACTTCAAGAAAGATACAAGTAACCTGATGAAATTTGGGAGGAGAACAGTCTAAAGATACAGTAAACAATGGTTCTTCCTATCTTTGTGTCATAGAATTTTGCTCACAGATTGTAAAGGGTTTTTCCAGCTACAGGGATAGTGAATGGAATAGATTGGGTTGTGATGCCTCTTTCATTAGAGAGTTTAAAATTATTCTCATAACATATAACACATAATACCATTATGTGTGATGAAGATGAAGTAACAGTGATGTGAGTGGTAATTATGTGAGTAGTTATAGTCTTTCTCAGTGTTTCTTATTATTTTCTCTTCCAATTCCCTCCTCTAATCCCTTTCAGCTCTTCTTCCCTTACGGTTCTTGTGTATTTGCTCTTGTGTCCTTCCTCTTATTACCTCTGTATTTTTTTAATTTCAGTAAAAATGTTGATCAACAACACCAAAGCAAGTTTCATATGGGATAGACCCACACCTCAGATCAGATATGACATTTTTAACTATTGAAAGTTACATTTTCATTGTGAGTTTGTGAAAATGTGTTAAAGTGTGAGTTTCAAGTTGGAGCAGCTAAAATGTATGCACAATTTTTTGTTTATTTCGCATTCAATTCAGAAAAGCACTAGTTTGTTGAAGAAGTCAAGAGAAAAACTAAAAAAGTAGTAAGGAGATGGGAAATCATTATCTAAGGCCATGGTGCAACAAAAGAAAATGTCTGCTGAAAGGTAAAAATAGTTATGCTGACATCAAGGTTAGCCAATAATTTGGTTAAATGCTCCCCTGGGTAAGAATTGATTAAATAATACCTAAGATTGGGAAAGGTACATGATGATGCCCTGTAAATATTTAAAACTGAGGGAAAGAATTTTTGAGACAGTATAGGAAACTATTAAAAACTAATGGAGTGAAATAAAATACTGCCTTTGTGCAATTTCAGGAAGTTAAAATATCCAATTACACTTGAGGATGAAGATTTGATCATGAGATCAATACACTTTAGAATAGTTTTCCAAGAGTAGTGGTGCATAAAAACATAAAGGTCGTAGTGTGAGGTCAGAAACAATGTCTGTAACAATCTCTTGTGGGCACCAGCAGATGCTTATATTAGAAAATAAAAGTACGTGAGAATAAGTAGCAGCTACACTAATTAACATTTAAAAATCAAAAGCAAACATTAGTACAATGTACTACTAATATTGTTAAAACAATGCTGGTCTAATTGTTGGAATAGGGTACATGAGCTGGTTTTTTCCTTCTCCAATTTCAAAACATCAGTCTTAGAAAATGTGACTTCAGCCTCGAATGATCTGATGTGGCTGAGAACTTCCCAGTGTCAAGCTCCTTATTTAAAGGCATTTTTACAGGTATTTTAGTTCTGGTATGAGAATTCTAAAAGTCTCTCACACTTCTGCACAGTCTGAAGAGGGTGATGATGGCTTTAAACCTGCGAGAATTAATATACAATTCTTTATGTGTAATTTGCTGTTGGCCATCACAACACCCAGAAGCACCTCATGGGGTAAATGTCTGAGCTTTCAGTACTTCTGTACAATTACAATAATCTGGGCTCCTGGTTTTCAAAGTATAAAATCCTAAGTTTCCTGTTATTGTAAGATAGAATGCTCTCGCACAAGAAATATTTAGATCACGAAGGACTGTGGCAACATGAGCAGAGATGGTAGACATTTGTATTAAATATCTATTTAAATTGTTCATATTATGTTTCAAATAATAAATGCCAGAAGATGCATCTATCTAGCATAGTAATAGGTGCTACAGAAACCAGTAAAAAGAAACAAATATTTGACATGTGTATATCCATATTTAGGCAAATTGATGGTTTCTGGCACCATTAGAAATTTCTACATTATCAAGAAAGTTTGCCAGGAAGGAACAGAAGGAGTATTGACTTTTTACTATAATGACATTTCTGTCAAATTAATTATAAACTCGGGAAATATTAATCTATTTGAAGTAATACTGCTAAAAGAAAAATCAGTCAGATTTTTTTTCCTGACAGTTCAATGGTTCACAAAACGTGAAGGACATGAAATACAAGAGAAAATAATTGCTAGTATTATAGTAATTTGTATAAATATTGTTGGACAGTATTAAAATGTCTATTTGTGTCTATTCAATGTCTATTCAAGTCTATTAAAACTCCATCTGACAATAGTGGAAGTAATTTATCTTTTATTATAGAGTAATAAGTAAAGAAATAAAATAAATAACAAAGCAGTAATAAATATGTGTATTTATTATCAAAATATATATTGATAATAAATATGTATATTTATTATAAAATATATATTGATCAGTGACCTATCATATTGAAAATTTTGTCATGACACAATAAAAATGGCAATAATCAAATTAAAAGGGATTCACCTGCTGTCATGTTTGTTCTTGCCAAACTAAAGAAAGAGTGTTCTTAAATAGATTCCATAATTTAAATTTAAAAAATGAAATACTTAATGAGTCTATTGGTGTTGCTCTAAAGGAAGGAGATTGTGAGGTTAGTTAAGGCTGCAGGTGCATACATGGGACCAGCTCATGCTCACCTGGCCTGTGCTGACTGCGGGGTGAAGGCCAAAACCTGGGGAACAGCTGGGTCAGTGGGTGCTCCATCTCTTAAGCACAAGATTTGACTGCAGAATGGCATCAAGGAACACTTCTAGTAAAGCACAAAAGGCACACACAGAAATTGGAAGACTTGGGCAAAAAGTCAGTGACCACACCTTGTTGGCATCCTCTGTGAAGGCAATGACTTGAGAACACTGAGCTGGGCTGTTCCTGCTGGTGCAGAACTTAAATGTGGTGCATCTGAAAAATATAACACTGAGAGTTCTTGAACCAAAAGGGTTCCCTTGTACAGTCATGGCATCTTCTGGTTTGCACAGGAACATTGGCCTAGCAGTTTGCTGGAAGAGGGTAAAGTGGCCCTTCAGACCTCATTTTGTACTGGTTGTCTAAACTATGGCCACAGAAGCACTGGGAAGGAGTGCTGTTTAGACTAAGTTTAAGAAGTGCTTGATTTTGAATCATAGTTTACTTATCCATCATCCTTGGATCTTTAGAAGTGTTGTTACCTGACTATAAATACATATCCAACTGAACTGTTATCTGAATGACATGGCATGAGTATAAATACATACACAGCCATACAGTTATCTGAATGACATGACATGAATATAAATATGTACACAGCTGAACGGTTATCTGAATGACATGGCATGATCTTCTTGTTTTGCCTAATGCATTGCACCATTCCCTGAAAGTTTCTTAGGACACAGACTGAAATCTTGCTCTGCACCATGAGAAAAGCACAGAGCTGCTCAGTGCCTGGCACTGCATATTCATGTCCGTAGCAGCCGTGCGTATGTTCGGCTCCGTGTGTGCAGGAGGACTGGCTGGTGCACTGCAGCTCTGCCTCAGTGCCAACACTGCTCCTCTTGGGGTGTCTTCCTGCAGGAAGGAGAGCAGCAGGAGAAGCAACCTCTGGGAAGCACCATACCCCTTGGGCAGCACAGCAGGGCTTCCACACCTGCATCCTCCTGCATCAGGGGAGGCCGTGACAGGGGACACAGATTTGGTTTTGAGCAGCTGCTGGATGTGGTAAGCGTGAACAATTCGTGCTTTTCTGGACAAGTGGTCTGAAAATGGGCTGAAGTGTAAATGTCTTAATGTGCAAAGAATACTAACAGTGACTTTTGCTCAAGGCTGCTTTGGGCCCAAGAAGCTGGTTGGCTCACTCTTAAATATTAGAATAGTCTTTCTATGCTGCAATTGTATTAGATTCAGAGAGGGTTGAGGTATCTAGAACATGATTAATTTCTCTGCAGGTTCTGGATCTGACCACGTGAAAAAAATTGCACCACTAGTGAAAACAGCAGGAAGCTTGTTTTTTGTTTGGTTTACAACAAGGAAAATAATTGGTGCTGCTTCAGCATTAACAACTTTCTCTTGACAGACAAATAGTGTTCACAGGCAAAAATTGCTTTTTCTTCCTTTGAGTAGGTGGGTAATACTAAAGCAATTTGGGTCTGGTTGTTAATTAGAGAATAAAATTAACCCCACTTTAAATTCTTTGCCATATTCCAGAGGTGGATGTTGGAAGCAGAGCTCCTTTGTAGTGCTGGCATGCTGTGACTGAGATTGCCCACACCCTCTACGACAAGTCTTGTTAATCTGGGCTTTCTAAAAATATAAATGCACTTGATTATCTGTCCCTGTTCAGACTCAGCTTTCTGCAGGCTTTTCTAAATTGCAGTTCTTTCTCTGGAAGGGCTTTGTCTGTGTAAGGATGCAAAGTATGTTGGAATGGTTTTAAAAGCCAGCGATGCTTCTGAATGATACATTATAGAGAACTGTATTCCAGTTTTACTGACAGTATTAACTCCACCCTTACATCAAGCATTTGCTTGTTTGGTATAAAAGTATTATCAGCGTGGCTTTCCTGTATGAAATGTATGGCTGTGCTATGACTATTGTCTTTCTCACATAGTAAAGTCTGTGTGAGAGTTCCTTAGAAATGTTCCTCTTTTCCAGAAACATACATATTTAGGAATTCAGTTGCAAGTTCTCCTGATGTTGATTCATCACCAAAGCAGGCAACTCTTGTGTATATGTGGCCTACATAAATAATGCTGCAAATATATAAAAGACATTTATCAGAGAGTAGCTAAATGAACCCTGCATAATAAGAAAATGATAAACTACTTTGTATTAATTGCTAAAAACAGTTATTCCATTTGACAAAGCACTGAACTGCAACTTAGGAGATCATGTTCATTGGCCAGAGCAAATCTGCTTATCAACTTGCCTCACATTCCACATCCATATAACGGGAAATATGTTATTGAATTTCTTTGTAAAGCAGTTTTAAGGTTTAATTCTGAGTCATGGCATATGTGAGATATATGTTGTTTGTAATGCACTGAGCACAGAAGTACAAAACCAAAGTGACACATTTTGTCTAGAAACTATTTGGAGTGAGGACTTGCAAGCCTTCTGGACATTCATGAATCCAGATTTATGGCCTTTAAAAAGTACTGATAGAAACACTGAGTGTCAGAACCGAAGAATCAACAACAGGAGCTACATAGCAATGATGTTCATGAGGAGACAAAGACAGAGGACTGTAGCTCTGTGCCACTGCCCTGAGTTGCTTTTGAGTTATTCAGTCCACACAGGAAGTGTTCCATTGTGTACATCCTGTTTCACTTCTGTACAGCTTGGGAGGTTTTTAACTGCAAAGGATGGCAAAGGATTCACTATTGCAGACACAGGGGTTGCATTACTCCTTGCTGGATAGAATGATGAATATTTGTGTCAATATGCATATGAGATAGGTTATTCATATCCACTGGTTCATATGCAGAGCTATAATTGCCAGCTCATTTCTTGACTTCACTGCATTAAAATTCTCAACCACAGTGTTTCATTAATGGGTTTATTGCCCTAATAAGTTCCGGTGAACCCAAGTGAAAGAATAGTAACTGTCATTAGTAGATTTAAAAAGTTTAGACATGAAAATACGTAGTTAAAATATTTAATTCTTGTAGTATCGAGTGCCTTCTAGAGACCCTCAGGGGTGTAGGGGAATGAATTTAAGGCAGTGCCACAGCAAAGACTGATTTTCTCTTCACAGAGGTTCCATTACTACTAGAAACAGGCTAGGGTCAAATTTCCAGAGCAATTGAGCTCATTAAGGGCTGAGAGAAAAAATCTGCTGTATCTTCTTTCTGAATAAAATTAACTCTTACATCTTCACCCACCACTGCCAAAGTGAAGTCCAGAAGAGAGAGGACTGTATGATGCAACCTCCTGAGAGGAAGCACAAACCTAAAATGACATCTTTGACTTCAAAAGAGTAGACTTTTGTATGTTTAGGGGCCAGCCTGGAAGAATCCTGTGGGTTACAGCCTGGAGAGGAGAGGGGTCCAGGAGAGATGGTTCATTTTCAAGGATTGCACTCTCCAAATACAGGAATCATCTATCCCAATGAGAAATAAATCAGAGAAAAACAAGAGCCCTCTCTGGATGGACAAGTTGCTCCTGAAAAAGCTCAAATGTAAAAACAAAACATATGAGAGATGAAAGAAAGGTGGGTGACCTGGGAAAAGTATAGACAAGTCTGTTTGAACATGCAGGGCAAAAGCCCAGATGGAGTTGAATTGGGTCAGGGACTTGCAGGGAAACTTAAAACTTCTCTATAAGTACTTCAGCAGTAAAAGGAACACAGGAGAAATTATGGGCCCACTGCCAAATGGGACAGGCCATGTGGAGAAGGAAAAGGAATTTGGACCACTTTCTCAGTCTGTGTTGGTAAGAATGCTTTTCAGGAATCTCAGATCCCTGAGGCCAGTGTGAAGTCTGGAGGAACATCAGGGAAAGGAAGATTTAAGCAAACTGGTTGGCCAGGGAGTGGATCTTCTCAATGTGTATAAATATCTGTTGGGAGAGTGTGAAGAAGACAGAGCTTGTGCTGGGAGTACACGTGGTGCAGTAGCTCGGTTTGCAAGCTGTAGGTCGAGATGCAGCCTCTCCAGGGAGGGTGTGGAATATCTCTGTCTTGAGATATTAAAATCTTGACAGGACCTGGTCCTGAACAGCTTGAGCAAGAAGGTTGGACTAGACAACTTGCACAGGTCTCTCCCAAACCCAGCTATTCTGTGGTCCTGTGAATATTAAAACCAATCCTTTGTTGAATCAGAAAGGACAGTATTTAAGCATTGCCCAACTATCAAATACCTTAATCAAAGAAAATGGACTATTATTCTTTTGCAAAGGCTCACCCAGAATAAAAAAGGGCTGTTCTTATTTAAGAACATTAACTGATGACCTCTCCTTTCTTCACTGTAATTTGTGCTAATATGGGATAGTGTTAATGCCTTGAAAATGACAGTGCATTGTAAGAGTGCATAATTTTATGTTTTAAACTTTAAGCAGTAGTGGAGATTTTATTTCAGTTCACTTGCACAAAGAATTTGCATGAATGTTTTGAAATAGATGTTAGTAAATACTAAATATTCTTCCCCTGCTCTTGAATGCATGGATTCCCTTATGCACATGCTCTACCTAGCATGTTATCTTTTCCTAGAAACACTATTAACATGAACAAAACCTTGATATGATCAGTAATCACAATCAATTATTTGATTAGTCTATAATATAGATCACATTAAGACTCATGTACCGTTGCATTTCCAATAATAAACATTTATAGCAATTATTTATATGAAATATCCATCCTGTTTTGCCATACTGCATTTTTCATTAGGTTCCCCACAGAGATGAGACGGTAAACATAAAATTCAAAAATTCATCCCATGTTTTATTAGAAAGCAGTCAAGGACCTTCAGCATTTTGACTATGTTAAAACACTCTGTCAGTTCTCTGTGAGGTTACTAAGATTAATTGCCTTTTCTGTGATTCAAAAAGCTTAAAATGCACTCAGTCTGAATGTGAATTTTCTGTGTGTTCATGCTTGTTGCACAACAGTAAACTATAAACTATTTTGTCCACTGTGCATAATTTTCAAAGTTTATAATAAATCTTAATATTTTCATATCTCCTTAAATAAAGGTTAGAAATAGAGAGTAGAACAGGGAAGCCAGTGCAAGGTGAGAGAGTTTGATTTCATCTTCCCTGTTTCCTGCAGTGCACGTGGTAGTTTCTTGCTGTAACTGTGGACCTGAGAAATTGGATTTGAACAGTTCTCCTGAGAAGAGATATCTTGATTTTTTTTTCTTTGCATCTCTGTGTTTGTTCTGAGGCCAATTTCACAATACCGAAATGGAAGACAGGATATTTGCTTTGCTTGTGTTGGTTGCAGGCATCTCACTTGCTTGTTTTACTAGTGTAAGAAATATGATGATAAACAGAAAAACTACAGCAAGTTAACCAGCTGGATGCACATGGTGCTATTTACCCCCTGTGCAGTAAAAGTGACAAAATTGCATAACTGACAAGCCCTTAATTCTTTTAGTTCATAAAAAGTACATGAACCGATGCAGATCTTGCAGAAAAATTCCACTGCATAGTCATACTAGAATCAATCGAGTTCTGGGTCTTGTACTTGAACCAGTAGGTCATGTTGCCTCATTTAAATTATGAAAGTACTACTAATAATTAAATCAATTACTTGGCATCTCAGTCTGAAGGCTGGGAACAAGGATGTCTCAGCTGGGTCTGTAGATGCCATCACTGAATTGCCAAAAACATCTTTGCTGTTTTCTGAGGCCTAATAAGTTAATACTTCTACTCCCTTGAAAACTTTCAAACTAATAAACCAATGTTTTAGTATATAAATAGCGTGAACTTGGTGTGTGTGTTTGTGTCAATTTATTTACTCTGTGTAACATTAGCAGGCCATGCAGAGCTCTGTAGTATTTACTTTAATAAGTCACCACTTGCTCCTGGTTGCTCACAGTGAAGCGCAAGAGTTTCCTCTGTACTTGGTTTGGGCACTGAAGCAGAGAACAGGATTGCATTTCTGTCAGAAGTTGGCTTGGCAATGCTCTAGAGAGAGAGGCAAGAGAGGAGCTTTCCTCATTTTCAGAGGCTGTACCTGTGTGATCAAGTAACCATCTGAGCTGGGGTTTAAATTCAGACCCAGGCCAAGCAGTACAGAGGCTGCACAAACACCTGAAGGTGAGCTTGGCTGTGTTTCTGCAGGTGCATCACTGAGAAGAGTGGTTAGAAAGTTCACCTGTAAATTGTCTTTGGGTGTTTCAGATGCAGCCAGGAAGAGCCCAGCTTGTCATTCAGACACAAGGCTGTGTTTACATGGCTAGCAGTTAAGACTAATTTTCACTTTAATAATAATTTAAACAATTAGATATGAACATCACTGAAAGACAATAAAGATGGAACTCTGCAGTTCTATGTTTGCCACCCTTTTTTTCTGTGTGGGTATACCCTGAAAGCCAGAAGAAGTCTTATGGCAGTCAAGAGTTACTCTTCATGTTGTAAAACACTGGAAAGAAATGTAAACCAAAGTTATTTCTTTGAAACATAGTGGGAGTGCAAAGGAGGAGACTTCCTGTTGTGCTGAGATGCTGTGAGATACATCACATTTCAAAACTCTGCCATCTTTTTTATATTTCAAACCCCTCATACACACTAAAAAAGGAATGCTAAAGTTGCAGTATCACATGTGTGAGGCTGCCTGCAGTGTCAGTTTAACTGTGTGCTGGGACATGGTCTGTCCCACCAGAGAGGAAAAGGTCCAACATTTGGTTTTGAGAGATGATTAACAAGACTGGTAGAGTAGAGATTTACAGCCAGGGCATGCAAATAGAGGTTGGGGAAGGCAGAAGATTAGAAGTGTGGAGTGGTCTGCTTTTACAGTCTTTAGAGTGAAGGGTTAGTGACATTTTTGAGACTGTGAGGGCTTGATGATGGTGGGAACTCTTGCAGGAACAAGAGAATACTCTGTGTTGTTAATGGTAAGTCACTTTAGGATTGTGATTAAAAGCTCATAATTGATATAAGGAAAACATATGCAAAATGGAGATTGGACAAATAAAGGCCACAGGCTGCACCCTGGAAGGTGTGAGGATGGGTTCTGGACTGCTGTGGAGCTGGAGTGGGTGCCCATGCAGCCTGCCTTGTGAGCATGCATTGTTGTACAGTCTTTCAGTATCTAATCTCACATCGCCTTCACATAAGAGATAAGAATTTAATGACTAGTGATCCCGTGTTTTGTTTTATCGTGATCAGTGTGTGGTCCCAGGCTACAGTGTGTGCTGTTTACTATATGCTATTTAAATGCTGTGCTGAAGGCAGAATAATTAACTTCCTCGGGGGCTTCTCTATAGCACTCATTGTGGGAACATTGGAGTGTCTTACAATGTGCAATAAATTGCCACCTTAGTGCATGTTTGTTGAGCAGAGCCTTTCTGCTCTCAAGCACAGACAAATGTCAGGCATATTGTATAGGCCCAGTTTGAAACATCTGAGACTCGATTTCTTTGAGTATTCACCACTGTACAAAACTTCATTTGATGGATAGTTCCTCTTTCCTTCGGCTGCAGCTGAGCCTATTCAGCCATTCCATGACTCTCCAACCGAAAGCCTGATATCAATAGGGAACACCTGTGAGAATCGACCCTTCCAGGTGCTTCCAGTGAGTTTGAAATTCCTGCTAGAGATGACTGTCGTGTGGAGCTGTACTTTTATATAAGTGGGATCTTGGGTGCTCCTCCTGGCATGTCTAGGCTTGGATGTGGTGGTTTATAGTGCTCTGGGGAACCAAATGTTTGGAATTATTTATCATCATTATTAAGCTGAGACAGGTGAGTAAAATGATGGAAAAACTTTTAAAATTGATTAACAATGTAGAAGCCTAATTCCTATTTTCAAAACCACATTGCTTGCTTATGAGATTAAGTGCTTCCAGAAAATTGTTTTCTCTTTTATTCTGCAATAAAGATGATGAAGTAATAACTATATCACTCTTACAGGACAAAAATTCTAATTGAGAAATGATCTGCATGTAACTTTTAAACAATACTGCAAAATTTAGTTGGAAGCTATTAGAGAAGCGTATCTGAATTAAATAAATGCAATAGATCTGCCTTGTGAGCAGCATATAGTGATAATTTGTCTATTATGTAACAAAACTGACTCTTCAGAGAAAATGAATAGTTTTTGAGAAAACATTAATAACTTTGCTGCTACTAGAACAACTGGAGATTTTCAGTCTTATATTCTCACCTGAAACACTAAAGCAAATCAGCTTTTCTCAGAGAGAATACTTATTTAACTTAGAAAAATAAGTTTACACCTTGTAAGAGAATATCTCATACCATTTGAAAATCTGTATCAAACACATTCTACAGAGTGAAGAGCTAATACTCCAGGCCACCAGGCCTATAACAACACCATAGTGTTTAAAACTGATTATTTTTTAAATAGCTGCGTGTAATCGAGTGTATTAACATTGATTACTGCTGACAGCCTAATAAAGAGACGATATGAAAAAATTGCTTCTCAAAACTGCACAGCAAAGGATGAAATAGTACAGGCAAAACCACTTGTGAAACTGAAGAACATTTTCATAATTAGTAACTAATTCGTATAATGCATAATGTAAAAATGTGCTTGATTTTAATTTTCTTTCTATAGTTTTTTTCTCTATTCCTAATTTTATGTGCTTGTCATTGCCCTTAAATTCTTCTATTTGTTGTAATGCTTCTCTGTGGTATTTGAAGAATATGCTAATAGAAATAATAATGTTTTATCATGAAATAAATAAATTACATTAGCATAATGCTCCCTTTGAACCAGCTTTTGACTGAGAACTGACCTGAGATCTCCAAACTGACTTTTGCAGTATCTTTGAGAGGCTGGGACTGATCTGACTACCTTTGTACTTTTAGTCTCAAATTTTTGAAATGCAATCAGTGAGTGACTTGACTATACAGTGTAGTTACAATTAAAGCTTTTCAGAAATATATAACAGAACTTAATTTATCTGGCCTGCCTTCTTACATGACATCAGTCTTGCATTTCATCTCTTAATATAAACTGTGTTTAATCAAAATACATCTCCTGAAGATGTATCTGATCTTGATTGAAAGTTCTCAATGAACAGAGGAAATATTTGCTAAATTTGGTCATATTTTTCAACCTTAACTTTTTAAATTAAACAATAACCAGTAAAGGTTCTTAAGAACTGTCTGGCTGGTTACTTGTTTAACAGTCACTTTCAATGAATTATTTAATTTTCCTTTGCAAAGGTTTATATGCCCCTGCCTACACTGGCAAAGTTGAGTGTGATAAGTCAGAGTGCAATTTCATTATAAAGCAGCACTAACTTTGTGAAAGATTTGTGTGAAACAGGTACCTTGTGCTGGTTCTGTAGAGGAAGAAGCTCCCTTGGCTAAAGGCCAGAGGATAATTTAAAGCTGTTTATATATAGACCTAATGTACTGTAATTCATACTCTGTGAAATGAGTGTGGTAACTTCTTGGATAGTGCTTGTGTTTGGAACTTTTTTCTTTTTAATTAAAAGCACTGAGCTCAGACAGTTTTGCTGTAAGGTACTTCCAACTTTCAAATCACTTTGGGAATTCAGTTCTCAACAACTGCCTTAAAATAGGAACTCTAGAATTGTGTATGCAGCCCAGGTACCAGGCTTTCCAGGGCCTAAAGTATAGTTTAAAAAGTATATCACGAAGTGAGATTAACATGACCAACCAAACTTTTAGATTAAAATAATAAAATAACTTTTTGCAAGTCTCATTTTCCATAAATTCATTTTGACTGGGATTTTTATGTTCTCTCCTTTAATTCTTTATCAATTGAATCCCTGTCAGCTTTTTCCTCTAACCTACTCAGGATTGATGGGGTCAACCAGGGTCATCTGCCTTGCTCTTTATGAATATTTTCATGGTCTTCTAAGACTGTGAGAACTCTTTTTCCCTCCAGTACTGCCAGATTTATTAAAAGCAGCAACTAGTAGTAGACCACTCCAGCACCTCTTTAAGTCTGATGGTCATAAGTTTTTAAGAGCAACTGCTTGAAAGGATATTTATCCAAAGTCACTGTAGTTGAACACTCTGAAGCACAAAAGGTCTGAATCACTCAGAGAGACTTAAGCAAAACTGTATGAAATCCAGAACTGGTTTCATGTTGTCTGGACATCAGGGGTTGTACTGTGAGTTTTTTCAGCAGTATCTTCTGTGACATTCAGACCTGATTTCAGCCCTGAATTTCCTTATGAGTTTCTCTACTACAGGAAAATAGAGAGGTTTCTAGAAACTCCATCCAAGAGAACAAATGCCTGTCATGTGTTCTGCTATCTCTAAATCTGCATTTATAAGATTTAATTTTGTTTGCTGCAGCCAGCTTGCTGAAGAGAAATGGCCAAGAAAGGAAATAAATTCAGTATTTGTTGCAGAGTGAAGAAAGTTCAGGAAAGGGTGTTTTCACTGGTATTTTATCATTGAGTCTGCTGTGCTTTGGCCTTAGCATCATTTATTCCTGTCCTGACAGTGATCACTCCGCTTTTTGGACATTAAATTCATCATGTCTTTTGCTCCTTGCAGACCATTAGGAAATTGCTATAGAATTACAGTTTATAATGTTACTTACCCATGCAATCCCTGCAATAAAGTTATCTTCATACACAGAATGAACATCTTGACTCTGCGTTAATGGCAAAATCATAATTCCATTTAAGCAGTGAAAGGATTTTTCTATAAATCTTAATTCATTGTCAGGCCCTTGAGTGTTAAAGAAAGAGAAGATGGTCCCCTAATGAAATTGAATTGGCTTTTTTTTCCTTGTTCAGATGGAAGTTGTAATTGCCACTGACCACTCTTGAATATATTTGTTTTTCTAAAACGTTCACCATTGCGCTGGGGAAAGGATTGCTGCAACAAAGGTTTAGTTTGGGGAGGTGACCTGCAAGGAAAGCTGAGCAGCAGCTCCAGCCCTAACTCTTGAATTTCCCTCTTGTGCCTCCTCCTTTCTTTTGTAGTTATACCTGCCTTGAGAGGATATTGATCTAGAATGTTAGCCCATGGCAGTGGGCAGATTTTAGTCAGATTTGGAATTCATGGAGAAAGAAATAAAAGCACAGGAACATGTCACAGCAGCAGAGTTGTATTGCTAGATTTTGCTATGGAAAATTTGAATATCAATAGGTGGCAATTCATATATTCTCATGGGGAAAAAATTGAACTTATTAAATTATTTCAGGTATAATGACTGATTTATCATTACTGCCTGTCATATTAAACTCTCAGGTCTTGAAACACTAGTCCTTTATCTCTAAAAATACAATTTTTTTAACGAAGAAAAGACATCTATACTATATTAGGTGCTGAACATGTGTTATAGTACATTTATAATAGAACAGAATTTTATTTTAAACAGTTCCTGTCTTCAAATGATTTTAGAGATCCTTAATGAGTTAAGTACTGGAGTTCAGTACTGCCCAGGCTCTCTGAGTCACTTTGTGTTTCTTGATGAGAGCCCAAGCAGAATGCTGATTGTCAGAGCTGTGCTGGGAAAAGGGATGATTTGCAATGCTCAGACTCGAGTTTCCTCTCCTGTTGCTATTTAAAAGCCGTTGAGGGGTCTGTAAGGCCACCTGAGGAGGCACCTTCTTCAGCTGGGATTGGAACTGTGCTGTAGCTCAGCCTGGTTGCATCATACAAGTGCTTTTCTTGTGGTTCTTTGCCCCCCACTCTGCACGTTTGTGTCTGATCCTGGCATTGATCCTCAGTGCTGCTCAGCCACACTCCTGGGAGCCCATGCAGTGGGAGGGGATGCTGCAAATTGTGCAATCAAGTCCATTAAGTGGAATTGCACTTCCATAACAAACTGTGACAGCTGTCATTTAAAACTGAGACTTCCCTTCCCCAACAAGCTTATTTTCTTCAGAGACAACATCAGAGAGGATATTCTCCCATCCAAAAAGAAAAATAAAGAACTGTAATTGAGGTTATTTAAATCTAGTTTAATCACCTGAGCAAATAAATGGCTTAGATGTGAACTGGTTTGTGTGTTTGGTGCCACAAAGGAAGACAAGACAATTCCTAACAACTGATGGTGGCATTAACTTTGTGAAGTAAAATGGGCTTTAGAATTTTATCTTAATTATTCCATCTGGTTCATAGAGAAACTCTTCTAGACTGAAAACTCTGTGGTAGCATAGGCTTAGATTTCTGTGTGACCATTTGTGCTATGTTTGTATTGCTGGGACATGTTCCAGCACTGAGCTATACCTGATCATCTGCCAGAAACTCGAACATAATCATAGGTAGAACACAGAAAATGAAGTCTCCTCTGAATTTTGGACTTTTCCTGCAGTCTGTAAATAAAGTAGCTCTGATGCTCTGTACAGCAAAACTCCTAAGTGGACTTCCACCAGTAGTTAGTGGCATTTTTATTCCATGTTTTACCTTTTATGATTAATCATTATGAAATGCAGATTCCATGGATAATTCTGCATATGTGTGTATGCAGGGCAAAGTGTGGCTTGCACAATGAAGTCTTAGTAGTTAGACAATGCAAAAGAAATTTATATATATAAATAAAACTCTAGCAAGTTCAGTGGGCATGATAATACGGTAGGCCAAAGGGATATATGAATGCAAATTGCTAAAAGTGTTAAAAATCCCCAATATAACCACTTCAAACAGAAGCAGAAAACTTGTCAGATGGTCTGCAGGACTGAAAAATATTTGCAGTATAAAGAGATAAGATAGTAACAGAAAAAGCATTTAAGAAAACAAAAAAATTGAAGTAGGTTACAGAAGTTGCTACACCAGGATCTATGGGACTCATACTGTAGTGTCTGTAAGCTAATTTTTAAGAGAGATCCATATCTGTGTTAATATTTTGGGAAGGGATATCAGTTGTCTGTTAAATTGTGAGTGGCATTGACAGTTTTACTGGATTCTGCCCTTTCTTTTTATGCACCACTTTGTTTCAGAGAGCAAGTAAATATCCTGGGGAATTTATTGCTACAACTTGTTTTGGTGGTGTGTTCTTGGAGTGGTCAGACAAATTAACAGAGGCCAATGCTTCCCAGGGGTCAAATAAGATCATCTCTGTGCAACCACTGGCTCATGAAGTTCCCAAAGTGCTGACTGCTGGAAGCAAACCTACAGTAATCCTGTTCTGTGGCTGCCCCAAGATGCCATTTCCATAATGCCATAGTCAGAGACAGGCGGTGCTCCATGGACAGGGGTCTGTCAGTCCTGCTGTGTTGTGTCCACAGAGGAGCCAAGTTACACTGGTAAAAAGAGGGTTTGAAAGACTTGAAATACTCATGGTTGGGCTACTGGGTCCACTGAGGTTTCTGGTGGATTTTGATGAGCAATCATGTGAATTAAGATATTTGCTAAGACCACAGGTCTGACAGGAGGAAGGAATTTGGAATAAAATATGCAGGTGACAATAATTTATGAGAAATTGAAATTGCCAGTGAGGACCATGGCTTGTTCCAAGGGTCTTAAGGCCTAGATAATGTCTTAGGTCCTCAGACAAAGCTCTCATTGGAGTAAATTTTGTGGTGTACTCCATCAAAAATTACTTCAGCTCTTCAAAATTTATCTCAAAACCAGCAAGTAAAACTAGTGTAATTTAATAGTTTAACTTCTGTGGGATCTTAGCCTGTGTAAGAGCTGTGCTGTACAAAGATTGGTTCTGCTAATAGAAGGAAATTATTTATTCCTGTGGGCACTTTCAGAATCATAATGGGCTTGACTGTCTGAGTCTCTGTGCACAGTGACAACATGTCTGTGTTAGTGGTACCTTGGAGCCCCTCTGTTTCAGAGCTGTATTTTACTGAGACTTCTGCTCTTTTCTGCTGCAATAGTTTTTGCCTGAGTATAGGGAAAAAAGGTGTTTGTAGGTTTTAAACAGAACTTGCTCAAAGTGGGAGATTTCATACCCTTGGAGGCTCTGCTCTGATATGGAAATTGGAATATGAATTGACGAGTATTAGGAGAGAAATATGCAAGTTACAGAATTTAAAGAACCTTGAGCTTTGTTAAATAATAATTTATTTAATAATAAACCATCAACCAACTGAGATTAGGAAGAACCATTTTGATGTATTTTATTTTTTAAGGTATTTTCTTCATTCAGCTGCATATTTGTTCCTGTCACTCTCTTCAATATTAAATTTCATGTCTCTAAAT
Source organism: Pithys albifrons albifrons (assembly GCF_047495875.1). NCBI lineage: Eukaryota > Metazoa > Chordata > Aves > Passeriformes > Thamnophilidae > Pithys > Pithys albifrons. Next base: position 26,850,245 of record NC_092467.1, on the reverse strand, counting down.
GGTACCTGTTCATTTTATTTTCCTCAGTCAGAGACTTTAATGCTTATTTTATTGATTCTTGCTAAAAAAAAAAAAGAAACAATGAAGGGCTTCTTCAGGATACTTGAAATCTGATCAATTTTTTTTTGCTTTTAAATTGGAAATATAATATACCTATTACTCCAGGATATGTGTCTCTAAGTGCAAGTGGTTGCAGCATACATATTAATTTCCTGTTTTGTTTGAATGTACAGGCTCAGCATCCATATTTTATAAATGCTGACACCCTAAAGTTAAGTAGGCTAACATGGCAGTTTTGAAGTAGTAATTTATGTTGCAAGTAAGGCATTATTGAAGTTAAATAAGTGTTTCACAACCAGCATTATCATGCACATATTTCAAATACCTGGTACAATATTTGTAAGTACAGCTCTAGCACATGACAGGAGTTGTTACAGCATGGGCTGAATTCCCATTGCTTTCTGTCCAATACTAATTCCAACCTTGTGCATAAGATTAATATACACATAATTAATAGATGAGTGACAAAACAAGGAGAAAGGCAAACAGAAATGGATTTCTTCAAACACTGTCTTAGCACTGTTGGAACATATTTCTACCTTTGTTTTGATTTAATTTTTATTACTTTGAGAAAGAACATTTTAAAAAAAGATCTTTATTATGTGTCATGGGTAATAAACTAGGAAGAAATATATAGTCAGTAGAGAAGGATTCAACTCTAACTTTCTGCTTCTTACACTCATTTCTGCAAAGTAAAATGAGATATACTTATTTTCTGTTCCAAAGTGATTTCTATTTTATACTGAAAGCATTAAAAGAAATTCATGAAGATCTTGTGAGGGTAGAAAAAGATACTTAGATTTCAGTTATTTTTTTTAATAACAGGCTGAATTTGCATGTAGAACTAGCAGTTATAAATGAGCAGAGGGAAGTGAAGAATCCAGGAGTGTACAAGTGCTGAAATACGTAGCTATTTCTGCCTGCCTGGATGTAAAAACTCCAAAATTACCTCCTGAGAGCTGTTGTTGACTTTTGTAGGATCCTGGTACCCCTCATTTGATTGCAGCTTCTGGCTGGTATTAGAGGAGGGGGATGTGGGTGAAGAGTCCAGTGCCCTGCCACAGGGGAAAGGCTGGTTGGACCAAGGAGGGAAAACCCTGAACTTGCTAAATTTAGGTGGCCCAAAAGTGTGGAGAGAGGATGTTCAGGCAGTGGCAAGTGTCATACAAAAAGAAAGGAGAATTTTGGTGAAAAAGTTCCTGGAAATGTCATATAATAGACTTTTAAGTGTCTGCTGTTGGGACTTTTCCCGTAGACATAATACCAATGTATCTATAAGGATTTTTGATCTTGCAGAAGCTGTTATTTCATGCTTTGTTTATTTTTCTTCCAGTAGTCTCTCTCTTGGTTCTGAGAGTTCCACATTTTCCAGATTGTTTCTACAGCTGCCATATCTCATTCTAAAGGGTCAGGGTGTGAGAATGTTTAAAGCTTCACATAAGTGAGGTAAATAATGTGTATCTTGCATCGTATCACAATGACAGGCTGTTTTTTATTGCAAATTCCTACTCACTCCATAAATTCCTGCAGTTCTTCTTTTTTAATGGCTTCTTTATCTGTTTCCACAGAGCTGCCCACCTTCTTTCATGCTGTTCCTTGTGCTTGTTTCATACTCCTCCTCCCCTCTGTTAATTCCCTTCATAAGAAATGCTTTAGGTTCTCCCAAGGAGTGACACAGTCCCTGCTGGTGACATTTGTACTCATTCCTGGCCAGCCATGCTGCTTCCTTTAAGAGACTTAGTGTTTTACAGTCACTTTACTAATACAGAGTAACTTTAATTTTCTTTTAAAATACAACAGCCATAAATAATTAAAGGTTAAGTAAAGAAATTATTTTTGGACAGGTTCTTCATCATCATGCAGGACCTAGAGTTCTTTAGTCATATTAATTAATGACAGTATTAGAACCTAAAAAGGAGTGTAAAGACTATGGCATCCTATCTGGTTTGGGTTCTAAAACGATATCATCCAACTATTGCAGAGGAATGCAGAGATGAATGACTAAAACTCACTCTCTTGGAGCACTTCTCTTATTAAACTTTTAATAAGAACATCATTAATTTGCACTAATGACTTCTATTTGTTTTAGAGAAGACCAAACTGTAAATTAGGAAGAAAATGAATAAATGGAATAAATAACTCGGAGATACTGCATTATGTTGTGTACTTTATTCTTTAATTGAAAATGGTATTTTAATGTAATTAATAATGATGATCATGCAGCAGAATGTGTTTTGGAGCATGCCTTGTAAAAGAAAGGAAATTTTTACAATGGGAGAGCAATCTTTCTCCAGCACAGATGGCTGGGGGGGGCAAGGATAATTTTTTGACCTTTGTCAAATTCAGGATATGCATATTGCAAAATATGATAAAAAAAATCTTTTATTCTGAAAATTATCTGTTCTCTTGCAATGTACATATTCCTTCTCTTCGGTGACATCTACCAAAATCTTCCCATTCTTCCAAAGCTGCTCCATTCTCTGAGGTCTGTATGGGTTTTCTCTAATTTCTGTGTAGTGCAATCCCTGTGTGAATAAGACAACTTAGCAGTTTATAAGCACTTGATGTCATGAGTTTGATTCTCTAATTGAAGAGAATTATTTCCTTTAAACACAGCAAACTTTTTTTTTGGAGTAAGTGCAATTCAGTCAAACTGTTGTGTCAGCCAAGTATGTCCAGGATTGTGCTCACAATCCACAGAACTGCATAAGATTTTTTCAAAGGCAAACAATTTGCTCCCTTATATTTTGTATTTTTGCACTCTTTTGCATGATTGTTTTATTTTACAATTTTGTTTATTGCTAGAAGAGAAAGTAAAGGAATAGAGTGACAACTGTCAGTAATACATACATTGGCAAGAACAGCAAACTTAAAATTGTTTTCAAACTTTCCCTTCTGAGACAAAAGATGTGTCTTAAGTCCCACAATGTCATTCAGCTTCTTACCATGTGGCTGCTACAATGAACCCTATTAAGATTAAGAAAAGCTATTAAAAACACTGGAGGATTTTCTTTGTTTTGTGTTTTTATTTTGAATAATAGGTGGTGAGACGTGTTTGACACAAGACTGCAGAATGATTAAACTAAGGATTGGAGTGCAGCTGCGCTGATGATATTTGGCAGCCTTATTGACACATTGTATTGCCTCAGGCTAAGGATTTTTGCAGTTTTTCAGTCATTTCTTGCAGTCTGTTTAGGGAGAAAGCACTTAGACCTTCTTGTGAGCGGGTTTGTCTCCGAGCTCTGTGTCCCTCACCTTGCAGTGTGAACCCCAGCAGTGTCTGCAGAGCTGGCCAGGTCTGGCAGATCCCAAGCCCTTCATTAGCAACCTGGCCAAGGCGTAATAGATGTGTTATTTATCAGGTGATTATGAGCTGCTTTTGCTTTTTCTGTGTTTGACTGAAGTCATCCAAGAGTACATTCTATCTGCCAGTTTTATTACAGTGCATCAACAGCTTTTCCTGATATATGGCCAAGACTGCGGAATTATCAAATATTTGTCTACCCATATATCAAATGCTAAGGATACTCACTTTTTTCTTCTTGGCTAATTATTTTCCATTGCCCTTTCTGTGACTTCAGCTTTATTTCAACGGGACTAAGGTAATCTCTTTATCTGTCATGATTTTTCATAATGTGTAACTTGCTGCTTCTAACATATACTGAAACAATATTTCTGGTAACCCTTACCTTAGAGAGGAGGAGCACGAGAGGCCACTCTGGGCCTGTGCTCCATGATGTACATTACTATAAGTTCTTGTTAGGTCAAATATGTCTATATAAGATGGCCAATTTTCATTTCAATTAATCTGATTATTTTCCTCCACAATCATTCTCCAAATCTCATTGAAATTCAAATTAAATGGAACAACATATTTGAGGTGTGATAGAGATTTTGTTCTGCCAAGATATGGTTATTGACATCACTGCCCTGAAGTACTTGCAGACCAGATCCTGGTGCCATCCATCAGAGGTGTGGCTTGCCTGGGACAGTTTCAGAACACTGTTCCCTGCCTTGCTGTTCCATGCCTTTCCCTGGGTGTAACCTAACACAGCACTGCTGCTGCTTCTTCAGGTGGCTGTGGTCAGGTCTCCCATCCTGGTCACATGGCCATAGCACCAGTAATGTTGAAGCAATATTCATGAGAGTATTTGCTAATGAATAAGTGAAGTGTGTTATTAATTATTTTTCATGGTTAACTTCTCTGACTCTCTGGCACACCTTGTGCAGATGAATCTTGTAATCCAGGTGCTGTTGTTGCTAACTGAGATCCTTACTGGGCAGCAAATAGGCCTGAATTTGTGTTTATGATACCTGTGGTTGTGCTGATGATATGGCCATTACTGAACCATGGAAAGCTCTCTTTAAAATCATTGTCTTGTGTCTTGTGCCATGAGGCCCGTGCATATGACATGGTCAGGAGGAATCACAGCAGTTTGGAAAAGTGGAAGATAGGCAACTGATCCCAAGGTAGATTTCTGTCATTAGTTATGTAGTTTATATTAAATATCTCATAATTGCTGTTCTAGAAAATGATTTTTCCTCAGTGATCACAAATTAAAATGTCAGCCTGGCAGGAGTTTGGAGCTTTTCATTCCCTTAACTTTGCACCACTTAAACTAAATGTTCATTCTGGTGTCCTGCCTTTATGAGCAATTTTGAGGCCATTTGGTCTAATCTGAATTTTAGAGAGGCATCTGGACACTGTTGTGTGACAATTCTCGCTGAGCTTTCCTGTCTCCCTGAAGGGTTGTGACCCTTACTGTCCAGAACTGTGCAGTCACCTGTGACTGATCCTTCACCTTTCCCTCTCCACTGATGTGTGGGTTAGTCCTTAGGTTGTGAATAATTACACTGGAGGTATTTATGTGCTCCTGATTGTAACTTGCTTTTCAAAGATTCACTTAAGGAATTTTTGCAGGCTCAGACCTTTTTGATAACTTCCAGTGGTCAGTTCAAGCACATTTAGATTGTTTAAACACAAAACTTCTTCTTGTGGTATAAACAAAGTATCAAATTATCTCTCAGAAACATTTCTAATCTAGAATTCAAAATGTGAATTTATGTTTAAAGTAACCTTAGGGATTGGCTTTTTGGTTCTCTCTTTTTTTTTTTAAAGGAAGTTATAACTGTCATTGTTATAAGGATCTTCCAGAGAAGAATGAGAAGAATAAAAATACTAAATGTTTTATATCCACTTTTAGCATATTAAAGACAAATATGTTCATTGTTTGGAAGAAATGAAACAGACTTGTTTTACATAAATTATATGGATTTTTTTGTGGTGATAGAGAAGTTGAGTATTGAGGTTTGTTGGCATTTGAGGGTCTTGGAAATCTAAAATGACTTCGGGTTTCACTTTTAGCTGGAACTGGCAACACTTTGGGTACAGCAAAGATGTTACAGTTTCCCTGTTCTGACAAAAGAGGAAAGTGTGAAGACTGATGTTATCCACTGGTCAGCTCTTGGGGAGCAATGGCAGTAAAAGGTGTTTTCTTCTTCCTGGCTATTGCTTGGGGGAGTGAGAGGACTGCAAGGGAGCCTCTGTTACCCTCCCTCCTCGCTAATTAAGAAAGGAAGTGGAGTGGGGCACAAATAGGCATTGCAGAGCTTGCCTGAGCTTTAAAGCTCTCCTGAGGAACAGAAGTGATGTATTGAGGAAAGTGGCTCCTCCACTCTCCATTATGGACTGGGAATTGTGGGAGCACAGCTCAGGCTTCCAATGCCCTTTTATTGATCCATTCTCACAGCAGGCACACACGTTATCTAAAAGTACGGCAGTTCAGGAACTGTAGCAGGATTGAGAATCTGGTTGTACTCTGCCTGCTTTGCAGTCACTTTATATGAGAATAATTCTTCCCTAATGAGAAGATTAATGAACAAATACCAGCAAGTGTAATGAGCAACCTAGATTTTTCAAGATTTCCAACACTTTTGTTTATCTTAGAGCAAGACTTTTAAATTCAATCACATATAAAGGATCCAGAAGAGGAGATCTTTCATACAAAATAAGTAACATGTGTATAACTGAGGGTTGCACCTGCTTTCACAAGAGCAATCTCCATTTTGCTTTTCATTTTTGTTGTTCACTAGTTTGCTGGAAGTATCAGACAATAAATATTACACATGCTGAAATGACAGCTATGACATGTTGCTACCTACTTTTAGATACTATTATTAGTTGCTGCTAAGCAAGATCAGTTTTACAGATTGGATGTTTGCTTCACCTCACTTTCAGCAAAGCTTGATCTTAATAAGGTCCATAGTTGAATAGGGAGAAATACTTTCATTCCCTTGTCATATTTCCTTATCATAAACAGTTTCTGAACTAATATGTCATGAGCTAAGTGTGTGCAAACAAAAAGCCTCACTTTTATTTGGTATCAGCACAAATCATGTTGGGTTAAGCCAGAGTTTTGTCTGATGTATCCTACTGAACACAAAGGGAATGATGTTTGTCAATACTGATTTTATTTGAGGTTTCAAATGTTTTAAGTTCCCATCACAAAAGTTATATTGGATAGTGTAGACTTGCCTGACAACTTTTCAAAGATCTCAAATGTTTATACTTCAATCAGAAGGTTTCCGTGTTTTCCATATTTAAGATTCCTCTTTGTTTTATAACCTTGCCCACAGTGAAATACTCAAGACTTGGAAGTACCTGCTGCAGAGCACTTTGTCATTTTTATTGCCATATAGCTAATTTTAGTGTGCAAAGCAAAATTAGGATACTTTTTAAACATCACATATCCCTTAAACTGCAAGTAAATAGTGTGCACTCTTAAGTGCCTCATAAAAAAGGCAAATAAACCTCAAACCACTCAAACAAATAATCCCCCCCAAATCAGAAAAAAAAGGCCAAAGGTATATGTAATACATGCAAGCTAAAAATCCATTTCCAAACCAGAGATCAACTTTTTGGTCAAATAAAATTTCTTACATTTCATTATAATAAAGAATTAAAAACTTGCCTCAGTTTCTTCTCCATCTGATTGAAAACTGAGTTAGTGGCAACACCCTTGGCATGAACTTTATGTAGCAGTCAGTCTGCTCTGAGGAATTCGTTGTGAGATTAATTAGATTGAAGGTTAAGAAACCATCTAGTGTAAGACATTCCCAGAGCAGAAACCTGCCACATTATAGAACAGATTAACTTAACCAATTTTACTTTATTTGTTAGAACAAAACCCCTCAATACATTATTTGGAATAAATTTATTTCAGCATTTAAAGAAATGAGAATTATTATGTGAAGAAATGAGTATTATTCCATCTCAAATCCTGAGGAGGTATAACTCAATTAAAATAAATTTCTTATGTAACAGGATTACCTAGGGACTGAAATGTAATCTCTGTAATTATTTTCCTTTTTATTCCTAATATCCCTTCTTGTATTATTTAAAATGTGAAGTGGTATGTACATTTGGACTTTTTTTTTTTCAGAACTGAAATAACCTCCAAAACTGAAATCTTGATTTGCTCTGACTAAAACATGTAATATAATGAGTTTGGCATATTTAAAATTTTAGAAATCATTAAAATTACAGCTCCAAATAAATAGCTAAATATTGGATCCCACTAAATAGAATTAAGTCTTTTTATTACAACACAGAATATTGGTTAACTTGAAACTGATGCTCTAAACCAATCATAAGATATTGACTGAACTGAGAAGAGAGGTTTTATTTTCTACCATTGTAAAATGGGTGTGCCAGAGCCACTGTAATTATAGTCTGAAACTAAAACTGTTCTGGGATTTGAAACTCTGTTTTTTTAAGAGTTAATGTGAAGAACTGTGGAAATGGTTTATACGAACTCTAACACTGATAACAGTGGAAGCTTTAATAACTGTGTACTACACTGACAGAAGTGAAAACCTCAGAGATGTTTATGTTCCACAATAACACCTTATATTGCTGATGTTTCAACCAGTTAATAATATTTGTTAATTATTTTGCATGCTTAGTTAAGATAAATACCCTTAATTTTAAATCTTCAGTCAGTTCAGTGCTCTGTGTGTGGTGTGCCTCACACTTTTCTGTGCTTCCACAGTGAAATTATTGGTAATTTCTGGTTTCATTTTTCTTTCATGAGATAAAATAAGCATTACAAACATGCTTTTTGAGAGATTAATGCTTTTACTCAATAATGTCCATATCCTCATGAGCCCTCAGTAACTGAGACAGAGGAAAAGGCTGAGGTTTGTTTGCTGTGTGAAGTTGCATAATTATTGTGTGACTAATGGGAAGAATTGTGCTCAGTAGGACTCATTCCACAAAAATTGGACTTATACAATTTATTTACTCAAACTGAGTTAACTTGCCCTGGCTTTAATGTTTGCCTGTTATTTCTCCTCTCAGTACTGCCAGTGACTATAGTCCAGTTGTTGCATGGTGTGCTTTATATATTTATATGGTGTCAGCCAACATTATGGAAAGTTATCTGGAAGGATTTTCAAGCTGGAGTGTCCTGCGTGAGGGCCTGTAGGAAACCTTCTGATGGCCATGTCTTTGGAAGGTCATTAAGAGGATTTCAAGGCTTAAAGCCCTTCATTTTGTCTGGGTGGAGATTAATGGAGGAACCTGCTCCAGTGGGCATTTGCTGGAATCAAACCTGACTGCGGAGCTCCCTTTGTGTTGTGAAGGCAGCGGGACAAAAGGCAGCTTTAGTGCTGAGCCTGACCCAGCGAGAACAGGCTGAGGGCGGGAAGGACTGACAAATTCTGTCCAAAAAAAAAAGAGATCAGGCCTCAGGGATGAACGTCTATGGTCAAGCAAGAGACAAAAGACAACGTGGTTATATGCAGATACAGAAGCCAAAGCCTGTGAGAACAGTCAGAGTATATATAGAGATTGAAAATAGCAGTGGTTTAGTTGCTTTTCCTCAAGTGCAATTCTCATTTGTAGCTTTCCCATTTTGCAAATCAGGCTCCAAGGGAAACTTGACAGTACATGTTGCAGTTGCATGAGTAGTACAGGAGAAACAGTAGAAGCAAATGAGGTACTCTGGTTATTGACTCAGTAAGGACTGAAATGCATTTCCTTGTGTTCAACAAATCTGTGATGACTGGGGAGAGAGACAAAGTTTGCCAAATCAGGAGTTTCATAAAGGAAGCTACTGAAAGAAATGTTAGAAAGTCATGGAAAGGTCTTTAAAACCAGAATAATCAGGAAATAAAAAAGTCAGTTATGATACTGAACACAAGTGGCTGACTGTGGCTGTAGAATCACCAAAGGGTTCGAAGAGACCTTTAGAGATCATCTAATTCCACCTGCCATCCATGGGCGGGAACACTTTGCACTAGACCAGGTTGCTCATCTCTGATGGTGCTCTCCAGGGCTGAGGATGTTCAGGATGCTCTGCAGTAGCCTGTGCTCTCAGAGGCGGATGTTGGAGAGGCCTTTTGGTTCTCCTTGTGGTCTCTGGCTATTGGTGAACATATGTACAAGATTAAAAAGGAGGACCTCTCCCTTCCAAGGTACCCAAACCATAACTGTGGTTTGGCAAAAACAGTTCCCATTTCAGAAAAAAATGGTTGAGTATCTCCAGTTTATCCCTGATAAAACTTAGTCTGAAATATCCTCCTCTTGCGTCATCCTCCTACAAACTGAGCTAAAATCCATTTGGATGGTTTTTTATTTAACATTCTGATAAAATGTTTCCCCTTGGAATTTCTAGATGAGACCTCTGCCATCTTGTTTTCAAATTTTTTAAATTCAAGATGTTCATTGTGAATTTAATATAGAAGGTCCTCCAGACTTCTGTGTCTTGGGAACTCTGGCATATCTGGATTACTGGGACAGTGGGAGAAGTCTCAACATATGTTGACTCCTTTGTCAACATATTTTGCATGTCTGTTGCTGCTGCAACTTTATCTAAAGCTTAGACATATCCTGAAAAAGACACTTTAAATGGAGTGTAGCTTTATTCTTGCTGGAATTGGACCAGGGGAATTGTGGTACTGGCCATTTAGCTGAATGTTATGTTGGAGAGTCTGAACAATATTGTTTAGTCCTATCCTTCTATGCTGTCCGGAGCAGATCAGCCTGGCTGTTGCTGTGGTTCTAACATGGAATGAAAGATTTGGCACACTTTGTGTGGAATTCTATAGATTTAGTGGCTGTGAGGGAATTTTTAATTATCTTCTACCTAGAAATGTTTATTTTAAAATGTATTGTTGAAAAAAACAAATATCAGCCCCCTCACTTTGAGACAACTATTTCATGCTAATACTGATAACCTAACTGATACTGGTAAGGGTGCTGCTAATAATTATCATAATTACAAATCAATGCAGCTTTTTTAATAAATGTGGGGAGTTTTACACAAGTTTTCTCTCTAATTATATGTGCAGGTTTGGCTTATAATGCAGCAACCAAGGTTCCAATGGAAGGCTATCAAAGGTGACGGATCTATTCACATGATTTTCTAACTGAAATCAATAAAATCTGTATGCTCTGTTGGTAATGGTCAATGAGAAATATCCCCAGCCTTAGGTTGGACAAGTAAATAACTAAGATTCTCAAACATTCCTCATTTTAGACTATGCATTTTTCCTTGTTTGCTCAAGACCAAAATCTATCAGCTTAAAAATCACTCCAAACAGATGCTGTTTATTTATTTACTTTTTTCTACTGTTTTCTCATATTTCTGTATAAGAAGCTTTGCTACTATCTAAAAACTCGTAGTCTATGAAACCAATGAGAATGTTCTAACCCTGAGACTTTTTCAAAGCTTCTGTTAGAGAAATAACATTTGTTTCATTTTGGAATTTGGTATCCAAATTCACTGCCATCATATTTCAATACAAATGAATTTGATACAATATTTGAAGTACATTAATTCATATTTTTGCAATCAGACCTTACCATGTAGTAAATTTTTTGATCTTTCTCTTCAGCTCTAATTTAAAATGGATGAAGATATAAAAGGGTGAATATTTCTTCTTCACATATCAGGTTTTTTTTTATATTCTATATAAAAGAATAGGTAATGATGGTTTATTGAGAAGGCTTTCAATGAAACATGGGAACACTGAAGTTTAAAGGAATTGTTGCTTTCCCACCAATGCTTTTATTGGAAAACTGTTCCAGAACTTGACTTATTTGAAAAATAGGACTTCTGAAAACTTTATTATGAATGGTTTAAGTAAAAAATTTTCTTAAGTAATTCTTGAAAACAATTTCTGTGGTGTGTGGCTGAGCAGAGCTGTAGAAAAGGGTGGGTTCCTCTGGAGCAGCTTCCTGCCCAAAACAGGAGGAACTGAAGAGCTGGGTCTAGTTCTCCAGGGTCTTGTCGTGTATGTTAGATCAGACTTTAGTTTGACAGTTCCTCTTTCCCTGTAAGTTGTTACACTTATTTCAGCCCAACTAAAACATGCAAGATGTGGTACAAAACTCCTTGATTATGACCCACAGACTGAGTGGGTTTTCAGGAAATATTCTCTCCATTATATTCTCTTGGTCTGGCTTTATGGAACACCAATTGGTTTGGATGTGCATGTTTTGCTGCTAAAAATCTTAGTGTGGATTTTTTTCTAATTAGTAAAGATGTGGATTCACCTGATGCATTTAAGAGAGCAATTTGACTTGGAGCTGGCTCACAAAATAAAAATCTCAGTTTTTGCACAGCCTGTACTGAGGTTTGTGAAAGTAAATGATTGTCTGTTAGATCCATAAACTTGGGGAGGGTTTCAGGTAGAATTGATGCAGGACTATTGTTTTAAAATAGCAATGATGCTTTGACAAGCAGCCTAGAAAACATAATGGATTTTAGAACAACCATAGTCTGGTGATGTATTGATTTTATTTATTATCATTTTCTGAGGCTTTGTAATGTATATATTGAGTGGAAATAAAGTCACCTCAATGTAATTAGTGTTACTTCAGCCATTTTAGATTGGCTTTTTCTTTTCCCATCTAATAAGTGAAACATTTTAAAAGGATATAAATATTAGAGAAAACAAAGGTCTTTCATACAGTAGGATTACACCAAAGTGTCTGTTAGAAGAATGATAGAATTTAAGATGTAATTGAAAAATAAAATGAAAGATGCTTTCCATAGAACAGATAGGAAATAATGTTCATGACTTTGGAGTATACAAAGCAATAAAAGGCTTTCACGGGTGATTAAATGCTGAAACGAAGCTAAGATGTTTGATCACCGTGCAAGTAATTTATTTCAACACTATGAAACATGATTCCTATTATAAGACAAGATAAAAGAAGATACAACAATATTTTTCTTCTCTTGTGAAGGTCGGATAGAACAATTAATAATAGGGAGACCAGATGGCTCAAGGGACAGACAAGTGGGCTCAGGACTGTTCTTTTACATGTGGAATGTATCAATAGTAAATAACCATTGGTATCATCTGTTTTTCTACCATGTGCAAAGGCAGTTTTATCAGTCCCTTTCTCTTGTAAAGTGTTTGCAGTCTCAGAAGCCACTCTTGTGGTTGGCACATTTGATCCTGTTTTAGCAAAAAGACTAAAGAATGCACTGACAGTGTCAACCGAGAGTGAAGTACATGAATTTCTAAGCTCCGATTTGTGGAATTAGGTGTGCACAGTTGCCCACATATATTTGCAGACTAACAGACCATGTGTAAACACAGATGTATTCCAGGCTTTGGTTCATCTCACTTAAAATTTTTGGCTCATATCCTGTTTTCTTTTGGGGATTTAACTGTTTGAAAGTTTTCTCTTATACAATTGAGTATCCAAATACCTGAGTTGTGAAATGCAATAACAACATAAAACCAGAACCATAAACCATGCAGTTTGATTGACAGAAAGATAAATAGCTTTATAAGTAACCATGTTTGGGAGTTTGTAAATTGAAAAATAGAAAAGTTAAAATTCCAAAGCCTTTTGTCATTATAGATACTGACAATGAATAGATACTGACAATAATTTAAGAAATATTTTAATGCTGTCTATTTTATACAATTTCTATTACTAAAGAACTCTCTTGTTGAACTTTCCAAGTCATAAGAATCTCTCCCATGTCAGTAATCAGGACTGTGTGTGGAATCTTAATGGGCAATTTTGTGCACACTGATGTTACTACTCTGTACTGTTAATTATTCCATTTTATTTGCATACATAAATATCTCTAGTCAGTAGAAATGTTCATCTGCAAGAAAATGTCTTAGAAGGCCTAACAAGTTTCCTCTGCCTATTATTTTAATGGACCAAAGAACCAGTTTTTCTTCTTTTGTGCAGTTTATCCCCTTCTAATTTGCTTTAATATTAAACAAGAAATTTCTTTATGCCACCTCTACTTGCACTGTCATTGCAGACATCCCAAGGTTACAAGTATTGTGTTTTATGTTTATTTCTATGACTCTTCTTATCAGTTGAAGAGTGACTACAATTTTGCATGTCAAAAACAACTATTTTATTTTAAAAAGGGGGATTTTCTCTGAAGCAACAAGCTTTGACAGCGACAGTAAGAAGCATTGAACAAAAAAATGATTGCGTAGTCCAAAACCCCTTTTATTCTGCAGATTATAACATTTTGTTATAATGGGAACGATGAGTTTTGCTTAACCCAGAGTTCTGTATTTGGAGTAGCTTCTACTTTGTTCATCTGCCTTATGCTGGTGGGTATCTGAGGCCAAACTGTGGGAAACAATTCCTTGCTTCTTATCTATTCCAAAATTTAAAGCTGCTTAAAACTGAAAATGCAGATGATAAAGCTATGGCTGTTATAGATGAGTCATGGAGTAACAACCTTATAGGTGGAACAAACACAGCCTGTTGTCAGACTGGCAAGATAAATGCAATAAAAGCAGAAATAAGGGGAAAAAAATAATCCCAACAATGTCTTCTCTCATTATCTATTCCCTTCTATAACATTCCAAATGTAAGCAAGTACATGGCTCAATCTTAACCTCAGCAGGCCAAAGTGATTTATTTAGTGCCTTTTCAGGTCTGAAAGCACTTTTAGTTGTGTGTGTGTATTCCTCAGTTTGCTGTCACCTCTGACCTTGGCCAATTACCTCTACGTTGTGCAGCAGTGACAGATGTTCTTGTTAGATGACTGAAGGATTTTACCTTATTGCATCTCAATGATTTAATATTTTTATTTTTTTTCTGTATTAAATTACATGGAGTGAAAGATGGCAGAGTGAAACAGAGCAATGACTGTTGGGTTACCTGTATGGGATGCAGTGATGTTGCTGAATTCTGGGAGTGTGTTTCTGCTGCCATTTTCTAGTTGTGCAGCTCTGGCATTCAGTACAAAGTGCTGTAATACTTATGAAATATTGAACAAACTTGACCATATGAAAATATTCAAAATGCTTGCAGTAACTTTACTGAAAGGTTAAAAACTATCTTTAATCCAGTTCTCACTTTTTGTGAAGGCTGAGATAAAAGTAGAAAGGGCAGTTTTCTTGATTCAGTTCACATGGCAACATGCTTACAAACATTTGCTTCTGAACAGAAAGAATTACATTTGAAAAGAAAAAAATTATTTTATTGTTGTTTGCCCTTTGGGGAAAAAAAAATCTAGTGCTTAACAATCAGTACCATAATTTTATTAGACAAATTATTGGAAGAAAACAAAGTCGAACAATAGATGGTGGTGAGTAACTATACAGGTGATATAATGATACCTCAAATGGAATCTGGATGATGGGATCCATGTTTCATTATTGCAGGTTTTGCATGAAGGTGTCCTGGGTCATCCACCTGAAGTATCTTTCAGTGCATCTGGTTATGGGAGGGAAATTACTTTGTAGGCAGTGGGTCATTGATGGGGAAGGTGGACCTGCATCCCCTCACAGAGGTGTGGCACTTGCACAAGACCCTCAGAAAAAGCACTCAGCCACTCTTTAGCCACTTGCATGGGGGATGCTCCAAGTCCAAACTTTCACAAAGCAGATACTGCAGAAAAAGTGAATCCTCACTGACAAAATATTGATGGGAAAGAGCAAAACTTTGGGTTGTTTGTGGAATTTGAGGGTTTGATTGTACTTGCAATTGCCTGATACTAATTTCTCCTGGGCATAGCATTGCTCATGCAGCTCAGGGCTTTCAGGGAAGCAGTGACTCCTGGGACACTCTTTTGCAACAATTCTGATTGAGCCATTTTGAGGTCTAATGCCACATTCAGGTTCCTGTGGTAGATTAGTAGCTCTGCTACTTTTAGTGCTCAAGGACATATCTGCTTTCAATTCTTCTCTCTAGCCTCTAAACAAAGATGACATTCGTACTTGGGGAGTTCTGACATTCAGATTTATTATGAAATTCTAATTGGAAATGACTGTTTCTCAAGGAAAAGTGAAATCCACAAAAGAAATAAGTAAAGAGGGTAATAGTGCAGTCCTGTGATGGTTTAATTAATGTTAGGCTAACCTTAGGATGTTGCAAATGTCATTTTCTATTGGCTGCAGTTGGTCTGAGCTGGGCTTTTAGCCCACAGCTCTGTGCCATCGGTGGGTGGGCAGAGCACGGGGAGTTGTGCCTGAGGGTCGTTCTGCAGTGCTCCAGTGTCTCTTCTTTTTCCAACACCCTGTGGCTCAAGAGACATTTTATTTTCTTCCCTTTCTGCTCTTGCTGTTTCCCGGTACTTGCCCATGGCTATTGCAGAGGCTGACACTGGCAAGCAAACAAATTTGAGTACCTGATAGAAGTAGGTATGTTTAATTAAAACATCTAGGTTTTCTGAGTTTATTTTTTTATTGTCTTACAGAGCTCTTTGCATACCCAATAATAATTCTTAGCACTGTTACAGCATTTGCAATTTTCAGAACACTGTAACATTGTCTGATTTATCTTACCTGTCTCCTGCAGTACACATATTGAAGTGGCAGTTCACATCAAGTCTTGGTTTCTCAGGGCATTCCCTTGTGCTTTGCCACTTCTCCTCAGCAACCTGTATTTGCCACAATCCCCCCAAAATCCAGTACTTTCTTTTAAAAAAAGTGCTAGGAGAGGAAGCTGAGATCATGCACAAATATTCTTATTTTCCCACCTATGTCCTGCTGTTTCTCCAGTCTGTATTTCTTTTGCATTTTCCCACATGAAACCCAGAGCAAATCTTTACAATTGGAAGTTGGTTCTGCACCAGCCCAAACTTCCCTAACCTGGATTAGTCTTTGCATTAACTCTAAACTCAGAGTTAATGCAGAAACCTGCTCAGTATTTCTCCTGGTGCAGCACTGCCTGTAAGACACGGGGAGGATGACAAGGCATTCTTTTTTTTCCCTTTTTCTGGGGGAAGGCAAGCTGCCACAAGAATCTCTGTGGATCAATAAAGCACAATTTATGTAAATCGCAGCAGCTGTCTCCCTTAAATTAAACAAATGGCTCTGGTCCAGCACGCAGTACTTCAGTGGCCCTTTCCATTTGGGGCTTACGGAAAGTTTCTCTGAGCCACTGAGAACTGTAGTCTTGCTTCACCTTGGGACTCTGGCAAGTTAAGAAGTGAAATTGCCTGTTTTTTCTCATTATCTATGACTCAGGTCGGAGAGTACCTTCTGCACTATCATTTGTATTAATTGATTCCCATTTTCTTCTGCTGTTTTGCCATTCTATCCATAAAGCCAGGTCTCCAAACTACTGTAAAGATAATGCAATAGACATGTCATTTCCCCTCCATTACTGTGAGGGACCATAGCAGACAGTGGTGTCATATTTGCAGCTCTTATTCACATGTTCAGTTTGAAATTTCATACTTGATTTTAAGATAATCATATTGTCATGAAAGTGCACACAACTTCAGTTCTATCTTTGCTCAGTAGAACTATTTATTTTACTGTTATTGGTATAGGAACTATTGGAATAGCACTGGAAACTTGCCAGCTAACAAACTGAAGCTTTGAAGTATTCAGTCATTTTACATAATATGTAGAGGTAAATTTGTGTTGACTTTTCTTGCAAATTGTAGTAGTTTTCCAATTATTTTCTGCCCAAATAAGGGATGTTGCATAAAAGATTTAAATTTTTTATGAAATCCTAAAAAAGTATTTGATGTTGGAAGAGAATAAATTTAAAGGCTCACTTTATTGTTCCTTAGATAAGTAAGTGGAATACAAAGAACAGTGTCTGTGATATGGCTGGATAAAACTTAAACAATTTTAAGTGTGGTACTTCAGTGCCAGGTCCCTAAAATTTTCCAGTCTGACTGAAATTCATGAGTAAGAATATTTATCTTTCTGAGGAGGAATGACTCTCTAAGGGTAGGTTGGTGAGCAGTGAGGTTGTTTGCTTTGATTTTGTTTTTAACACATCCTGCTACAGTGTTTGGTCTCTGTGGAGTGAGGAAGAGGGGGGTGCACAAAAGCTCAGTAAAAACCTGAAGGGTACAATGGTTCCTGTTCTTCCTTCTGATTTGGTCAAGTACACACTTAACGTGTACTTGCTAAACATGAATTGAAGAATAAAGCAAATTTCTTTTTTTCCTGTGGTTGTTGAGCTGCTGATGCAGCTAATATGCTACTTGGAGTTAGTTTTCCCTTTCAGTAATATGAATACATGTTATTTGAGACAAAAGTGATTATAGGTTTTGCCACTCATTGAATTGTTGCACATTTTATTTTTATTTCACTAACTGTAATGAAGACCTTTGTTTTCTGCAGTCAGGCACTGGGAGACAGTGTGGCCCAGTGATTACAGGAATGGACTGGTAAATTTGGTTCAGCCACTGGACTGTGGCATTGTCTTGGAAAATCATGTTCTTTCTGACACAATTTATCTGCTTCTCTTTTTTGGAGTGTTCAGCCTGCTCTTGTTGAAAAGTGTGAACTAAGACATGTAAGTCAAGACTTCCAAAGAAAGATTTTGCAAACTCAAAATTTCCAAGGAGAACTACTGGCCCTCTCTAAGGCTTGGGGGGGGAAGAAAAAAGAGAAAATAAAAAAGGAGAATTTATGGCTTCCCTGCTTGAGTATGAAATGCTTCTGTCACCTGATGGCTGAAAATTGAAAGTAATATTTTTTCAATACTCTAATTAAGTCTAACCTATTTTGTTGCACTAACCATTCCTAGAATCTAAATACCAACCACACCAAAGCAGCATCTGCAGCATCAACAGGTTGGAACTCTTTGAAATAGGAATAACAAACTACTCTTCCTTTGAGTGAGGCTGATGAGCATTGCCCTATTAGTGTCCTGCCCCAGGGTCATGGCAGAGATCTAGAACAACTTAAGCCTCTCCATTTCAGGCTCCAAGTGACTGTCTTGGCTCTTCTGAGTTTGGATCCCAACTGCTCCCTCTCTCTTCCCCCCCCCCCCCCCCCTCTCCTTTTCTTTTTTGGTGATACATTTCTGTGCCAGATTGCATCTAATGATGCTCTTTATAGGCACCCACTGTTTAGTTTACAATATCTTATACACAAGGTCATTCTTGGAGTCCCTTTGGACTGTCAGTTTATGGGGTTTGGACACTAAAGGGGCTGAGAATATATGTTACACAGCCTTTGCAATCTTCCTGAGCTGGCAATCCTCAACTCAACCTGAAAGTCTCTGCACTGTCTCCTAGTAACAGCTTGATCTGAGCTCGGAAGACTTGCAGAATTCAGTATCTGAGAGAAACCTTTCTGCTAGCCCTTCCTTTCTTACACTGTGTTGGCAAGATCCCATAATTAGAAATGCACTGGGAAGCAGGGACAGGTTTGCTTCTGCTTCCTGAGGCAGATCATTTCTGGAAAACAGTGTGGCTGGTTTTTTCTGTAGATCTCAATAAATACATAGAGAAGGAGGGATGGATGACTTGTGTCTAGGCCTGAGTAAGAGTGACCTTCAAAGTCAGACTTAACTGACACTGTAGGAATATATTAAATAACTAAGGAATATATTACAGAGCACATAAAGCTCTGTAAAAAGTCTTGAAAACAACAGTCATAAATGAAAGAATATAGGAAAAAGAGGAAGATGGGAAACACAAGTCTCAGAATCTAGGGGTCTGCTATTGCAGGGGACATCATTAAAGTCTTTTTGGTTTAAATTCCATCTTAAAATAAACTAGGATTTTTCCAGTAATTGCTTAGAGTGATTATTTTTTTCTTTCAGAACAGAATCATGAATAATGAAATAGAAATGTGTGGAAATATTATTAAAACTAACAGTAAAATTGCATTTCTGTTTAATATAAAAATATGTAGCCAACAAAGAGAAAAACATTGATTATTCTTAAGGTGCTGAACCTTTTAATAAAGAACTAGATTATTTTTAGAGCTAATGCAAAGTAACAAAACCCCTTTAACAAATTATCCTTAGGAGATTGTTAGAGTTTTAATCGGTTTCTTGTACTTAAACTCATTTTCCCAGCATGATGTACACTATCTGTGGGAGCTTTTCATAAGAAATTCACACTATGATTAAGGCACCAGCTATTTCAAGTGAAAACATTGTGAAATGTTACAATTGTTTGGGCAGTTGGAACTGAAATGATTGAGTGAAGGATGATAGTTATGCTGCAGGCTAATTACATGGCTAATGTCTTTGCTTTACATATCAATAGATGCTTCTAGAGATGAGCAATAACCGAGACTCCATTATCAGTCCAATACAATGCACTGGAATTAGCCACCATTTATGAATACTATTAAAGTGAGAGCTGGCTGGTGCTCAGTGATGTTGCTCTTGACGTGTTTTTTGTTGTCAGTCCCTAGATGCTGCTGAAGGCCTACCAGGGAGTTTTGACACAGCCAGAGATGTTTTTGCAACATTTTGCTGTTAACTACATATTAAAATCACACTGGTTTTCCACAGGGTATGAGATCAAAGAAGGCCAACAGAACCAAGGGAAACTGGCATTAGAGATGAATGTTGCCTTTCCAAATTCAGTATGAACTAAGTTAAGTTGGTGAGAAGTTCCACAGTCAAATGATGCGGTTCATTGGAGCGATGCTCTCCCTCGGCTTTTGATGCAGAATATCTCAAGCTGACCCAAATGTTCACCTTTTAAAGTCAAAATGAAAGTGATCACCTCACATCTGAAAGTGCTTGCCTTAAGTTTTCGTGGATACTTGAGGAGTTATTGTACTTCTGTGAAAGGCTTAACACAGATTTAATGTGAAGCGAGACTGTGTCTCTGGTGTTGCCACTGATCTCAGTGTGTGTGGGAAAACTGCACAGGAATGTCATGCAGGCAGCACGTGGATTAAAAAGCATTAGGTTTTGCTGACAATATGCCTCTTCTAAGTGGCAGCTTAACTGTTTAAAAGCAAAGATTAAAAAGGTGGGATTAATTATTAATTCCTACTAATCACAGAGTTCTTATTAGCCTGTTGTTCTGCCCCTCCTTTGGCCTGTCCAAACACAGCAATGCTTCTCAAACAGCACAATTCCCATCTTATGACAGTAAGTTGAAGCCTGGTGATATCCAGAACTGATTGATATGTGGTGACTGCAGGCTTTTTCTCACCTTCTTACACAACACCTAGTCTCCCATAATACACAATTCATAGATCAAACTATCCATCTTCAGTACAAATATAATTTTTGCTGTGCTGTATAGCTGTGTAAGCTCAAAGGAACATAAAGCTCACGGTCCAATTTCAGAATGCTTTCTACAGCAAATGCTCAGAAAAATATTATCTAATTAAGTGGAATCAATTTATAGCAAATGCTGAAATTCATTGTACTTTAACTCCTTGCCTTAAAAAAGGAAAAAGATGATGGCAGCACCTCAGATGTGTTTGAAGAATGAAGCCAGAGTGTTTCCCTTGCTACCCATGATATTGGGCAGAAAAGAAGCATTTAAGAAAACCAACCAAAGTGACTGCTCTATGAAAGTGCACAAAGCAAAGAAAGGTGTACAGGGTGGGGATAGAAAAATCATAGACAAGTATTGTGAACCTTTCCTTAAGAAAGAACTGTTGTATGTGTTGTTTATACCTTGTTGTTTAACGGAAATCCTCACTTAAGACAGCAGGAAGAGAATTGTGATTAAATTAGCTTTTTAATGTATATTGTGATTAATTCTAGCATTGTGTTTTTGCTTCTTACAGTAAGGCTTCAGGAATGTAAAACACTTGCTGTTACAATCATGTTGTCTCCCTTATCAGAGTTGATAGCAATATCAATTGATTTCATTCTGTTTTTTCACATCAATGGTATTTAAAAATTGGTTTTGTTTTTAATCAGCTTTGTGTCATACTTGGAGATAAATATGGCTTGTGACTGTAAGCTTGCTTGCTGTCTAGGATGCCTGGGCCATAGCAACCCATCTTGAATACGAAAGTGGAAGTGTCTGAGGAATCCTTTCCCTGGTGCCTGACTCTTAGGTAGCAGACAAGTTTGAATAACCTGTGCTATAAATGTCAATATAGGAGTAAACATAGAAATATTTCTTAACCATCTGCATTTTATAGGCATAGAAGTGCCTGCATAAGTCTGGATCAAGTTACTTTTTTCCCCTGTTTTTTCTAAAAATCTATGCAAAGGGAAAGCTTTCTAGTTTTATTTTACCTGTTAAGAAGGGTGGAGCAAATTTTTGAACCTCCTATAATTACATTCCCAGGAAACACTATCCATACATTTTTTCCAATAGCTCATGTAGAAGACACTTAGTCCAGTGCACTTCAAAGTCCTGCCTTAAGTGCAGATAAGTATTTTGTCTATTTCTGTGCAGCATAGTTTAAACCAAAGATTAAGATCTTATTTCAGCTCACAGCAAGTCTTTGCTCACCTGTGACATTACTGGAAGATATTACTTCTTTAACTTGCCTCAGACTTGCTTTTACTTCATTTCTTTCCTTTTCCCAAATGGAGGTACAGCCTGTACCTATCATCTCTGAAACCTCTACAGATTTTATTTGTTTACAAAATCAGGATGTGTAAGAGTGTGACCTCTACACTGCTCTGGATTTGGAGGTTCCTAGTGCTAGTTAAATGTGATTATTGCTTCTTTGTTTGTCTCATATCTGGTTGTGAACCTATAGCTATCAAACACATATCATAACACAAAGGTGTCCAATGTCTTGTCCCAGATGCCTGTTGAAAAGTCACTCTTAAGTTTTCTTTTGCCCTTAATGTAAGATTTACATCTGGATTTGCCTTTTCATTTCCCTGGGTGGTCTGCGAGGTGCATATTTGAAAAATCTCACTTTCTGAATTTGATTTTGGGTGTATCTTTTCCCCTTAGGACTGTTGGGTAACCCCTTTAAATAAATTATAAGTTCCTTGAAGTGAGGTATGTATAATGCTACAGAGGAAGTAAATCTAAGCACATCGAAAAGATCTCCCCAGCCCTCAGAAAACTGAGAAAATAAAGGACTGAGTAGTGGTCTATTAGAAAGGGAAAGAAAAGGAGAAATCTTTAATGCCACTTTCTTGTTGGTCAAGTTTGGTGCCTATATCTGATTATATTACTTTAATATAAGAATAAAAACTATTATAACTATATGATTTTTTAGACCTTTCTAGCAGTCTTGTCAGAGTACTTAATTCTTTGGCAGGTGGAAACTGTGTTTTATGGCCTGTTTAATACATTCACTTGACAGTAAATTCACCAACTAGTTGCTTCTTCCAAAGCAGCATCAAAAATATTTGAGGCCACTGTTTTATTGCGTACTTCACAATCTTTGTGATCTACATTCAGTTCCTTTTTAAAAAATTCCTAGTAAAATTAATAATTGATGGCCTCCAGAATCACTTGTTAGATGAAAAAGTGTACTTTTTTACTGTATCTTGGATAGAGCAGTGAGTGTTACAGTGAAACACATTAAAAGTTTCAAATAATTTCAAAGCTTGTTGCACTGTGCCCATAGTCAGGATAATTGAGCACAAATAGTTCTATGTGACTATCTAATGCAACTCACCATGTATAGATTTTCTTTTCCTGTGCCTGCTATATTTACAAATGCTTTCCTATCTATCCCTTCCTACACTTAAGAAAATTGTCACTACCAACATGTTATACAGCTGTGGGTAAATTCCTGGCATGGATAAGCATTCTGGATTATCTGAAATATTTTTGAAAAGCAATGAATTTGATATGAGGCTTAAATTTGTCTGAATTGATTTTCTGACAGCATTACCAATGATGTGCGTTATGGAAGTTTTAAGTTATCATTTTGTTATTGTCATTTCCATGTGACCCATATATGAAGTGTATTATTGCTGCTAGTCTGGTAAGCAATTGGTAGTGCTCAGGTATTTTTAGTTTTCATCTCTTTTGAAGGGTGTGATACTTTAAATTCAAGAACATATTAAACTTTGCATGTACAAAACCATCACATGCTATATTATGGTCTTCAGAAATCCCCATGCAATCTCTCAAGAACAAACAGCCTTATTGATAATCATGTCCATCCTCATTCCATGGGTGTAGCAAAACTTCATCTTCATGGAAGAGTTGCTCATGGTGTTGCAGAGCAGAGGGGACTGTAGCTGAGTCAGTTTATCTCTGCCTATTCAGTAGATAATTTGCTGATTTTGTTGAGAGTTGGCCAGATATCAGAATTCTTATTCTTTGTCTACCAGCTTTGAGGTTCACTTCTTCTTTTATCCAGATCCATTGCCAGTGGACATGGTAAGGTTCCCTTAGCCAGTAGCAGAATAACCATCCCAACACACCAACTCAAGAGGTGTTCTCAAACAGTTTACTGTGCTGAGAGATTCAATCTTTGCTGTGTCTGAGTGACAGGGAAAGCTCCAGCTAGTTGCTGGTTAAAGCATCCATTTAATGACAGACAACAGCATAGCAGTGCTTTGCATGAGCAAGCAAGGAAGTGTCACATCAGCTCCTTAATGCAAAGGGGTGATTTGTCTAGGGAAATAGTGCATTTTCTCACAGAATAACAATATCTGTGATTCATCTCCTGTGCTTTAGAAACACATTGACAAGTCATATTGGCAAACATTTCTCACAAAGTCTAGAGTGGACAGTCAAGGACTTGATCTTTATGCCTTCATTGGATCAATGGAATTGGCTATTTAAATGCCATAAGGTCTTTCTTGCATTTCTTACATTTGTCATGCTCCAGAGCAAGACAACCCACAGGCTTTTAGGGGCATTCTCTTCAGCAGAATAAAGATCTGTCAAGGCATAGCTTTTGCCAATGTTGCCTGCAATTTTGGGCTGCTGCTCTCAGCTCTCTAAACCCAGCAAATCCAAGTTCCCCAATGTTTCTCCAATCCCCTATTCATCCTGGTGGGTCTCCAAAGTCTTTGGTAGGTTTTCAATGTCTCTCATGGTCTGGGGAGGAACAAAAGTCGACATGTTATTCCTGGTGGGTCTGAACAAGTGCTGAGCAGATTGGGGTGTATTTCTCATTTAATTGCAGATTTTTAAGAATTTTGTTTGTTAGCTAAAGCTGTATGTACTGACATGTTCAGTTGTGAACTCTTCCCATGAGTAAATCTTGAAGGTACTTAAATATGGAATAAGAAATATCATTGGCACCTTAGAGATAGGAAGCTGAGGCATCCCATGGTGAAATGGTTTTTGAGAGGTCATCTCACACATTGAGTGTGGGAAGCATGCAAGTGTCAGGTCTCTCCTAAGTGTCACACAGAAAAGGGATAAATCTGATTGTTTATAGAAATTTACTTTTAGAGTTAAATGACACAGATATTCAGGGCAGAATAGCCTGGGATCACAAGCTGATCCTTTTCCTTCTGGTGCAAGTTACTATATGAGTTCCTATCATATCAGATTTACTTTATATTGGCCTTGTACTTATAAAACAAATATTTTAAAAATTGTAGTATAAAACTATCATGCTTCTCAAAATACCTTATTCTACTATGTAAGAAATCAATTGTGACAGTTTAACAGTTAGTGTCAGCCTTGCCTGTGTCTTAAGGCTGTGTACATTGTATTCCATAAACTGCACTGGTTCAAGATTAATTCCTATTTTTATAATATACTGACATAGACACACACACCACCACAAACAAAAGAAAAAAAAGAAAGAAAAAAAAGAAGAAAAGAAAAATCTCCCCACACAGTACTTCTGTGATTGACTGTAAAACTTTAGTTAGAATTATCAGTGTCAGTTTGGTGAATTACTTCACTTATAATCCATGTGGCCAGTTTCTATTTTAAGATTCTAAATGCTTTGGAGACAATCGCTGAATGGAGCTTCAGCCCACAGAAATATGCTGTTCCACCA
Source organism: Pithys albifrons albifrons (assembly GCF_047495875.1). Taxonomy (NCBI): domain Eukaryota; kingdom Metazoa; phylum Chordata; class Aves; order Passeriformes; family Thamnophilidae; genus Pithys; species Pithys albifrons. Next base: position 26,825,111 of record NC_092467.1, on the reverse strand, counting down.
GGAAATTAGTTTTGGGTTGCCCAGCACTGAGACTGAAGGGCTGTGCAGGATGTGGAGATGAGGGAGGGACACACCAACCCCTTGGTGTAACCTGACAGCACGTTTGGCTCATTGCAGCCCATTTCTGTGGGTTGGGAGCCACTTCCAGTTCTCCCTGCCCTGATCAAACACAAACACTGCCAGCAGTGCCAGGGAATCCCTGCCTTACCTTCTCTCCCCACTGTACTAATCCCAGTGAAGCATAAATGACTTACATTGGTCACTGGGTGAATGGCTGTAGTTTACAAGACTTTTTCAGAAGTCCTTCCCTAGGTCTTGTCTTTGCATTTTTTGTCTCCCTTCCAAGCTCTGATGGGCCAGAAGCATAAAATGTCTACTCAGCTCTATTTTTAATCTGCACCATGTTTTCTGATATACACATAATTTAGTCATCATCATCAAGAGGAGCTCTTGTCACAAAAGAAGTTGCCATTATAGAGGAAAAACTATTGTAACTGTGATGAGAGAACATGACCATCATGCATAGAAGGAAAAATTACTTCTTACTTAAGCGAGTTGAACAGAATTTAGATTGAGGAGAATAACAACAGGAAATTACTGTTGAGAGTGATCACACGAGGAAAAATACTTGACTTGGTGAAAATTATTTTCATTTAATAAAAATGTGTTAGACTCAGCAAGATATATTTAACACCTCACAAATAAAGTCAGCTTGCAATGATTGAAGCTAATAAATATACATTAGTATGCTTTTCTCATTGATTCAAAAGCAAACTAAATAGCTATAAAAAAAGTTTTATCTGACAGGACTATAGAGTTAAAAGTTTGCTTTCAAAATATGATATTTTTTACATTTCAAGTTTCTTGAAACTGATTCTTGGAGAAAAACTCTTTTTGACTGTTTTGTTTTTGCTCTTTTTCTCAAAAATAATCAGTTTGTTTCAGCACATGAAGGTTAAAGAAAGTACTGAGGTCAGGATGTGAGATGTGCCTTATTTGGCTGTTTTAAGGTACTGTTAAAATCTCTTTTAATGTAGAGAATCCATCTCCTAAACAAGTTAGGGATTGCAAGAATTAATTTTTCTCCCCCCCCCCCCCCCCCCCCCCCGCCCCCCTCCTTACAGCTATACTGATACAGTTGGTGTAGAAAGAAATAAACAAACAAGCATGAAAATGTTTTGGGGGTAAAAACTTGCCCATGTTATAACCAGGTACACCACTTGGCTGAATAAGTTATGCCATCTAATTCTTCAGCATTTATCTGAGACCATCCCAAAGCAGTCCTAGAGATGGCTCTTTGTACCTTCTCCCCTAGTTACAATCATAGAATCATTTCAAATCATTGAGTTAATTGAGACATGGGAAATACTGAATTCATGTGGTAAACCCTGACAGCCTCCCCACTGCTGTCCCAGGGAAAAGGCTGAAGCAGCATCTCCTGTTTACATGGAACACTATTACTTCTATTTTGACAGCATTACCTAAAATCTCCACAATCTCTTTAGAATTATTTAAAAATATTTGCAGCGCAAGCACCACATGTCTGTCCAGTGCCAGCTGTTTGTAGGAATCTGTTATAACACCAATCATATCAGTAAGCAGTGACTTTCACAGTTACAGGATCTGAGTATGATAGTGCTGTTTACTACATCCTAGGAAGGACACTGTTCTCTCTAAGGATTCAAGGGGTGTCCTAACCCTCTGGTTTGCTCTCCTTTGGCTGCCGGAGGCAAAACTGAGGGCAACATCACCTCCTCAGGCAGATCACACTTACCTGTAATCTCAGGCTTAAGCCCAAGAGTCTGGCTTGGTGTTCTCAGGCTGTTGATACAGCTACAAATGGAGTTGTGTCTTCTGAAGAAGTGATGTTAAACAGATGAAAGAAGGACTATGGAAACAGGTTTTCTGTGGGCAAAATGACAGCATCATTGGCAGAATGTGCCAAAGGTATTATTTTCTTCATTTAGAAAAAAAACCCCAATGTTATCTTCAAAAGGAATTATGGAGATTAAAGGAGAAAGAATCACTGTTTTCATTTTGCCATTACAGAGATACATGCAACAAATTGTTGTCAGAGAATGTTTTATATTTTGTCTCATGTTACGTGTTACGAACAGAGGACTGTTGTGTGGCTTTTTCATACTCAAAACAGGAATATAATCAGTGCTCCATAGTTGTATTTCTACACTCAAAACAAACAAAAAGTCTCTATGAATATTTTTATACTGGGTGAAATTGTAATATAATTGTTGAATTCTCTCTTTGCAACTATTTATATTATCCTGTCTTTCAACCTGAAAAATCCATGTGTTTTGAGGGATTTAGGTCTTCAGGGATGTGACTACAGCTTAAAGAGATATCTATGTGAATTTAATTGCTCAACTCTTAGACAGTAAATAGAGACTGATTTATTTCTTTCCATAAGTAAGAAGTGAAAGACATTTTTATATTTTGGGGGTGTTTTGGTTTTGCTCGATAGTAGAGAAAAGGTAAACATTTTCAAAAACCATCACAGAAGGCCATCTCAGAGCCAGGAGGAAGGATGTAATACTATACATAAGACTTGGTAGCAGTATTTGTAATGAATTCCTTAGTAGTGTGTTCAACATATTAGTATACAAGTATATGGTTTCTGATTTTTTAGGAGAAATAATACTTTGTATTAAAAAGTTGGTTTTCATCCAGTATTTCATAGTAGTTTCCAAAGCTGGGTGATGCACTTTGTTTTCGCAGATCTTGTATTTAAAGCTTAGGGTTCTGTTTACTCAGTTACACAGGTAATAGATAGGAAATTAGGAAATGTGTCACTTGTTTGCTGCTTATTTACTAGTTTTACAAGAATGATACTTTCTTTTATATTTTTATGTCCAATAACTCACAATGACCTACTTTTAAGGTATTCTCTAACTTCAAAGCCTGTACAAACTGATGAGAGCACTTAAAAAGCATTTCTATGATGCTTTTTTGGGGTGACTTTGTTAATCTTTTCAGGAAAGTCTTGCCTTGTCATTTTGGGCTCAGAGGGGGCTTTATGGCATGTTACAAAAGTTTTTCTGAATCAAGTGTTATAAACTGTGAAATACACTATGTTCAAATTGACTGTTTTAAACTACAGAGCACATTTCTTACCTTTTCCCCCCTCAGTTTTCATCTGTGTGTGGAGGAGTGTTTGAAAACAAAGGAGTTACATTTATGGTACTCTGTATGGCATGGAAGACTTTTGTAAGAAGAAAGGCAGTTCTGTAATGAACAACATAACTCTTAAGACTTAAAATATTCCTGTGCTTAATGTCTGAACTGACGTGCATGGAAAAATTTAATAATTGCTTGAATTTTGAACAATGAAAATACAGGGAAGATTACAACATAACAATGGCAAACTATGCAAGTGAAAGTATCAGCTGGAAGAATAATAGCTTTATTTGACAGTGTTTTGACATCATTGATGTACTGTTGTCACTGGAGACCTTCCTTTCTGTATTTGTGATATACTATTTCAATCCATATTATCCCAATAGAATAACAAACATTGAAAAGATCTGATGTGTGATAGTCTCTTACTAATATGTGAGTTGACATGTTGATTGTTCTTTCATATCTGGGACTTGTGAGAATTCTGTTTAAATAGTATTCGCCAACACTAATAAAGAATGCACAGTTGACAAAGGGGATACAGGTGTTTTGAAAGTGATTAGCATGTAAAAAAGCAAAATGGTTTATCTACTCCATTTTGTGCAGAGGGAAGAAAACTGAGTGCAGGATTGAATGTACCTACAGCAGTGCCTGTGTCAGACTAATGACAAGTTTGTCATCATCATTCAGTAGACTGATAACACAAATCTGGATGCAAAAGATCTCTTGTAATCTAAAACTTTAGGATTTCTATTTTTGGGAAATGCACTTAATGGTTATAATTATTCCTATCTTTTATAGAGCTATACCAATGGATCTTTTTTCTCCAAAAGACAGACATTCATCTGAACAAACAATCTGAGGAAAAGTGAAACAAAAAAAAGCAGAGGAAAAGTATTCCTAAGGAAAACACAGAAAATTAGCAGTTATTGCAACCAAATGGACTAACCTGTCAGGAAATCTGTTTCTGTGCAAGCCTAAGTTGAACTGGTAACATTCAGGGTCTGCAGTTCTGCTCTGCTCACAAGCAATAGTGCACAGGGGAAGGAATCCTCCTTTGCTGTTGGCCTGTGCCGCTTGGGTTTGCCTTTGCTGACTGTGTGAGGCACAGTTTCCTCTTCACAGAAGGCACGTTGGAGTGGGATGTAGCAGCTACATCAGGCTTGTTAAGGTTTCTCTTTTCGTCTAGTCAGTTGATTTACATGTTTAAGTGAAGTCCTGTGGAGAAACATGGAAAGAACAGGAGGGACACTGCCAAGGCCAGGTGACCTTCCATTCAGATGCCACTTAAAAAAGCAGTAAGAAGCAGGAGATATCGGTGGCCTGAAAACAGACTATTTGTCTTTTGCCAATGTCTTCTGCTGTCATCTGTAATCTCATCTCAGGAGCACAAAAGCTTTGTGATGTGATAAAGCAGGAAGGAAAGATGAAGTGCCTTTTCCTTCCCACAAAGCCTTAAGAGTAAGGACTCTTCAAGTTTATTACACAAGATTGGTTGAATGCGAGAAAACATGGGCTCGAGTTTGAGAACAGCACAGTGGTAGGAATTTCCATATGCAGTGATAAAATTTTCAAGAGTTTCTCTCTTGCAACAAATGTGTATCTCTGGGTCATAAAGAAGTATCTTAAAGCTGCCGTGTCTTGGCTTCGTTTTAGATACTTTTATTCATCCCTGCTAAATGCTGCTTCTTTGGCTTACCAGTATGGACTAAAGGTATCGGTTTATCGATCTCAAGATGAACAAGATGATTTGGTTTGCTCTCTACATATTGTCTGTCTCTGGAAAATGGGCTCCATTTCTTCATTTAGTTCACTAGTTACTATGTTTCTGGTAAATATTTCAATCCTAGGCATAAAGCAGCAGATGGGAATAAAAATTGTGGGTGCCAGGATGTGTGGGAGAGGAAAGGACTGTTAAATTGTGAAAGGGAATGCAATGTTCAAAGAGAATAGTCTTTGTGGGGAAAGAAGTGGACTGGACGAAGGTGAGGGCAGGACTTGGAGTGCATAGAGAGTAAAGAAAGAGATAAAACAAGTGTGAAGAAAGAGGGAACAACAGATTCCAAAAATCAGTTAGATCAAGTTGTCTGTGGTGCTGTGGAGGAAAGAGGAAGCACAGTGCAGACGAGAAAGCAAACAGTGGGTGGAGAACTGTGCTAATGCTCCTAATCTGCTTCTCGTGTCCTTGTTTGTTCTCAGCGAGTTTATATCTTTGACACTCTTCCATGGAGACGTGCAGACAATGTTTTTTCTCAGAGACTGAGCCTCACAGATTAGGATGGGTTAGGTTATGAAGCCAGCACTCATAGTAAGACAGATTTCCACAACTTCACTTCTCAGATGGTTAGAAATAGTCAACTAATTCTCAGCCTAAATTTAGTATAAACACTTCCCCCCCCTTCCTTGATTCCCAATTTTCCTGATATATTGATATATGTACTGATTTAAATTCCTCGTTTGTCTAGTTTAAGCAATCCCCACTGCACCCTGAATCAAGGTAGTTGTGCCCAGGTGCCACCCTGGGGGCTGTAGTGCCCCTCCATGCCATGGTTGCTCTGTAAGAGCTGCTGTAAAGGCAAGCAGGGCATGTTCACTGCAGTTTCTGCCTAATCCACTGCCTTTACATGGCCTGTCCCTTGGTAAAGCTCTTAGTCTTGACAGTTCTTGACATCCTATATATAATAGAAACAAAACAGGAGCTGACAGTTTGCAACATTATAAATAAATACCTCATACTGTGAGTGATACACAAATGTTGTATTCCTTTAAATTGTAGAAGATGAGGCTTTTAGAGTATGTTACCACTGGCATTTTTGCCTGTAACAAGGGGCTTAGACTCCAGCCTAGGGAATGTTAAATAAATTTCTCAAGCTCTAATGCCATCTATTTTTTTGAACAATGTTGAATTGGAAGTGGTGACCTTGTCATTGCAGAAACAGCAACATTTATTTTACAGTTTCCTCCACCTGCATTAGCAAAAAGTATGTTGTGAAGATGGGTGAAAAAATTCAGTCCTCGGTGTATTAAATACATGGTTTTATGACCAGTCTAAGGAAGATACCTCCAACACCTAAGAGCCAGTTAAGTGACAATAAATAAAATAGCATCTGATACTTTCTGTTCATTGATATCAGCAAAGTTAAATCACTTTTTAAAAGTACCAAGTAGAACTACCTATGCAGAATAATTCTAGTTTGCAATCCCAAAATTTTCCTCTGCCTTTTTTTTAATGACAACCTCTTATTCTTCTCAGAGCATTATTGCAAGCTGCTTTAAGCACCCTATCATTAATCCTGAAATATGTATATATCTTCCTGCATTGTTAGTCAGATGAATGTGCTGTAGCTCTTATCACCTGAAGAAAATTACAACTTTGTGAGAAATATTTGTATTGTAAATTTGCAAAATATTACATGTTCTCAAGTCCAAATATATAATTGCCTCCTATTACAGATAGAAAAGATGTGATTTTAAAAAAATACCTCCAGAAACTGGCAAGCAAATGGTGACTAGATTTGGATTTATTCCCCTAATTTATGTGATCTTTGAAATCTCTCAAACCATCAGATGTCTGGAGGTAGCTCAGATTTTGTCACTGAGATTCCTTCTGTGTCTTTCATTCAGAGCATGACCAGTTGTCAAAGGTATTCCTGGCCATCCTGAGTCCAACCCATCCTCTAAAATTAAGCCCTCATTCAATGATTTTGTGATTCAATTTAGAATGGAGGTGTGTATCCTCCTCTGAGGACTGTGTGATCCTGGAGGAAAGTGTGTCCCTTCATACTGCCTGTGTTTAAGGTGTGCTCTTGTTCCTGAGCTCCCCTGGTTTCGCTGACCTCTCTGGGAATTGTCTCCCTGCTGGGAATTGCTAAAGCTCATGGTCTTTCCCAACACTTCTTGTAAGGAGCTTTGTCTGCCACCTGAGGCTCAGGTGCTCCTTGGGTAACAAGTTGTTATGTCACAGGGTCACTCTCTTGGTGGTGGCAGACACTGGTTTGCCTTAGGAATTTCAGGGGAGATTGTGTGTCCAGCTTTTCCAGGTGGCTTCAGCATCCCAGGAATTACAACAGCATCTCCTGGAATATGGTTGTATCTCGCAGTGCCTTGGTTGTAGCTGCTAAACTGAATTAGAAAAGACCATTGCAGTTGTACTCAGTACTCTGCAAAAATCCTTTTTTCACATGGACAAATGCCAAAATTGTTCTGCTGCTCTCTTCTAGATCATTCTTCTTTCTCAGTCTCTTCTGTAAATGATAATAAAACTTATATCTGGAAATTTTCTTTGATACTTGAAAAAGTTCCCAAACATGTAATCATAACTTAAATAAGTAAATGCTCTGAGACATATTCAGTATTAGAATATGTACTGATGCTGTTTTGACTAATTTGGTAAGGCAAACTTGGTGGGGGAAAGAAAGAAGCATTAGTGCAGTTTTAGCTTTTCTTTTCTTGTCTGTGATGTAATAGATCTGTTCAACTCCAGCAGGTTTTTATACCTTTTATTGAGACAAATCCTGACATTCTTATTTTTTCCTTCTTCAGGACAATCCCCTTTTAACTTCAGTGAGATAATAAGGCTTATGTTGCTTTGTAAAGTACTTTGAGATCTATGGTGAACAAGATTTAAATATTATTGAAAGGGAAATTTGATAGAGTTTAAATTAAATAAGGAACTTCAGGATTCAGTTTATGGAGATTGCTCTTTGGTTTTTTTTTGCCTCGTGTTTCTTTCATAAACTCTTCCTACTTTAGTTGCAGTGTGCAGTGAATTTCTCTGCCTTCCTGGAGAAGAGTGTAGGAGTGATAGTTGTGGCTGGCCTCGGAGCAGGGCTGTCCTCCTGCTCTCATACACAATCTGCCAGTTAATGGATACATTTGCTTGCAGAATTGCTTGTTTAAATAATTTACTTTGTCATGTGGCTGCAGCATTGCAAGGAAAACACAGATTCTTTATTTCATCTTAAGTAAAACCTGCCTTACACAAGAGTTTGCTCTATTAGCTGTGGCCAGCTGGGTCAGAACTTTAATGGAGAAGCCCAATAAGGTACATTACAAGTAATTTTCCAGTTGTGAACTTGGTCAAATTCATGAAACATGAATAGTGTTGCTTATATAAATAAAATTTCATAAAAATACAGGCATGTGTTTTTGAGAGACAATGATAAATGAAGTGGAAATAAAAATGGAAAAAGTGTAATCATATCAGTTTCCTATTGGTTTTGATTAAATTAGCCTTATCCACCACTTAAGTGTTTTGTAATCTACTAAAAATGCTTTTACAGTGTAGAAATCTCATTTTATGGGTTTCACATAATGCAATCAAAACATTTATACCTACATCTTCATACTAAGAAATTTCATCCACATATTATTTTGCATTATTTTTGATTAAAGGTAATATTTCAAATGCAGCCATCTAGTTATGAGGAAGTATCTTGAGAGAAAATAGCAGAATTATGTAATAACATAGAATTCATTGTTTGCCAGTGTTCTGGGCTGAGAAAATAATGTGCAAAAGAAATGCTAAGTTTAATCTAACACTGGAATATACCTTGACAACAAGAGGATCTACTGCCTTGTCCTTTGAAGCTCAATGAAAATCTTGTCAGTGACTTAAAAGTAAAATCAGCTTGGCACCAAACCAAATTACATGAGTTTTTTTATGCTTCTCTGCCTCATGTCTCACCCAAATCAAAAAGGAAGAGGCAACTGGAATGAGGCCCTCCAGATCTGGATCATACATTGCAGAAATCTTGAAATCTTGATAGTACCAACCCTTTGGGAGAGGAGGAGGAGGAGGGGGGGGAGTGTGAGTGTATGTGCAGCTCAAGTGTGAGCACAGTAGCCAAAGAGCTGTGCTGTAACTGGGGAGGCAAAGGATGACTTAGTAACACACAGTGATGTGCCCCTTCTGTGTTCAAACTCCATTTTCTCTCACATTGCTGAGGGAGTTCCTTGTGTGGGCTAAGTCAATATAATTTCTTTTATGTCTCTTGCTCTGCTGGTACTGCACTGTCAGCTCCTTATTGTATTGCCATTTCACACTGAATGGACTGACTTAAAAGGAAAATTTTGCTTCTTTTGAAGACAATGAAAATAGTTATCTTTAGTGTTGCTTTAATGTCAAAAGAGTTCAATTTAGTGAGTGATGAGACTTGGTTTCATTGGGTTACATGGACCTAGGCAGGAGGGCATTTGAAAATCAATTTGCATCTGTCTCCCTGTTGGTAGAAACCTTCCCTTCTGCTCTCCAGCCCAGCCCCTTGGGGCAGTGATGGCCTGAAGAGCAGGGTTTTGAGGGGCAAAAATTCTCACAACTGTGCATCTGAAAATTTCTGGACACTTAATGGCATTTTAACATTTTCAACTGTATGTTTGCAATATTTGGGGGGGGGGGGGGGGGGAGAATGCAGTTGAACCATAATGGAATCCTGTGTGCTCGTTTGCCACAATTTGCTCAAGGATTGCTGCAGAGCCTAAATTGCAGGCAGGCAAATTATGTAAGAGACTTTATTTCTGTCTGTGGCTGTATCTGTCACACACACGGTTGAGTGGGCCAGAATTCCTCCTCTAGGCATTGACGGAGGAGACTGCTGGGTTTTGGCTACTACAGCAGATCTCTGTGGACTGCCTTTCAAAGCTATCACGTCCCAGTTGTGACTGCCATGGAGGGAAAAACATCTGGTTTCTTAAAATGTTCTGGGCCCAGTAGCTGTGTAATGACTCTTTGGAGGTCAGATACAAGTATCAAAGAGATCTTTCCTCTTCCTTGTTTTTGTGGGTTTTGGTTTTGTTTGATTTTTTTTTAATATCTGCTTTGATTAAAAAAAATGTAAGATGTCAATATTTAAAGAAAAAGAAGGAACTCACAGCCAGTGTTGTCAAAGAGCAACATTTTGTAAAACAAAAAACAAATGATGGTTTTGTGGGGTAAATGTTCCCTTTTACAGGTTTGCAGGATCTGGTGACAGTGGAAGCTCTGCATGGAGGTACTTAATATTTGCATGATGGAAAGCTTGGCTGGTGCAGTCTCTAGGCATGTCTTTAGCCACTTGAGAGCAAGATAGGAAGCAGATCATTTGAAGCAGGTGTAATTAGAATGAGCCTCCATCTTTTTGTGAGGAGAAACAGAGGCAAAGGTATTGGTCCAGAACTATGGCTAGTATAACTTCCTGAGGGCTGTTTTACATTGTATGCCAAAGTAATGCTTCCCCATATCTTTAATTAATATCTAGTCAAACACTATATTTAAATATTTAAATACAGTATTTAAATTCAAATAATTAAGATATTGGAATACATTTCAATCCAAATATTTAATATAGTTAAATAATAACTTTATTTGCTCAAACAAGGTTTATCTCAAATTTTAGGGAATCTATTTAGCCTTCAAGAAACTAATTTCCTGTTTCTCAAGGTCTTCCTTCTGGAATGAATGCAAATAGGAAGACATCTTGGAATAAGGAAAGGTTTACCTTCATGTAGCCAAAGCAATGAGTACTTTATGCTAAAATAGGTTTTTTGCATCAACAAGAGCAGGTGGCTGAGGGTACAAATGAGCACTTAAACTTGTGAAAGGAGTTTAAGAAATCTGGTGTTGTGTTGAATCCTCAGAGTCTGAGGTTGTAACAGGTCAGCACACACTAATTAAGCACATCTTGAAGAGTTTTGTTCAGTATTTCTGTTGAGGAAGTTTGGGACAGTTGTAGGGCTGTTACGCAGTGAAAGTCCTACATGTAAAACAACAGAAACTTTATTCTGGAACTTGTTCAAACTAGTAAGAATCTTTCCATTGACTTGGATGGACATTGGATTGAGCTCAAAATGGATATTTTTGTTTAAATAAACATGAAACATATGGTAGACAGCTGATTCTTGTTCTGTTGTTTGTTCAGTTAACAGCTTTTAGAATCACTACATTTGTTATTAGTATATAGATTAGGGATGAGATTAAATAGTCTTCAAATTGCCCACCCAAGTTTATTCAATTCTTGGAGGCAAACTGAGTAAATTAATCCCTGAGACTGGTGACCAAGATATCTTAGTTCAGAAGATTCATTCTTCCACTTGTAGGCTGCTTTTCAGAGTCTCAGACTTCTTTTTTCCCCCCTCATATTAATAAATTCAGCTACTGAATCATTAGAGGCATTTGAAAAGAATGGTTGAAAATTCAAAAATCTAAATGCCTATTTTGTGTTATTTAGCAAATATTTATTTAGCTCTTACTAATACAATTCCTTTTATTTACGTAGTTTGCTGCAGGTGTAATATATATCCTTTTCTTGTGTCTACAAAAGAGTTCTCCCTATGAAGAATGCTTATTTTTTCATTCTTGCCTATGGCTGCCACTACAATATGGTATTGGTTGCTGATTGTCTTCTGCTGAAATACATTCTCATTTGCTCCAATATTTCCATGTCTCCCCGAATATTTAATCACACAAATGTGTGCAGTGATGGTGGCTGTAGGCAGTGCACACTGCGGGGTGACCGAGTGATGCTGGGTGGGATTTCTGTGGAGCAGCAGCAGATGTTATCTCCCTTCAACCTGCTGGAGCATATTAACTCTGCCAGCACTAAACTGAGGCCTAATCTTAACCATTTTTATTCATAGTTTGTCCCCGTTTTGCATCTCTGCTGTTGGGAGATTTTTGCTTTGTTTCCAGAACCACTTCGTATGGCAGCTTTGCTTTCTTCTGTTTCTTCTTTCTCTTTTCTGTTCTTCTCTGTTGATGTTTTTAGCATATTTTTTCTCCATCCTTTATTCACAGAATCACAGACTATTCTGAGTTGGAAGGGATCTGCAAGGATCAAGTCCAACTCTTAAGTCAAGGCTCCACACATGGTATTGAACCCATGACCTTGGCATTATTACAGCCAAGTTTTAACCAACTGAGCTGATCTCAGGGTTAATTCTTATTCTCTATTTCATTTTGGCAGCTCAATGCCCTTCAAGGAGAGGCTGTACCTTTTGTCTGAGTGTCCATGTTGTGCTGGCTTAACCTACTCTTTGACTTGTGCCTCTCCAGCTTCTCCCGCCACGCTCCGTTCTTTCCTGTCCAAACTCCTCTGCCTTCCTCCTCCTCCCTTGCAGGCTTTGGGACCCGGCGTGTTCCTGGCAGTGCATTCCATGCAGTGTGTGCAGAGAGCAGCCCTGTGCCTGCCTCAGCTCCAGCACCACGTGGCTGCCTTTTGTGAGGCTCCAGAGCACCAAACCCTCTTTGATGTTTGGGAGGGGAGGGGAGGGGAAAGGGTTTCCTCCAATGCCTTTAAACGGGCAGGGCTCCTCTCTGCCTCCCATCATTGCTGTTTATCATATTGCTGACACATGGATGGGAGTGTTTGCCTTGTATGTTAAGCCTGGGCTGTGCAAAGAAGGCAATATATACATCGCTGCAGCTTGGGACAACAGCAAGGAGTTTTTACAAGTTTGAGGTATTAACACAGTCAAATAAACCAGGGTAGTGATCAGCACAATTGAAGTCAAAGTGGCTATATCAGCTGCACATTTTTAATAGGGAAAAAGATAACATGGGAATTCCGTCTTACAACCTAATGGTGAAAAAATTGTATAGCTGTAATACCAGAGGCTACAGCTGGGACTGGACCCCATAGTGTGTTTGCAATACATTTGTTTACCAACCTGTAAAGGGTCTTTGCTTGTCCAAGTCATCTGTGAAATGTGACTGCATAAAAAAGTTTTAGATTGGAATAAAGCACAGGAAGTTGGGGTAAACTGTACCAAATTGTAAAGTTAATTCATTTATCTCCTTATAATTTGGTTCTATCCTTCAGCATGGTTTCAGTGCTGTAATTTATGTCAGCAGGATGACTTGTGCTGATATCACTCCAGTCTGATGGGGGCCTGGTCTGATAGGAGAAACATAAAACTATATAAATTGGGTTTGTGGTGTTCAGTTTGTAAATATATTAAAGATGGAATTCAGCAAATACATTGTGACTAAAACTAAAGATGTGTAAACATAAACTCCTCCCTACATCTATAGCTTACCTCTGCATCTGCTAAGTGTACACCCCTGGTTTGGAGCTGTAATAATTACTTTTCTGAAAAATACTACTCAGAGCTGAAATGTGAGTGCTAATTGAAATACTTATGCTGCTTTGTTTTTGTTGTAAAATTACACCCACTGAAAGAATAGTTAGTCTTTAATTGTTGAGAATCTGCTATATCAGGCAGTGAAGATTTTTAAAGGATACATGTTTTGCTTTTCACTGAGAAAGACAAGTTAGCAAATTTAGGGGAATGTAGATAATTTGAAGACATGTTGAGGAATATATTTCTCTTCTTCCTATCCATATTAATTTACTGGAACTATAATCACTCTTTTTGTTAAAAACCTTGGCTGTAAATCATCTGTATCTATTACAGGAGGTAATGAAAAGACAAACAGAGACAAAGTCCTCATAACCAGGTAGAAGTCAAAACAAAACTGTCCAGAAAAATGAGGCAGCCTTTACAGCCCATCATTTTCAATAAGAATCCATACAAACAACCAATTAACTTTATAACTCTATACAAAATTATAAACTCCATTTTGTCTATAGAGAGTGTCCCTGTTACTGGTGTGCTCAGCATCTCCAGCAGGAGTTCTGTGCAGGCTGAGGTGAAATTCAGCCTGATGAGGTGGCATGTATTACAGTAGCTTAAACCTTACTTCTTACATCATCATCAATTTTATGTGATCATTTCACCAACTTTTTTCTTCTGCCAGAGTGGTTTGGGTCTGAATTTGAAGCCAAGCCTTTGTTGACAACAGTAATACAGGTATAAATCTTGTGTTCATATGAGTGCATACTCAGGTATACACTGTAAAATAGTCTAATATTCTTCTAAAGCTTTAAATGACATTATGGGAATTGACCAGCAAGTGGAGCTTCTCCAAGTGAAAACAGTGGTTGTACTGTGTTGGTTTTTACTACAAGTTTTTATTCAGAGAGAACCTGAGAGTTTAGAGGGAGTTCAGATTAAAATGCAGAAATAAAAGGCAAGTCACCAATCCATTCCACTGGTTTAGGAGTGTTGTATCTCCCTAAAACCTGCCTTTTCTGTGCTGCCTCTTTAAAACTTGACAACAGTGTTCTTCTGCTCTGCCTACTGCCAACATCAGTGATCACAAGCATCCTGTCACCTTCTATACCTCTCCATCTGTCCATATTCCTCTTGTCTTGCAGATGGTGAGCTGTCTAGGACAGTGGCTGTGTTTTTCTTCTTTGCTTACACAGCATCTAGTGAATAGCACTTGGCACAATGGAGTCCTGGCCAATGACAAAAACTAGGAAGTTTTATGATGATGAAGCAACTCTAATTGTCAACTTCATATCTGTAAGAAAGTTTTAGTTATGTAAATAACCAGTTTTACCCCTGAGTTTTATCAAATATTTTATGTTGCTAAATCATTTATGATAAACACGTTGTCTTACTACTCAGCATAAATTTGAAAGATAATTTTAGCAAGGAAAGAAAATATTTATGAAGAGAAAGCAGAGGCAGAAATGAAAATGGTAAATTAATGAAAATACACTGATAATGGCAGTGGTCCAGCTGAGAAATATCTCTTGTCTGAGAGTTCATTTGATATTGTAAGGGTGATGTTACACCTGTATACATTGTGTGGGTTTGCCCACCTTTGTGATCCATGGTAAGCTTGGGAATAGTGCAAAACAAGGGTGTTCTGAAGAGATTTTGAGAAAAACATTACCTTGAAGTACAGTAGCCAGTGAGGAACAGGAACACAGTGGTGCTGCTGGGAGGTGTTAATACCATTTGAAGTTTCACTGGGAACTGTAAGAACAAGGGGGAAAAATAAGGGGCATTTGGGATGTAATAACAATGAAAAACCTTTAAAGATTTGCTACAAGATACAGGTAGCAGGAGCAGACTGGAGAGTCCATGGCCCTGAAGCAAGAGGCCGTTCTCAGCAAGGTGTGCCATTTGAAACTGCACAAAACTGTAGACTTGCCTCGGGGAGAGGTCCCTCATGGAACAGCAAAAGGTTGTAACAAGATCTTTCTATACTGTAAATATCATATGTCACCTCCATACTGGATCTTTCCCCTGCTAGTTTATGTAGACTAAAATGTCAACAACACACTTCTGCTCAGTTATGTCACTTTTGCAAAAAGCAACTATTGGTAAGAAAAGCTGTTTATAAATGTTTGGCTAAAAGATTATGGCCCTGGCTGTGGCCCTGGAATTGAGTTTTCAATTCAGATAAAACTTCATCTCAACATTTTAGAAAGGCAATAAACTTGTGTAGTTTACAAAAAAGATTTTTGGCAGAAATTGTACACTCATTTTACATTGTAATAATTTGGGAATTAATTTTTATTCCTAGAGGAATGAAAAGAAAACATAAAGAAAACTTTATTATTAATTATTATTTTAGAACATGGATAAAGTGTTTGTACAAATCCTGAGGAGTTTACAATATGCAGAGCTACCTTAAAAATGCTGTTGGAATGGGCACACAGCTAAGCTTTGTAGATTTACTCTACATAGCCCCAAAGTCCAATATCCAATATTCTTGATTGTATACCAGTATCCTTGATTTTTGCATGAGTATTCTGTTTGTTTACTCTGGCAGTAATTATAACAAAATAAGAGGTGGTAGCACTGATTGTGGCCATGAAGGCTTTGGGTTGTGAATGGTGTTTTCCAAAAGGCAGGATCATCCTTTGAAGGAATATAGCAGTTGTTTCAGATAGTCTTGCTCCTGGGGCATGGAAGACTTCAGAGACTATAAATACCCCATTGGCATCATTCTCCCATGCTCTGCAAATCTGGTTGGAGTCTCACGTATTTATATTTGTGTGTGATTGTTGTTCTGTCCTCCACCACATTCTGAGGAGTTCAGAGACACAGAGAAAACATCTGCCTCTGGAAACAAATGGAAAAGATCATCTGTGCTGTGTTAGTCATAGAAATATCTTTTGCTTTAAATGCTGGACAAAATTGTTCCCGAGCAATGTCAGGCACGCTATTGAGTTTGCTGAATTTCCATTCAAATTAGCTTTTGATTTTGGTGAGGTGCAGTGCAGAGTACTTCTTGCAATCAAATATACCTGAAAGTGAGTTCTGTACAATTGCACTGTCAAGGTGGATTACATGAATGCTGCCTTTTTTCTTATTTCCCAATGTAGTGGTAGCAAAGCTTTTGGCCATGCTGGAAGGTGAGGAATTTTCATTGTCCAAGAGGCAAGCACCATGTCTCTCATGTAACACCCTCTATGCTGTATCAGCTGCTGAGAGCAGTTTTCCTCTCTGAGACCTGCACACTGAAGGCCAGGAATTTGCTGTCCTGCAGTCCTCTCATCACCAGTGACTGCAAACTCTCATTTGCATGGACTGTCAGTGGCACACACCCTTGGGAACATGGAATGTATTGCTGACTGCTTTGCTTCTGTTGTTAAATTTCTTGGTCTGACATCATCACAGTGAAGCAGTTCTGTTCCAGCCTTGCTCTCCAGAAAAGCACGTGAAGTTAAAACAGGGAGCTGACAACATGACATTAAATTCTCCCAGCAAATTCTGCTGCTTTGATAATATATTATCTTAACACTATAGCTCTCTCATCTTTTCCCCCAGCCAGGATATTTGGGGCACACTTTGGAGAAACCTGCCCAAAGCCCTTTCATATAGAGTGAATAGGCAGAGAGAGCAGTGAAACTTGATAGAAACTTGTGTAGAAGGCAAGGTTTTGATTTGTAGAGTTGCTGACCTTTGTGTTGGGAACTACAGCCAATGACAGTCTCTTTGTCTCCCCTGAAATCCAAGTATTTGCTTTTTCCTTCAGTGAATTATGGAAGTTCCAAGATGGGAGATTAACAGTTTTGTATCTGGGAAGATTTTTTGGAAGCTGTGTCATGATTATTGTAAATTATCTATATCATTCCTTTCTTTGTTAAGAACTGTTCAGAAATTTTTGGAGTCACACAAACTGGAAAAAACTGATTAATCTGATTATTACATTTATTTCTATGCTGTGCCCACCTATCAGTATTTTTTAGAAATTTTCCCAAAGTATCTCTGTGGTTGGAGACAGAGATCTGGAGAAGACAATGTTCTTTGGAACTGAAGGAGTAGGCTCTGTTCAGGATATCTCCCAACAGAAAAGAAAGAAGATGACCTGTGATCTGGAGTTCTTCGGGTCCTGCTGCTTTTCTCTGTCCTTCAAGTTAGGGAGGTTAACTTGTGTTATACTTATGGGAACATCTCAGCTACATATGGAAATACCTCTTTTTCTCTAATCTTCTGCCAAGCAGTGCCAAAGGGATACATCCATCACTAAGCACTAAGAAATGTTTTGGAATCATCATCAGGTAAAAGATTTGGAAGAACCTGGGAATGTGGTAAAGGTCAGAGCTCAAATGTTTGTGGGACTCCACCATTAATTTGAAGGTGATTAATCAAGTGGAAGCAAATAGCACAGTATGCCAGGTTTATAAAGGAAAGAAAGAATATGCATAGTCACCCTCCCCACTGTGAAGAAGCAGTTCAGCTGTGAAAGCAGCAGATTTAGCAATGGATACTTCAGCTCTCTGAACAATGTGTGGTGAGTTTTGGACTATATGAGGAAGCAATAGTTCCATGAAGTCCCAGATTGGTGGTGAAATTAATTAAGTTCAAGTGTATATTCAAATAGTGATATGAAGCACCCAAGTGGACATTAAAAGAATAAGGTGACCCATCGTTTAACAATTTGCATTAGAAAAAGAGAAAATTGTTCCTTCTTTGGGGCCTCTTTTGCACACTCACATGCCCACTGTTTTGGGTCTTTATCTGCATAGGCTGGTTTATTCAGTGCTCAGTTCACAGCCAGTTGCTGGCTGTGAGCCACTGCTAATGGATTACCTATGCAGGAGCCTTCTAAGAGAAAATAAAAATAAATTTTTATTACCAAAGCAGTTCTGGCTCTGCTGAGAAAATGTGGTTTATGATCTTTTGTTCCATGCTACAGCAGAATGCTTCGTCATCTGGAGGTTGTAGTAATAAAGACATGGTAGGCCAGTAGGGCTGCTGTGGGGTTGTACCCCCCTGGACATGACATCATCTCTGCAGATGTTGAGGGCCAGAAGATTCTGAAGTCAAAATACAAAGTACTCTTTTAGGAGGTTGTTATTATGTGGAAAAAATATGGATGAAATGATCCCCAAAGATACGTGGATGACACGGGGATACCTTGAATGTATCTATTTGTTTGGTTTCCTCCTTTGCTGTCTCTGGTGAAATTTCAACATAGAAGCCACCACATGACATCAAATCAGGAAGTCAAAACACGTTTGTGTTACTTCCAAGTTACTAATCCTCAGTGGTTTGTTTTGTGTTCAAACACTGCATACAAACCCAAATAATTTGTAATTTTTGTGTGTTGTGAGTTCTGTCTGAAAAGCAGGGCAACCTCCACAGTGTATTCCCTTTAGTTTTTCCTGAAGTTGCCCAGTGCTCCGGCTTCACCTTCCAAATGGATTAGCACAGTTTTCCTGAAAGTGTTGGTGTGATTAAGTTTCCAAAATATTTTTTTCCTCTTCCTGACAACAGTTAATAAGAAACAACTATTAATGGGAAATATGAACCTCAGCTGGGAGCACAGGTGACTCTTCTCCCTCACCCACTGCTCGCTAAGGCAAAGCTGTTTAATTGGTTCCTAAGCACCTCATTGGTATGAGTGGAGCTTCAGTGCTGAAACAGAGGAAAGCACATTTGCCTGTGCTTGCTACCAGCACAGCAGCATATCAGTGGAGTTCGGAGAAAATCCTGGAAAGCTTCCTGAAGGGTTCCTTCTTTGGAAACAAAGTGTTATTCTGTAATCTTTACTTTTATCAGAGAACAAAGTTTTTTTGTGGGAAAAGCTCAGTACTCATTTCTCATTACCTTTAGTGGAACCTTCACATAGGTGTGAAGGAAAAAAATGTGATTTTTTTTTTGTGGGGTGAGTTTTGACAATAATGTTCAATATTTCAGAGATATGAGTGTTATGGTGTATTACATAATGTGATACTTCTTACAAGTGTGAGAAACTAAACTGATACTGTTCTCCTGTCATCTGCATCCTGTTAATTGTAATCCTTGTTGTCAGAGGTACTGACTGACTGTATGTTTGAAATTGTGAAATATTTCTCTAAAGTAAAAGCAAAGCAGTGTTTTCTATTTTCCAAACAACTGACAACAAACAGAAAGAAGAATATTAAACAATAATGTTGTACATTTGTTCTCCAGACAAGATTTAAAATCTTTACAGGCTTATTCTGATGAGTATTTTCCCCCTCTTTGAGTGAACATCAAAATAAAAGGCAGCAGTATTTTTCTCCTTAGATCATTGCCTTTAGGAAGCAACATAATATAAACTAAAATTATGTCTCTGATTGCTTTCTCTTGAAAAGCAATACACTTCATAGGAGTCTTTATAGTGGTCTCTTTTTCATATCTTATTTTCATAAAAATAATAGCTTGTAGAATTCTGATGATGGTAGATGTTAATGAGAGCCAAAGTGCACTAGACTGATATGGATAAAGTCACCAAATATAATAAAAAAATGGAGGATAACAGTTTAATGAACAGTGTCATTACAGTTTTTGTGTCTCAAAATTAAAAAAAGGGCAAATTGGAATACCTAGATAAAAAAGTATATTAGTTCTTGTATTCATATTTTGTAGATATTATTAAAAGAGTTCTATCCATGATGTCTGTAATAATTTAGCAGAATGTCCTGAAAAACATGTTTTTTCTTCCTTCAAAGGACAGACTTTATTAGAGGAAAGAGCCACACTGATCATTCTGTTTTTTAACACTAGTAAGTGAACTGATAGCATAGAGTTGAAGACAGCATGTGGTGTAGTTTCTGTTACTAAGAGATGGGAATCCTCTTCTTGTGACAAAAGCCCCTGGGTGTTTAACATTGCATCTCTCTATATAATGGCCTATCCTACAAGTGTCCTTTTCATAATTATTTCTTTATTTAGAAAAACACCATAAATGCAGCTTGGAGAGGCCATTGACACTCAATAAGCCACATTATCTTATAAAACATGGGGTAACACAGTTCTTTTGGAAACTCCTTTCTGTGGGAATACAGGAAAAATAAATTGTAGACTGGTGATAGGATCCTAACCCACGATGGAGGATTTTTAGCATGACTATAGCACAGACATTTGTAGTAGCAATAATCACATTTGTAGAAGGTATAGTTGTATAAAAACATCCCTCCCCTTAAATGAGACAAAATAAATGATAGAGTATAAAACAAAGGAAAATGATGGTATTTTAATCACTTGAACAAACAAAAGAGACTAGAGATAAGAACTGTGAAATCAATGAGACTTTTTTCTTTTGTGGCATAAATTTTGGACTAATGAAATTTTATCAACTTCTGAATAGGTACTTTGAACTTGCATAATTTTAAAAATAGCTCTTTTTTCATAAAATACAATCATTGAGGTTGGAAAATACTTTCAAGTTCATAGAGTCCAACCTTTGAACACCATCATGGCACCTAAACCACTAAGTGCTACATCCAGTTGTTTCTTGAACACCTCCAGGGATGGTGACTCCACCACCTTCCTGGGCAGCCCATTCGAATGTTTAACAACCCTTTTCATGAAAAAATTTTTTCTGATATCCAGGCTGAACCTCCCCTGGTGCAGCTTGAGGCCATTTCCTCTTGGTCTGTTCATCTGGGAGAAGGGGCCAAACCCCACCTGGCTGCAACCTCCTTCCAGGGAGCTGGGGAGAGTGAGAAGGTTACCCTGAGCCTCTTTTTTTGCAGGCTTAACAACCTCAGCTTCCTCAGCCACTCTTTAAACATTAAAAATTAGAATATTTCACTTTTATTTCTCCCTTGCTTCTGTTTTGAGGATGTTTGAATTTAAGGTTCAAATACGTTCTTTGTGTACTGAAACCAAATGGGAGGTGTTTCCATCTACTGCTGAAGAGAGACTGTACCTCAATGTCCTCATCCCTATGAGTTGAAATAAAGAAGAGATTATGGCTTCTAATAAAAGCTTATGCTAATGAATGAACTTCAGTTTTCCAAGGTGCTAAATCTACTTGCCAAAAAAGGTGTCATAAAACTCTTCTTTCTTCCAGCCAAAGTGAAATGATAGAACAACTGAAAATTAACCATCATATTTTTTCAAGCACTTTTTCCACACACACCACACATAAAAGTAACTGCACAAATCATTTAAATGTTGGATCTATTAAATGGCTTTGTATCTATGGCACAATTTTCTTTCTAAAAAGCACAGAAAGCTCACAGCCTTTGGCAAGGTATTTCAGCACTTGATTCTCTCTCTTATGGATATGTAGTTTAATCTGCCTCAAAGGTCTTGTTCACTTAAGTGTATGCTATGAATTATTCTCCTCCTATGTGCTGTGTAAATACCATGGCTGACCCACCAAATGCAAGAAAAGCATCAAGCATCAGCATTGCCTTAAAAATGGTAATTTTCGTATTTTAGGCACTAAAAAGGGGTATAATACAAACAAGGTAATTTTTTGTAGTTTTAAAAGAGAAAGCAAACTAAACTCTGGGTGCCATCTGGTAGGATAGAGGAGCTGCAGGTAAGCACACTAATAATACTTAATGCTGCTGCAACATGCTGTGTGTTCAGCACTGTAGGCATCAAGTGATGAATTCTCAGAACATTTCCTGTGCTCAAGGTAAATGTTACTAATCTCTTTAAAGAATATCCTTGGTCTTGCTGGGAATAATACCTGAGTGCTTGCCAGCCCTGGAACCCCCAGAATAAACTTAATAGTGCATTTACTGAAGTTTGTTCTTTCTCTGTCCACTCCTTCTTTTTCCTGCTCTTTTCACCAGCTCAGACTCTGCTTCTTCAGGGAACCTCCAGTGAAAGCAAAAGCGGTCAAATTAGTGGTTTATTTTTTTCTGAGAGATCTGGGGAGACAAAAGGAAATGGTGAGCTCCCATCATGGAATAAAGAAAGGCAGATTTCCTTTCAACTGTCCAGGTATTGCCCCACAGAACCAGGAAATTCTCTTCTGTGTGGTTTGTTATTGCAGTAAATATACAGACATATTTGCCAGGCTGGAATCCCTGCAGGTTGCTAAGTTCATATTAGCTAAAAGACACAGGTAGGAGTAAGTGTAATATATTGTCACAATTAATGTTCTAGCCTGTGACCATGTTTAATTAATTATTTGTATCACACTAGCAGTATGTTTAGTGTATAATTAATTAGCCCAGAAGCAAAAGAGTAAGGAAGAACGACTTGAAAACTGATGGGGAAAAGGTTCTTGGCATGTGATAGTTGGGCTTGTTCGTTCTGTCTTCCTTCACTGTGGAAGCTCTTCAGTGTTTTTGCCTTAAAGTGAACAAAATGAATCTCTGCCTTGCTGAAGAAATTAATGCATCATTTGCTCTGTGTGGGACATGGCATTAGTCTCAAGTTAGTGCAGGATGTGTAATACAAGTGCATGAATTTTTTTGATCTCTGTGTTACCTCTTAGGCAGGAGAAGCATCAGCTCCTATTCAGTATCTGTCAATGCTCCAAGTGGATGTGTTACATTTTTCTCACTTCCCAACATGACAGACACTGGGACTGTGGCTGTGTCTTGGTCTTTCTAGTTCTGGCAGCTGAATTCTAATACTTGCTCGGGGCTCTCTCTGACAAGCACACTCTTTGGTAAGGATGCAAGGAGCTTCCTCTGCCTTGGCACTTAAAAGCACTGCAGAGGCAGCTCTGTCGCTGCTCCCTGGGGCAGGTGGACAGCGGAGCAGGCCATGCCCTTGCCTCTGTCTCTCTGCCTTGACCTTTGTGTCAGTTTGCTGGAGTTGGTGGAACTAGAGGAGCAGGCTGCACCCTTTGCAGAGACATCACCCAGTGCTTGCAGTGGGAAGCCCCGCAGGGGAAATCAGCAGAGCATGGCCCCGACGTTTCCTGCAGGAGTGCTGAACACACGCTGTGCCATGCAGGGGACGTGGCCCTGGCACCTGTCACAGGTGTCTGCTGAGGTTTAGGGGTGTAAGTGTGGGAAAACAGATCCTTGTGGAAAGATCTGTAATGCAAAATCCATGTAGCTTGGAAATGAAAAAATGAAGACTTGAACATCCATGCGCAGTCTACCGGAGTCAAGGGAAAATGCCACTTTACAGTTTGCTGTGGAAGTTTTTGCTCTATTAACAAGTGTACCCAAGTAAACTAAGTGCTGATTTCACTTGTTCCATTGTGTGTCACTGGGTTTATCATTGCTTTCAAATCACAGTCACCACTGGATGAGTGAGTCTTGTGGTGATGCCAGATAGCTGCACACGCATAAAATGTGAAATCAGAACAATGTAGTGTGTAAGATTCCTACTGTAAATGCCACCTGGTTTTGTAACTTGCTCGATTCTACTGAAATCACAGCAATAGCATTAACAATTCAAGTCAGGCATAAGTTTTTGTATCTCTGAATAGAGATCACTACAATGCTTACACTCTCTAAACACAGATAATTAGAGGCTGTGGCATAATTCTTTTCTGCCTCGACCTGAAAGCAGTCACAAGTAAAGTCACTGAAGCAATTGGTTACTGTAGCATAGAGCTAACAGAAGGCATTGTGCCTACAGTTAGATTCTTGACTTGCATTTATCTGGGTGGCAGGAGCTTTACATTAGTTCTTAGGTTTTGTTTTTTCTTTTTACTTAAATGACTTAGTCTCATGGCAGCTGTTATTTGGAGGTGAACATCAGCAGGTGAAGGGAACAGTTGTGACAACGTCTAAACCATGGCAGGAATGGAACAGAAATGCCAAATTTTAAGAATTTTCTCTCTCTCTTTTTTTTTTTTTAGTGTTTGGGGAATAAAGGAATCTGTGCTATCTACTTTGCTTATAATTCACTAAAATGGGTCAATGCTTGAGCTAGCAGTTGCTCTGAAATTACAATGACTGACTGTAATTAAGAACTAATTTGTAGTCATAAAAAAGGCAGATAAGGGGCTATCCACTTCATGAGAAATGAATATAATCAGGATAACTGGCACAGCTGGTGGCCATAGTGTGTCCGCAGTGAGCACACACAATTCCCATAATTCATAATAGGACTTATGGATCTGCCTCAGAAGGTGGATACCTAAGAAAATTTCTTTTAGATTTACAGTGTAAAAGCCTACAGAGTGTGGGAAGAGGGCTTGGGGAACACAGTGCAACCATTTATTAACTATATGACATTAGCATTTTAATGGATGCCATGGAAATGAATTGGGTAGATTTGTTTTGGTTTGCTAGAAAAAAGTTTGTTTCTGAGGAATATATCAAAGCTGAATGTGTCATTTTTAATTGTGAGCAGGAATTGACTTCAACTTGAACTATTCCTCAGTTGTATTTGAATCTGTGGACTTCTTTTCCTTGATATCACAGGCAGACCCAGCAGCACTGCCCCGTAACCTTTTCATTTGTGATATTCAACTGTCTTCTGTATGAAAACAATCAGCTTTAGTTTTCCTGCAGAAAATATATCTATAAAACCCTGTTAACTGTTTTCCATATGCAAAACAGCAATTATGACCTCTTTGACTTAGCACTTATTCTACAGAAATAAGCAATTGCCATTTGGCTCTATTCATTTTGTACTTTGTTTCACACTTTCTTAAGATGTATCAGCAGACTTTTAATTATCCTGCAAATGATTCTATTAAGCATTCTCCTTGCATATTAAATGCAGAAGACATTGTTTTGAGCTTTCTTTTCCTCCTGTGAATAGAATGTGGGCAGACATCGAAAAATCAAATTATTTTACTAAATGAAAACAACCTGAGCAGAAGAAATCATTTTGAATAATGACAGCTTGGGTGAGAGTGTCACCATTTTCTATCAGTTTGCTCTGCATCACATAGGAGCTCACTTGATGGAATGTTAAAAAAAAAGTGTCTAGTAAAAATAAGCTGTGACAGTCTCTAAGTAAATGTAATAAATCAGGAGGATTTTCAAAGGGAATAAAAAGTGTCATTTATGATGGTTACAGCTTATACGCCCACTATGATTCCTGTACTGGTACAGTTTATACTCTCCCATGGTAGATAAAATTATTACTTGATCTGTCAAAGTGGAGTGACAAAATTTTTTGTGGGTAGACAGCTTATTTAAGAATAGTAAAGTTCTATTGTGTGTTTGCTATCCTAACTCAAAGTACTGTAGAAAACAAGAAATGAGGGAAAGCAATCTTTGTTCAGAAAGTTGATATAAAATTAGGGAAAAAAAATGTTAACAGCAAAAGTCTTAATATTTTACCCATGGCAATCTGAAGAAATAGTAAACATACTGTCATCTGAGAAGTGATTACTGATTATTTTACTTCAGTATCCTGTGAGACCTAAATTTGAGCAGATTGCCTTTAATATAGTGAATTGATAATTCTCAGGAAAACTTTTCACTCTGCAGGAAGGGGACTGGATTAATCACTCAGTTCCAGGTGTTCACCACTGGATTACATCTAGGAACTGATGGGATTGCAAAGTGCTGCTTGGTTTTGCCCAACACCAGTGTGTGACCAGGACATTCAGGGACATGGAATATTTATGCAGCCTCAAGCACTAAATGTCTGGGCAGTTGCACTTCTTTGCAGTTCCAGTGAGTCTTGCAGATAGGTAGAAAGCTGTCTGCTCTGAGACTTGGAAGTGTGAGCAGAAAATGGGCTCCACGATGTTTCTGTAAAGGCAGAAGCTCACTTTGCTTGTCAGTGTGTTTAGGGAGATAATACATTAGATTTACAAATCATTGCCGTTCGCTGTAGTTTTGTTTCTCTACTTTTTGAACACATAATCAAGAAGTAAGCACGTCATGGTGTATAACTGCTCACACAGGTAAAGGCACCTAATACTGCCAGGCTTTTAAAACCAGCTGAAAACATCTTATGGCTAGAATTAAAGTCAGCAAGGAATCAAAACTCTATGAAATGTATGTATTTTGACAGTAGGAAGGAACACTTAGCCTTTGAGATGGGTTGTGAAGGATTGTAATGATTCTGCCATTATTTAAAGACTTTAAATTGTGATTCAGAATCTTTCTAACTCCTTAAACCCACCTGAGCTAGAGCTGAATCCTGAAGAAAGGCCAGGCATACTCTTCTGTACCCTTTTTTCTCTGCTTGCACATTTTGAAAGAAATGTTGTGGAGTTATGCTTCCAGTGCTAAATGTGGAGTTGGAGTTCTGTGCTCTGTTAGAAATGGCATTTAGAGGATGAATGCATTTGCATATTTTCTTGAAGAAATGTTCACAGCTGAAAGCAAAGGACGATTCCAATATGAGGAATAAGCCTCATGCTTCAAAATTGTTACTAATTCCCAGTAACCAGATCATACCAGTTCCTGCTGGACAGCTGAAACCCCAAGTACTTGGAAAGAACATAGTTCTAAAAATTTTGTAGTGACTGACCACTAGAACTATCCCTTCACTGGCAGAACTCTCCTTTCTCTCTGATATGGCTATTTAATTAAGGTATTTTCTATTCATGGGGTTTCAGAGAGCGTTCCTTTAGCTTTGTTAAAGGAAAAGGGAAGTTCAGAGAGAGCAAGTCATCCAAATTATGAAACTATTTCCCCCTCTTCAGATGAAAGACAAACTAAAAAGTGGGTATCTGGATTTTCCAAAACGCTTAGTGAGGTGCTGCTTTGGGTCTAACCTTAGTAAAGATAAACTGGTTTTTGTGGACATCGGCTTGGCTTCTGCTGCTTGTAGAGCTGCAAGAATGTTTGTCACGGTGCCTGTGGCAGGTCCAGTCAAACTGGACTTCTCCCCATTAAAAAATGGGCATTCTAGGAAAAAGAGAATGTTCCTTTGGATCAGTAGAAAAGTCAGCATGGTGTAGTCTCACAAGGTAAAGAGCAAAATTCATGACAAAAGCAAGCAGCGGACATCAAACACACCACAGATTTTTTGTTCCAAAAGCAGAGTCTTCTAAATATAGATTATAGTAATTTACTTTCAAACAACTCATTTTCAGCATCTGACATGTTCATTAACCCCAGGTAGAAAAATTATTGTGGTGCATTAATTTTTCACCAATGAAGACATTAGTCATATTTGCAAGTATCATTAGTGTCTGCCACCGAGGTGGAAAAGTCTGACTGTCTCTCTCCAAATGGAGAATGCATTAGAATGTTAACTAGGGTCTGCTGAGTTCTCTGGGTTATCAACCCTTGCACGCTTTTATGCATTGAATTTTAATTAGACTTTCCTAAAAGTACATCATTAAAAGGCATGTTTTATATATAGATAGGACAGATGCGTAATCCTTTCGTAAAATAAGGTAAAATGTACAAGGATTTAGTGTGAGTTCTTCTGACAATAGGAAGGGGACAAGTTCATATATTAAACTGTATGTGTGCTCAGCAATTATAAGAAGGAAATGAGATCAGAGGTATTAGAGTCCACTGGGGGGGGGAAGGGGAGGTTTCAAAGGTGCCAACAACAGCAGGTAAGTGAGGTCAGAGAGGCTTGGGTGTTTTTCTTCCCACTGTGTTATGATAAATCCCTTACACAGTACATTCCTAAAATAAAGGCTAAGTGCTGGAAAAAGTCTCTGAATGATTGGCTGCTATCTTACTTTTATGCTTTTCTGTACATTATTTCTCCTAGATGCTCAGAAAGTCTTTTTATTTTATCAAATCTTTATTTAAATGGTTTTGCTTTGGATTTATCTATGACCTATTTTTTAATCCTTCAGGGAATAGTCCTTCTAGCTTTTGTTAAAGACATGATGAAAAGGAGAGCAAGTTGAAGCAATGTTGCTCTACTTAAATTTTTTTTTCATATTAAAACAATGCTCAAATTTTATTCCCTGAAGTAGAATGCTGTATATCTGTACAGTGGCTAATATGTGAGAAAATTATTTTTGTAGGGAGAAGGATGAACGTGTGTCTTACAGACAAATATGACTAAATCTTGGTCAGGAGCCAAGGGGAACTGACATTCCCTTTAGTAGTGCTTGGAAAACTTGGAATCAATTATTCTCTGTTTCCCCAGTTCCTTCCCCAATGTCCAATTTCCACATAAATGAAAGAAGGCATGAAGGAGTTCAATGCAGAACCTGCTGAGGACAGTCAGCAAGTTCATTAACTGGAGTGGTGGAAACCATACCTGATTGCTTTCTTTTCCCAGACCCCTCCAGTTTGTTTAGCATATTTCCTGATATTTTTGAGTATAATAAAAGCATCAAAAGAACAAACTAGTGAATCAATCCAAAGTTATTTTCTGACCAATCTGTCCATTCCTAGCACTGCTGGGCTGGGTCTTGCCTTTCATTGCTTTAAATTAGGTGTCCTGTCTGGGTGAATCTTCTCTACGCCAGTGGAGTCTTTGGAAAGAAACAGTCACTTCCAAAGACAATGCTCATTTTTCAGAATTGTGGAAGGCAACCAGATTCCTGGGTGTAGGATTTCATCAGGAGCATGACCAAGGGAGGGAGTCTTGGGGCATCTCTGGGGCTGCCCATCTCCATGTTGGCAGAAACAAGACGGAGATCTGGCTTGGCCTGGAGCAGGGATGGTGAACCTTCACACGTTTGTTTCAACAGTTGCTGGAGAAACCTTTCACTACACATCAGAGCCATAGGCATTATCAAATGATGTATCAACATAGCTCATTAACTAAAAAGTTATTTATTTTTCTCTAATTGGAAGACCGGTCTGAACTGGTTTGGACTGGTCTTGACCAGTCTAGACCAGTTTGGACCAGTGTGGACTGGTCTGGACTGGTTTGGACTGGCCTGGTTTGGACCGGGACTTTGTGCTGCTTTGCAGAATCTGAAGTAGGCAGGGTGTTTCAGCAGACACTTTGGTCTAGGACACATCTCAACTGCTTCAATCCACAGGATTTACTTTGGTATGTTGAGATTTCTCTGCTCTCAGCAGTAGGAGAAAGGCAACATTTATGCTGAAAGAGTGCAATGTTGAAGGACACCAACTTCGAGATCTGCCCTCAACTTTGCCCCTTGTGTTTGAAGCACCCTCAGCAAAGTCCTGAGGTGTCCCAGCTCAGATAGGTGCATTTCATGATGGTGGAAGATGCTGAAGTCCTACAATAGGATATACAAAATGATATTTTGTTTCTAGGAAAAACTTGTACAGCCCATGCTCTTTTCTGTGCTATTTCTGTGCGCACAAGGTATTTTTTTCCTCATACTTAATTTCTCTTTCCCTTACTTCAGAGTCTCGGTGCAGCTAAATCTAAAAATAAGTAAGGAGATGAAAGGAAAGCAGGAGTAAGATTTTTGTCTAGTACTTATCTCTGTTATCTATCCAAACGTGTAGTTATAGATTTGTTTTCATGTCTGTGAATGATGTGCTTCAGTTTAGGTATTCCTAAACTATCTATAGTTTTGAAATGCCACCTCTCCTGATGGAAAGAACTATCTTTTTTCTTTTGTTTCTTGAGTTTTTTTTCTTTCTCATTTTGGGGTGTGGCTGAGTCTGATTTCAGTGTCATTCAATGGCAGTAGCCTTGCAGGCTGAGAAGATCCATGGAAGGCATGTGAAGAACCACTTTCCATTTTTATTTTTTGGTTAAAGTAAAGGTCACTATTCTACTTACTCTCTTTAAAAGCTTCTATTGTAATCTCTGTAGCTGGCATTGTTTCTTTTCCCTTTTAGACAGAAAAGAATGGATTTGTTTATCTCATCTGCCAATCTAACCTATGCAATTCTGATGCACACATTTACCAGAGGTCTGAGTACTCTGTGCTGCTCTGATTTATAGAGAGTTCTCTCTGATTTATGGCCTTGATATTCTTCCTCTTCTGTATTTTAGCTGTTGGTGGCTCTCTTTTGGCTGTTACTTGTTAAGTCTTGTTACTGCTAGGCTCTAATTATAGCTCCCATTATTTTTAGGGAAATGCTGAAATACAAGCTCAAAAGGGGCTTTAGATGTGTACAAATGAGAATTAGAGATGTGATAAGCACTCGTCAATAGACTACTGGGGCTTTTCACTTACCATCATTCAAATAATAATTAGAATATTTAGATGCTAAGTACATATCTGAGAGAGAAAATCAAATGGAAAGGGCTGGGCTTTTTTCATGTATATATAAATAGAATATAATACAGATCTTCACTTGTGTGGATTGACACACAATGTGGAGTTATGTGCATTTTGCCTTTGTTTTGCAGAACTGTTCTTTACAGGAAGTACTGCATGCTTTTTATAGTAAATGAAACTGCTAAATGTGGATTATGTAGGAGCAGGATTGGTAAGAGACCTGCAGCATGGCTGTGTGTCTAAATGCAAAAAGGAAAGGGACAGACTAAATCCTTATGGGAGGGACAGTCTGTAGCATTTCTTCAGCCTGGTTTTGACCATAGACCCCTGTCAGGGAGAACTTCTTGAAACAAACAGCATAAAAGAAGGGAAATTTAGTAATGAAAACATAGAGGGGACTATTTCACTGAATAAATAGTAAATGAAAAGTAAAATGAAACATTTTCTAGAAATACCTGAAGCAGTCACCATTAGGCACATGTCTCAGAATCCATGTGAAAGCATCCCTAACTTCCCTTGTTTCAGGATTGGGAAGGTTACCTGAAAGCTATAGAATTAGTTGTGTTTGCAAAATGTCTAACTTGGCAAGGATGAATCTTAATTCCCTTGCCATTTCTTCACAAGTATTGGAAGCAGAAGAAATGCCACTACTGCATGGATGGTAAGACCAACCATTTACTATAAGATGCTTTAAATCCCCATCTTACTAAACATTTAGGTTTCGTAACTGATGCTTTGCTCTCTTGTGACTATTGACTCTCCATGAGGCTAACTCTGCAGTAAATATTTTTTCCTTTACCAATGTAAACGTTTCTGATTTCTTATGCATCTCACCCCCCTCTCTATATGCCTGGTGATCTTCCCTATAGATCCCTTCTGTCTGGGTAACTGTGTGCATCAGATGGCAAATAGTTGACTGCTGGTTTACATGTTGCAGGGATCAATCCTTCACTGATAGGGCAATGGACTGGATGACCTAAGATATGTCTTTCATCTTTATTTTATCATTGCAAAATGCAAGTGGGCGTGCAAATCCCAGCTCTTTGCCAAGGCCATCTGCTCAAAAATATTATACAAACAGACAAGGAAGGTTTAAACTAATTACAACTTTTGTCTGTTTATGAAAATTATTCTTTGCTACTGCAATCGTATATCTGGGCTTCCTCTAGTGGTGTCATTTTTGAAAATCAAAAAATTTCATCTGGGTACCAAAGCTGAAGGGTTTGGGTATTTTTCCAGCACTTGTGGATGTCCCTCAGTCCAGTTTCTCTAGAAACAGCCATTTCTCTGGTTGCCAATCAGTTCAATGCACTCATTGCACAAAGACTGTGTGTGTTTCCCCCTAAAATATCACAGACATCAACAGGGAAACCCTGCACTAGGCTTTTTGTTAAATTGTTGCACTTGCCATGCTTTTGCACCCTAAAAGACTGATCTCTAGGGAAGTGTTAGGATGCACATGGATGTACAAATTTATCTTTGGCCTAGGAAACTCTTGCACAGGATGGCTCATTTTGCCTGGGTTGAGAAGAACAGCTCATTTCAGCTGGGCTGAAGAAATTGGACTGAACATAACCTATGTTCAGGGTCTCACAACAAACCAGAGAATGGTCCTCTGAACTTCCATGGTCTCCCTTTTACTGCCAGTGTGCTCTGGCGCTGTCTGATCTCCTGATCTTCTCAATGAGTGCTTCTGGAGTGCCGAGGACAGTTTCCCCATCTGCAATGAGTTATGAATGGGCTGTCCTAGCCAGCCATTGCCCCTCCTCAGCTCTGCACAGCCACAGAAGGAATGCTGCCTCCCCCCAGCAGGTCACCGAGCTCAGCTCTGAGGCTGCACTGTGTTACTGCCGGCTTTTTGGGTGACAGATGGAAAGCCATAAGCTTTGTCACTAAGTGTTGCCTGAGCCAGTAACAGTTGTATGTGCAGTTCAGGGTGTTGGTGTGTTCAAAGTTGTATTTGTGTGTTTTGGTTGTGTTTGTGTGATATTGTAAAAAAGAAAAAGAGAAAATAATCTCTTCACTGGTTAAAGAGAGCTCTTTTTAAAAACAGCAGAGAGTAAATGGAAATCTGTTCATATTGTGGTTTTTGTTGTCAACAATTTTCAGCTTACGGTTTTATTTTTTCTTTGGACCGGCCCTTTATGGCTTTTACTCTGCAAGTGGTAACTGGAAAAAATATTTTCGGGCATATACTGTTTTAGAGGCATCAGCTCCAGTGAAACTCTCCTCTGTGTATATGAATAAAAGGCTCACTCTTTGCTCACTGTATATAAGCTGAGAATTTGATCACACTTCTAGCACTCTCTGAAGTAATTGCATTACTTTTGTTTCATCAGTCTGTATTTCACCATGTAGAGATCTTTGGTTTTCAAAAGTTGTTTTAGAGTGGTTAAACACTTTATTGTGATTATGTCTACATATGCTGCCATTAACTTGGTCCATCTCAGAGAGGCTAAACTGCTGAACACTGCTAAAAGCTTACCTTACTGCAGGATATGTGAATATTTGCTTAGAATGTGTGAGGTTGGCTCATCTTAGAAAACAACCAACATATTTAACTAATTACTGGATTTTTTTTAGCATTGTATTAGTACATAATCAACAATTTTACAACTAGCTTAATAAGCAAACAACAATTAAACTTCCATATATGGCTTGCTTTGCAAAGTTACACCGTCATGCAGAACTAGTTGGTTTGCCACCACATGCTAGGAATAATACTGTTACAGGTGAATGAAGCTGGTGGTTTGTCTGTTGCAAAACTAACTTACCTTTCATATAGATATCAAATACAGTATTGGCAATGGATGGCACTTTGGTGCCTTTCACTAGGCTAAGAAAGTAAGACACCTTGCATTGGGAGTTGCAGAAAATTTTAATGTCAACGAGCACTTTTGTCTTCAGGTTTAATGAGGAAAATTAACTGAATTTGGAGAGGAGTCACTGCATTGTTTGGCAACTTAGTTGTAATAATGATAAATGATCCTTATCTCCTGCAGGTTTCATGTCAGTCAAATATTATTCAGCCTGCACATCTAAAAGGTCTAGGTAGCAGTTATGATTTTTTATGGCTGTAAAGTGTTCTAAGGGCAACAGGCACGTATGGGGCAGAAATGGTACTCTGGGGAGGGCTCTTAGTCGCCAAATTATGGACAAGTCTTGCCTGCTGGGCAAAGGGAATGTATCTGCTTGCACTGGTTGTAATGCAAGTTCTCATGGCCAGGTGGACGTGGCTGATGAAGGGACAGAAGTTTCACTCACTAAAGCCATTGTAGGTAAAGACTAAATGCTGCCCATGTTTCTTATGAGCCAATGCTACCCCAGGAATCCTGTCCCCAGGTGGGACATGGCACAGGACTGGGCATGCTGTTCTGGGGACCAGCACAGTGTAGCTTTTGCATTTAATGCATTGCTCTCCAAAGTTGCAGGTGCAGTTGGAATTTGCAGCTGCTGAGATTCCAAGGGAGGGACAGGCAGGAGCCAGCTGTGAGGCCACT
Organism: Pithys albifrons albifrons; assembly: GCF_047495875.1. Lineage (NCBI taxonomy): Eukaryota > Metazoa > Chordata > Aves > Passeriformes > Thamnophilidae > Pithys > Pithys albifrons. The sequence goes on along the minus strand of NC_092467.1, from coordinate 26,791,481 downwards.
GCAGAGCTGCAGTCAGGGCTCAGTGCAACTGCATTTGTGTGCATTTCCTGCTGGTGACATGAAGAGCTGCTGCACTAAGAACCCTGGAATTAAGGAATTTCTCTGGCTTCATTAGCTTTTTAGTAACAAATAAAATCAGAAATTTGTGTAGATACACAGACTTTAATGCATTTGAAATGCATTTTGAAGGATTTTTCCTTAATGAACCAGTGATAATCACTTTCTTATCTGAGTATTTTCTCCCTTTTACAGTTCTCAAAAAAAAATTGTATTATTTTGGAAGGAGAAACTTGTCGTGAAGGGAGATTTTCAACACCAATTGTCTTTATTGTTTCATGTTCAAACTTCAGCTTTACCTTTACAACTTCCCTGTGTTGTTTTATACCTTATGACATTTGTGTCAGATCTATTTTTGTTTCACAATGCAGACTATATTTTTGTACACTTCAGACTGTGTGTCAACCCTCTACATGAAAGGGAGCTGAACAGAGGTTAGGATGCTATCTTTTTCTGGCTAATTACGTTCCAACATAATCATTATATGTAGCCTATGTTTGCTTATTGAATAGAAAACTTGCTTTAAGCAGGAGCTTGGCTGAGATAACCTCCCAAGGTTGCTTCTGACCTGAATTATTCTGATTCTATGAAAACAAAAGTCAAAGGTGTGTGTTTATTGTCGAATGAAATGTTTCTTTGCCTAAAATTCTGTTTTTGAGAAGTCAGGGTTCATTGTAGAACATTTTGACTCATAGGAACAGAAAATGAGATTTTCCAGAGAAAAACTGTAACTCTAACATGGACACAACTAAATACATTCCTATCCTCCAGCCTCAAGACCTGCATCCTGCAGAAAATATCTGCTCTTTTCAAGGCCATGTAGCCCACGGAAGACAAACATGTTTGTCTGAAACATGGGCCTATCCTTTTTAAAAAAAGGATTGAATTGAAGTGGAAGAGTGTAATTTAAAAACAAAAGTCCCCACAGTTGCAGGCTGTGGAGAACTCCTGCTGTATAAATTTTTTAGAACACAAATATTTCAGTGGCTGAGTTGATGGATGAACTTGGCAGCCTGTCCTCAAACGATCTGGGATTTTTAGAAAAACAAAAAACAACACCCTTAATGCCAGGCTTTAAACTGTACTTAATAAAAAATAGAGCTGTGTGCAATGTGCTTATTTTGCTTTTTTTGCTACGAGGCCCATTGCTGCATTGAGCCATTAGCTTCTACCTCATTCTGTCAATATGCAGGATTGGAGAGACAATAAGCCACCCTGTGTGCCTTCAGGAGGATGGATACTAAGGGAGAAAAACAGCTACAACTTAGCCATGACTGTCTTAACTCTTTTAAATCTGGGTTGGCTGATCATGTTTATTCTCTTATTTGAACTAGAGAACCTAAAACCTAAATCAAACGTGCTCAAAACTCCCTCCTGGGCCAAGGGAGAAGCCTGGCCCAGGGTGCTGTGAGCACAGTGTACACACTCAGCCAAGGAAGACATACGAGCTGGTATCTGAGGTGCATGAAAGGTCTGTGGTTTCTGTATGCTTAACCTTCTCAATGTGAAGTCAAAATAGATAATCCCAGACAAGCAGGCAGGAAGGGCAAGGGAATATGAATAGGCTGTGAAGAGATCATGGCCTCTGTTCTTTGCAGAATCATTTCCATTTCATTTTCTATAGCCTATAAAGAAGCAGGTCATCTGGCATCTGCTTTTGACAGAATACATAGAGAAGTGTTCTGTCTTCACATCCAAGCCCTTGCTCACTACTTTGTGTTTTCTGTTCATGACATTCCACAGACCTGCTTACATTCAAATCATTAAAGGTCCATCTAAAATGTATAATGCTATTCAGGATAAAATCGTAGTTGAACTTCACAGTATCTTCTCCTGCCGTTTCTATTGACTTTAATATTGTGAGATGCAAGAGAAAAGTGCAGGAAGTAGTGCTTTAGTAAATATACAGGAAATTTAAAATCATCCAGCTGTGCAATAGTTTACTGACTTTGTTTCTTCCTTTCTTAAGTTGTCTGACTCATAGGCAGTTTAAATATAAAAATATACACATCAGGCTATAAATCCACATGCTTTCTTCACTGCACCAGTTCTGATATGTCAAATTTTGTGCAGTCAATCAAATAATGGAAGTTACATAGCTTTATTTACTGGAGAATACTGAAAGCTAGCGCTCCATGTCAGTACTCAAAAATAATTAAGCAAAAAATAGTTTGGCAGGGGTCTGGGGTAAGAAGAAAGCAATTTAATTTCTCTCCAGCTTAGGTTTCATGCTCAGTTAATTACAGAATTGTGGAATCACAGAATAATTGAGGTTGAAAAGGACCTCAGGAGATCTCTAGTCCAACCCCCTTCTCAAAGCAGAGCCAGCTGTGAAATCAGACCAAGTTGCTCAGGGCTTTATCCAGTTGAATCTTGAAATCCTCCAGGGGTGGCAATGGCACAACCCCTCTGTGCAACCTGCTCGGGTGACCTCGTGGAAAACAAGTTTCTTTTTCTATGCAATCAGATCTCCTCTCATTTCAGTTTATAGCAGTTGCTGCTGATCCTCCCAGGTTGCAATGCTGGAAGAGCCTGGTCTCTCTGCTCTGTGCCCTCCTGCAGGCACAGGGCTCTGCTGGTAGGTCACCAGGAAGTTGTCTCTTCTCCAGACTGCACAAGCCCTGCACCTCCAGCCTCAGAGCAAGTGTTTCATTCCACAACCAGCCTGGTGGCCCTCTCCTGAACTTGCTCCAGATGATCAATGTCTTTCTTGTGGTGGTGGTGGGGGCGGGGGGTGGGGGGGCAGAGGGGTCAAAAGTAGATAAGAGCTGATTAGAGAGTAATAGTTGCCTCCCTAGCCTAGAGCCAAGGGTGGTGGTGTCCTTCTTTGCTGCCTAGGCCCATGGCTGGCTCGTATGAAAGTCTCCCCAGTCAGTCAGTCAGTCAGTCAGTCAGTCAGGCAGTTCCCAGCCCACTGTCACAACAAGGGATTTCAGCCCTTGACATTTCTCCTTGCTGAGTTTCATAAGGCTCCTTGCCTGTCCTTTAGTCCAGCCCTGTCCTGCAACATGTTGACTGATCCCCCAAGTCTGGTCCTCTCTGCTTACAAAATATTGCCATGCATTTCTAGTAGAGCCATGTCTGCTATATTTATTATAGTAGAAATAAAACAATATAATTTAGACTCAGTGTTTTGACAGTATAAATTTTTGTTTATATTATAGTTGTAAAGATATGGAACAGAAAGCTTAATAAAACTTAACTAAATCATAGTGACATTTAAAATACATAAAAAATATTTTTGTGTGTCAGATACCTATTTCATTTGGGTTAAATTTTAGTTCTTACATCATGCTGTCCACATTCAATCACATTTGCACCCTCTGTGTTGGGCTTGCTGTTGGGAAAAGGTAAATACACTGCTGTCTGTTTGCTGAATGTGTTACTGTGTCAGTACATTGGCTGTAAAATGTATGATGATATCCATTTGTAAAATGGATATGAAAACTCTAAAAACCAGTGGTTTGGTGCAGAGTCTCGTGGGGCTGGAAAGGGAAGCCAAATCACAAGTCCCATTCCACTGCCCAGGCGTTAGATTAATCTTCTTTCTGGCAGCTATTTAATTCAGAATAGATTTAGATCAGAACTTTTGTTTGAACACAGTGGCCATTTAATCATGCCAAAATGTTTCCACTGTTCCCATTTTTTCTTTCATTACATTGTGTGCTAAAGAAATTATAATCAGCAAAGCACTAGAATTATCACCTGGCTATCCTGAATCGTAATGAAGTGCTGTGTGGCATTTTGCCGTTCCAATTCCTGATTTGTGGTTAAATTTGATATGCAGCATACTGAATTCACATTATTGTGTAAATATTCTCATTATAAGCTATAATTTGCTTTTGATCTGAAAAGGTCATAAACGTGCCATCAGTTATTTCATAGTAGTATATAACGATTCATTGTTTTTATTCTCCACTTAGAATGGGAGATATCTGCAGGAACTGTATGGTAATGCCTGGCAAATGTTGACTTTTATCAATGGCTTGTGTTTGCTTCACGCCTTCAACTCCTACATATTATGGCAGTGATTGCTGTTTCTGTTTTATTCTATGGTGGTTTAGTATTATGCTGGATATGCTACTTTGCATAATGTTATCAAATTCCTGCTATTAGGCCTTGGAAAATATTCAGCTCTGATTCCAAACTGTTCTGAAATAATGGTAAGTTTAAATCTAATTTGTAGTCAATCATTCAAGGTCCATAAATGATTGTCAACCATCAATTTCATGTATTTTTAATTCTGTTTTGAAAAACAAACATTTGAATTTTATCTGTTTCCTGTCCTACCCAAAGTCAGGTTTTCACTTTTTCTTGCTTTACCACTCCTACTGGTCCTGTCGCAATCTTTCCGTGAAAACAAAGGAATGATTATGGCACAGAAGCTGTTCTGAGAAAGTGCCTTAGTATCACCTGAGAGTGAGAGGAGGAATTTGTACCTGTACTGAGCCAGAAAGGAAAAGATGTAACAGGTGACTTCTTTCTCCCTTAGACTCTTGGTGATAGGGAAGGTACTGAGTCAGCAGGAACAGAAAATAGCATATATGTTATTTCAGTTCAAGTCATTGCAAATTATGGTAATCTATTGCTTGGATTGTCCCAAATCAGCTTTACAATAAAGTAGAAATGCAGTATGGGAAGGGTTGTTAAATGCTCAGGATCTTTGGAGGGCACAGATCCTTTGTTTGGATCACATAGTTCAGTTTAATTAGCCACCAACACTGCATGTCTGTGCATGGAGATTAAACTGTGAGATTAAATAAAATTTAGCCACTATCAAGGACTGCCCAAACCTACCTGCAATTCAGGGTTTGGCAACACTGCCAGGCAGGATGTGTTTCACCATTTAAGCTCTGTTATTGCGGGTTATTCCCTGTTCTGTTATGGAAGTAGAAATGCCTGGTGGCACAGAGCAGGGGCCCATACAGTGAGCTCCTGAAGGGAATTCGGGAAGAGTTCAGCAATGACACTTCCCATCAGGAAGCTGTGATGGGAGCCTGAGCCCCAGTCAGTGTGGGTGCATTAAGTGGTACCTCTGAGTCAAACTTAGTGAGGCCGAGCAGCGCAACTTGTTACTCAGGCATTTTCTTTTCTGTACCTCCATGGGCTGTATGTCAGCGACAAACTCTTCATTTTGGTTTTGTTGCTTCTACTTTATTGGAGCAATTTCTGGGAAAAAGTGCTCTACATAATCCAGAATGAAGAAGTTTGATGATTGACTTGCAATTTTATTTTGTGACTTTGCTGTCCTGCTGGTGAAGAACATCCTCTGTGTTTAAGGAGTTTTTCTGAAGACCGTAATGGAATCTGGCTTTTAGTAATTTCCACAGAGGGACACTAATAAACCCTAGTCATAAGTGAGGAATGACCACACTGATGTCTGAATTCAGAGTCCCAAACTCAGTTGAATTGTCATGTCTTACAAACCTGCTACTCAGACACTTCTTTACATGCCCTTCAAAATGTATAGGGAGGCGGTGAGCAAGGATTTTGGTGTTATTTGAACTCTCTTCATGCACAGCAGTAATTGACTGATGCACTTCCTCCCCCACCAGTATATACACAAAGGAACGACACTTACTTTCCTTTTTCAGAGTATGTTGAAAAGCATTTTTGGTGCTTAAGACAGCTACTTTTATGCAAGTTTCCCCCTACAGCCTCAGAATTTTGATGGAATTCTCGGGGGTGTGCTGTGGATTTAATCCTACTGACACTGAATTTACTGCAACCTAAGGTGTTTTACAATCAAAGGCAAATATCTATCTGAGAAAAGTGCCTCACTAACAGCTCCTTCATCACTTAAAAAAAGTATTCAAGATTTCCTCTACTGGGAACCTCAACATTCTGATGATAGAGGAGTGGGTGTATTTACTACAGAAGTTATAACTGAAATTCTGAGACTGTATTTGCTGTGTGTTGTCCAGGATTTTAATAATATTGGAGATCAATCAGAGAAAGCCCAAATTTTTCTGGCAGACTTTTCTTGGCATCAGTTTGTCTGGAAAATCTTCATATGGCTCATAAAAATCCATTTATTTCCACTACTGCCTCATGTGATAGAAAAACCCACATGAAATCTTTATCCTCAGGTATTCCTTATATGTCTGTGTAAGAAAATCTTATAGTTCCCATGGCTGTTGTTCATTACTTCTACCTCAACACAGAAGTTAGTTAACAAAGAACAATTATTTTTTTCCTCACTTTTATTCAGAAAAAAACCCAAATTATCTCCCTCATTTACTGAGATATTTTCTTTTTTTTTCCCCTAAGAACTAGAGAACAGATTTGTGTCCAGACAGATAGTTTACCAGGATCTGCCTTTGAAGGCCTATTAATTAAAATGTGGATATATGCCTTCCTGGGTCTGTTTAAATGTGCCTTAAAGATGTCTTAACCTGAAGATTTACACTTTTGCTTTTATACAAATAGCATTCAAAAATAATAAAAAATATTAATTTGTAAGATAATTTTTGTAGTAAAGGAAATGATTTTTGTCTAATTAAAAAAAATGTACAGACCATCAATTTTTATAACTTTTCCTTGTGAATGTTTCTTAATTTCATAACACTGAAGAGAAGCATTAGTAAAATGCCCTTTTCCTTTTTTTTTTGCTGTTTATTTTTAGTGATGGATTTGGATCTAGACATCCTTAATATGTCAAGCTCTTTCTAAAATAGGTGCATGCTTCTGCTGAAAGACACAAGATGCCGAGCACTGAGGAACAGGATCATGTCAGAATATCCAGAAGTCAGCAGGAAATTCTTTTCTAGTCAGATGACCTGCACAAAGCTCAACATTGCAATAGTGCCTCATTTAATTCAGGATAGAAATGAGGGCTAAATACTGCCCAGGACTACACGTAGAGCTTGCAGACTACAAGAGGGAGAAACAGAAAAAGAGGTTTTCTATAAGCATAAAACTGAAGCTGGGAGTAAGTTCCCTAACATTCAGGATAAAAGAAGGTGTTAAAATTTGCTAAAAGAAGCCCCCTTTCTTTGTGCTCAAACATGCTGGTTAATATTCCAGGCTGACTGAAGTTGGGAACAAGCTCCCACTGACATCAGTGGAGATGGGATTTCACACTCTGGCTGAGGGAAGCTGTAGGTCATCATTATTTCTTTCTTTAGATTCATATTCCGAGTAGCTATTTGCTTTACATTTGACTTTGCCCATGGTAGATCTGCTTGTCCCTTTAGCAGGTGGAGATCAGTCAGTCCCTTTCTGGCAAGAAGCTGAGAGGCTTCCCCTCCATGAGCATGTGTCTGTGTGTGTGTGTGTGTGTGTGTGCACCTAAGTGCTCCCAAGAAATGGTGATTTTTTCCTTCTATCCTTTGTGATTACGTCAAGGGAAGATGTTTATAAATGTGATATTTTTCTGTGGGGTTGTGTTAAGGATGTGGTATTCTGAACTGAAATGTCTATTGTAACATTAGTCACTGTACTACAGAGAGTACTGCCAAGTGACAGAGCCCAGCAGAAACCACCAGTGCTGGGAGTCTGTGGTGATCCCTCTTTATGCTCAAGTCATAGGAGGAAGTGGTATGGCATCAGAACTCATTAAGTTTCAGTTAATTGATTATATTAATTTTTAAAAAAAATCATTCATGGGTGTTAATCACCTGAAAGTGTTTGAAGAACTGTCAGTCTCTTTAAGGGCAATATTTATCCTAGTCACAAAAAAATAATCTCTGCCTTTCCCTTACTTTTCTGCCTTCCTCTTTGTCTTTCCCTTTCCACCTCTTTCTGCTCATTCTACTTCACAATGACTAGTCTTAAATTTTTTTTTTTAATTCCTCATTTACCGTTTTGGTTGTGCATGGTGTTCCCCTCTGTCATTCAGGAAATACGAAGCAGTCAGTATTCCACAGCTGCAAAGTTACTACTGTCTTGAGGCTGACTCAGAAACAGCTACAGAGCTATAGTCTGTTTAAATGGAGATTAAAATTTTATGTAGCAATTAATGGTTAACTGGGGGTAAATGATCCAAAATTACCCAGCAGGGTCTTTGTTGAACAGAAACACTGCTTAATGTCCCTTGTTTACTAACAATCTGATGACGAGTGAGGAGACATTTCTTCTTGTGTTCTGTCAGGTCTACAGAGGAGCTGGATGTGCTCCTGTGGTACAGCTCAGTAGAGACCTGACTAAGCTGTGCTGGTTGCAATAAAATGCAGCCCTCAAAAGGTCAGCTCCCTGACTTCTGGCCACTACATAGGATGTGTGAAGACCCAGATGTTTGTTTGCCAGTTTGGTCACTGAGGACCTTCCTGTGCATGAATGTGATTTTCATTCACATTCTGGACACCAAAAGCAATGCAGGTGCTGGTGTAAAGATGGGAGGTTGGAAATTAAACTCTCATCTTGGGGAAAAATTTCTTTGGCTCCCTGCCTTACCTTTGAGTTTCAGAGTGAGTGGGAGAAGTCCAGAAGTCCAGAGGCTGCATCCTGGTGCTGCAGTTGTGAGAATGAAAGAAAACATGGGAAAGGGATGGGGAAGGTGTGGCAGCAGCCTGCACCTCCTGGAGATGAAAAGAAGGAAAGAAGGGGGACATGATGAAACGCTCTTTTAAGCAAACAGTTTTGTTATGGAAAGTTTACATGAACTGACACTCATGACATGAGGTTTTTGTAGTTATCTCTGTTACATTTCAGACACCTTTTAAAGAACCTTATTTCCTATACAGCATATGGAGGTAAGTGCTGGTGCTGCAAATATTGGGAAGAGGTGAGTATTGCCACAAAGTGCTTCAGAGCCTCTTTGTCAAGTGCTTACAGTCAGAGGTGGTGATGAGCTGGTTGGCATTTACCATTTCCTCTAAATGGGCAGTGTTTTCTTCCTTTCTTAAGATTAGTAACAGTACTGTGATTTTAGTGCAGCATATGAAATAGTAGAATTTGCCCCCAGCACACACTTTCCACAGCAGTCCTCGTAAGTTATCGACAGTAGAAGACTTCAAACAAATAAGAGTAGGAGTTAAGTCATCTGTTGTGCATTGAATGTACAAATACTGAAAATTAAAATCCTATTTGCAGCATGCATCCCAAAAGGTTTAAAGATTGTTCTGTAGGAATGAGTGGGAAGGCAAATGTCTATCAATGCATTTTATATATGCTACCTGTGAAAAATGTTTCATAGACTTGAGGAATAGAAGGGAAAAGAATCCTGGGAAATGAAGCAAATTTCTGCTTGGTTTTCTATGCTTTAGGATCTACTTAAAAATTAAAATGGGGAATACGTGATAAGCACTTTAGCTTATGAGATAACAGCTATCAGAAATTTTCTGTAAAAATTAGGTTTATAATGTACACAAGCATCCCAAAAAGCCTGGTAAAATATTACTAATAGCCACTGCCACAAAATTTGAGTGTGGGCAGATTACACTGCAAGGCGACAAGCCATTTTGCATTTGCTGGCAGGAGCTGGCATCTGTTTTTAGATGTAACATCCTCAGTGTAGCTGAAGAGCCTCTCAGAAAGAATGTTGCTGGGAAGAGCTCCAAGTGAAGACAAAGCCAGGTTTGCAAGATGTGGAAGTGAGCGAGTGTTAGACTTCCACCACTCAGCAAGACCTACTATGCGAGTAGTGAGCTCAGCGAGGTACAGAACTAGTTCATATTTGGCAGAAAGAAGAGTCACTTGAGCTCGAGGTTGTCATGATCTTTTCCAAATAGCTCATTACATTTGCAGCTTCCAGGTGGGCTGGATGATAATCTTTGGTCTTTATTATTGCTTCTTGGATGACTGGGATTTTCCCCTAATGTTCCTCAGCTTGACTGTGTGTGACAGTTCTGGCATTGTCTTGGGGAAATTGAGAACTGGCAGAGAAGTGCCTGAGCTGAGGAATCAGAGCTCATGCTACATGGTGTCTTTACTGACACCACACTGTTAAACTGCTCAGAAAGACAAGATAACACTTCCTTTTTTTTTGGCCTCGTTGCCTTGATCCAGCACTCACATGCTGAGGTGGGACTGTCAGAGCCCTGACAGCTGGCATGATGACACACATACACACATCTCTGGAGCTTATTTTTCAAGCTAACTCCTCAAAGGGGTTGAGGATGTGAATGACAGTGTCTGCCAGGCTCCACTGTACCTGAGTCAGCACCAGCTGTCTCCAGCCAGAAAAGTATCAACCATTGTTTATTCTTCTACAGCCTTTTCTCCCTGCATTATGTGGTTCACCTTGTGCCTGTGCCCTGGGAGAGCAAGCTCATGGAAAGGCAGTTTGGAATGAAATGAGTAGTGTATTTAGAGTTGCTGAGTATTCAACTGGTAATAAACCTGTCTTAATCCTTGAGAGGTATTGCAGTAAGATGACTCTTTGGAATGATCTTGTTTAAATAGTGCATCATTCATACAGCTGCAAAAGGTGTGTAGAAGCAACCTCTGTAATCACTGGAGTCAGCACCAGCATGGCATAGGCAAGATCCTCTCTGACAGCTGGACACAATTACCTCATTTGGTAAATTGTCATTATTTAGCATGTCCAGGAAGTCATGTCCAACTGTGTGTCAGCTGCTGAAGGCCTGGTCTTGCTCATCCCAGGGCTTGACATCTTTTGTAGGTGGATGAAAAGAGAGCATGAGCTGTGATGTTGAAACTCCACATATACACTGGGAGTTATTTTCTGCTTTTAGCATGTCTACTGCTCACAGGAAACCTTGTCTTGGATCATGGTATTTAAGGGGAATGTTTCCAATGGGAAGGGCAATACCAAAATTCTAACAAGCACATCACTGACCTAAAGGACAGGTATTCATGATTTCTCAGCTGGTGCAATTTTATCTTGGGAGAGGAGGGTTCTGATGGGGCTGTTACATCCATGGTCTTCTCAATATGGCTGATTTGAAAGTCTGACTATGCTGTGAACCTTAGCCTTGGATACTTCTGTAAGCTCCCCCAGGTGCAGTTTCAGCATGTTTTTTGTTTTCTGGCTGACACACACTAACCAAATACAGCAATCCTTTCAGAAATGTGAACTTTCTGGTGGTTTCTGTAGCCATTTCAAGTATGGAGTCCCCTCTTCAGTAAGGACTCCCTTTCTTTTTCTTCTTGGACTTGGTCTAGGAAGGTCCAAGGGGAGGCATATCTCATGCAAATAAGATTTTTGCCATGACAGTAATTAATGAAGGGACTGTAACTAAAATGCATTGATCAGTTGGTTCATCAAAATGATAGGAAGCTTAGGCTCCTACACGCTCAGACTTCAGCATCCAAACAATAAAAATATAATTCAGAATGACAGGCTTTACATAAAAACCCAAATCTGAGTCAATAATTTTTCATACCCCTGTTAAGCACTGGTACCTGTTATTTTAAAAAGAATCTGTTGAAAGTAATATCTCATTTATATACTATAGAATGTGATGGAGGCATTTTGTAATTGCTGTGTGGTGGGATTCAGATAAATCCACTGTATCTTGTATCTCAATTACTTTTATTCTAAGTGCATTTCCAAAGAGTACTTTTTTAAAAAGACACTTAAAAGCATGTGGTCAATATTTCTTTGATTCTAACTGCAAGATAGTGAGTTAGGTAGTTATTTTTATCTCAAACTCTTCAATCTGCCCATACAACCTAGAAAAATGGTGTTTGTGATCAGGGAGTTTCACCTTGGAAAATAAAGAGGAGTCTACAACAATACTGGAAACACATTTGCTGAGCTGCAAGAATTCTTTCCTGGCTATAGACTGTCCATAAAGAAAGTATCTAATTGTACTAGACACACTTTGGAAACTTTCCCAGAGGAGTAATAGATAAGTTAACGGAGCACTTTTTAATTTTGCAAAGTGCACTCTTCCTTATAATTTACTTAATATAGAAATTTAATGTACTGCAGTTTACTGAACAAATTACATTTAAAGTATTTCAGAGTTAGCTTGAAAGCTCTGCTTTGGTAGCCAGTTGGACTTTATTATTTGATTATCCAGATAAGGACAAGCAGTAACAAAGTTCTCTGTCTTAAGTGGTTCCAAGGATTATCTCTCAACCATTACCACTGTTAAATGCAGAATTTAAATTCCCGGGAAAAAAACCCATAAAACAAAACAAAACAAATAACACAGTAGACTTTTTCCTGCCTCTGCACTAGTTAAGGCTTAGTTTTCATTTGACCTAAGTCTAAGAGGATTTTGTATTTGTTCCATAACAGCTTTCATAAATGAATTATAACTTCATGAAATAAGCTCGTAATATTATAGGAAAATATAAGGATGCTAGAAATTAGTGTGAACAGAATCAAATGTCCTCTGTGTGTGTTGCAGCCCAGCTAACTGAGGCTGTTTTCCACTTATTTGCCTGAAACATCACAAAAGTGCACTCCTGGATTAGAAGTAACAGCACATGAACTTGTTTTCATTAAACCATTGCCACAGACACATGATTCATCATAAGTGATACTTCTGCCCTGCCCTCCTGTTGGGCAACTGTGTAATTTAAAAAAAAAAACAAACCTCAATTTGTTTTTAAAATTATGTTATGGTTTTGTTATCAGACAATAGGTCAAATGAGTGTTTGTACTTGCAATGACATAGACCGTGGCATAAATAATTACAGGCTCCAAAGCAGCTCATTAGAAAATTTCATCTGTTACATGAAGAACCTGTACCCTCCTTCTGTGTCAGAAGTAGAATTGTGATCATAATCCTTTCTGTTGAGGTGTTTGTCTCTGGGATGGGCACATTGATCACTTGGAGGAGAATCTTATTTAAACTTCAGGAGAAGCTGGTGAAGAGAGCAGCATTTAGAATTGTTCTTCAAACTCTTAGTGACTAAGGAGATGCACTGCACTGTACCCCACTGTTTAACGTTTCCTATGAATTGTTTCTCTGTCAGAAGTGGTAGAAAAAGAGGGCACCAAAGAGAAGGAAGTTTGCCTGCACATTGTGGTTTCTGCTGCTGTTGCCTTCTGCTGGTGAGAGCCTGGAATTGTGCAGTGGTGACAGCACCCAGGAAGAACTTCATGGCAGGTGGGAGGGGATGGCAAAAGGGCTGGATGAGGGGAGGACGTGAGAGCAGACCATAGCAGCAGGAATTAATGAAACATTAAGCGTCACATTAAGCATGGAACAATTTTCTAGTCATATTCACAGGCAGATGACAGATTCTGCACTGAAGTGTCTGTGGAGTCTGAGAATCATCAAACTGAATAATGGTTCAGACACCCATGGGTGGGTTCTTCTAGCTAAGAAAAGACTACACTGTTTTGAGGCAATGCCTCAAAATATCACCTACTCTCAGAGGGTCTCACCATTATTGCTCCTTAGTTTGATTTCAGCTGTCCACTGATGGTTGACCAGATGATCTTGGCTTAACACAGACCCAGTTTTGAAGACAGGAATGTTTCCTCAAGGGAAGTGTTGTGTAGTGCTTCATATCTCCACTGTGCATGCGTCCCTCCATGCAAAACATGGGATCTCTTAAGGAATTTTAGTGGACATCCCTTCCTGTGGGTATTCATAAAGTTCTAGTGCTGAAATCTATTGCAGGTTGCTATGGTCCAGGGGAAAAAAAAGGAAAATAAATGCCCTCCATCATCAAGAACCTGAGCAATATTACTAGGGCAATGTCTATTCCCAATCCTTGCTGAAATCCACACTGTGCTCATTGAAGATGTTGAAGTCAGTTGGTATTTTAGGCAGCCTTTGATACAGTTCCATGTGAATATCCTCAGAAAACAAAAGTTGGTGTTGGAAGTTAATTGACTTTGAGAATTGACTTGGCTTTATCAGGGAAGGTAAGGAAGGTAAAAGAGAATTCACTATTAGACAACCTGTTGCGTTCATGAAGAAGAAAGAAAACGTCAAATTGGGCCAAGGGTGGATTTGTCACTCCTACAGTTCTTTGACCAACTGGGAAAAGGAAGATGAAATTATGAAGGATTGGATAATGATTAATAATTTTTTGATGAGAAACTGTTGAATTCTTTAAGTCAAATCCAGTTTCCTGGCTGATAGAGGAATGTATTTTGTGTATTAATAAGTATTCTAAGTGTACATGGTCACAGAGGAAGCTAGGCAGGATTTTTTCAGCACTCAGATCTGTGGATAGATTGATGAGATGCCTCCTAGTTTGGATAGCTCTTTGGTGTGAGACCTGATGGCTGGAGATGAAGAATTAAGTTTGCTTCAGCTGGCACATAGCCTCAAGATAATATCAGAAAAATATTCTGTGCTTCTGCGAAAAATGTGGATGTGCCGTTTGCTTTTAGCAAAAACATATAAATGGATAAATGGGTAAATGGCCTCATGAGATTAACGTTCAATTAATGGATGATTTCTGCTATACAAAGATTTTTATTAGCATTATGATTACTGAGAATAATTAGTCATAGAAGTCTATACTATCATCAAGTTGAAGAACACGACTGAATCTAATTAAAGCTACTGCGGAGAACTGGGGGTTGCATTTTGACTAGGATGGCAATGCAGAGTCCCATGCTCCTGTGAAGTATGAGCTTCAGTGACATCATGTGGTCAGGACTCACTTTGTTTCGTTCAAAGAAGGCATTTTCAAAACCTAAGAACAAAGTCATCCTGCTTTCTGCAAACCACAGTGCGACTCAGGAGAATTTAAACTACGGCGATGGCACGTTGGGTGCAAGGACCCAAACTCCTGGAAACCTTGGGATGAAAAACCAGGGAGAAACTGGAGAAACTCAGTTGCCTTCTGGCTCATGAGGTGGTTCTTCATTCCAAGAAGGAACAAAAGCTATTCTTCTAGACCAGGGAATTGCCATCCGGAGAAAAGCAGCCGCCAGTTTTCTAAGAGTTCCTCAGAAATGTGATTTTATCATTAGAAAACTGGAAGTAATTTCTGTCTACAGTTGTGGATTGATATAGAATCATAGTTAGATACAGCAAGTTGTAATTATTCACAGACATGAAGAAGATATTTAAAGTAAAGATCATCATTAATTTCCCTGTAATGACTAATGCTTTTATATTCCCAGAGGCCTACCCCTTCTTTGATGAAATACCTGCCAAGCTTTGGCTCACACAGGGTTTTCTGCCATCTTAATGACACTGTGCTTACGTGTTTTTCAGGGAAAAAAAACCTTGATGAGGTTGATACAATGCACACAAAGTTGTTATAAAGGGAGTGAGAGGAGCAGGTACACAGATAGCTCAGATACAGTCACTGTCCACAGCGGAAACAAAACCTTTTATTTATTTTATTTTTTTTGGCCAGAAAGGTTTAGGTTGGAGTTTTTCATGGGCAATAATCTCACAAATAAGGCAATATGTAGATTAAATGGGTAAATTGACTTTTTGTTTAGCAACTCATATTGCAAGCCATTATCCCCAAGGAATTTGGCTGAAAGGAAATTACTATACCCCAGTTACGGTGATGATAGAAAAATAATAATTTTTAATAATAGGCTTAGTGTATGTTGCTTTGTCAAATATTTTTCTTTTGATATGCCCATAGTTAATACAAACTATCAATCTTTTTGTAGCTGAATAGTGGAAGTCATTTGATGAAAACAACTTTAATAAGCCTTCCAAAGATAATCACATGTACATCCAAAGAATGTTGACTTCTACCTTTAACTTTTACATTAACATTTTTCTTTACATTTCACAAATACAACGTTGGGACTGGTAATTTGAAGGAATTTTCTATCATTTTGTGTAGGTTGCTGCTGCTGCTGGGTGTTAGCAAGTGCATCACTCATATACATTTAGAAGTTTGGAGAAACAGAATTTTTATACATTTTGTCTCTTTTCTAAACACCAATTGTTGCCATCAGCTATTTTTTCTCCCATGCTTCTCTCACAGATCTCCAAGAAGAAAATTAGTATTTTCAGCTTCTGTGTGTCAAGACAGAAAGGTCTGAGAGCCAGACTTAGATGCCTAGAAATACCACTCATCTCATGACTATTTAGTATTAAAATCCATGTGGAAGTGGTGGAATGCAGGATAACAGATTTGAAAGCTCACAACCCAGTAAATTCTAAAAATCTGCTTGCTCTTTGTTTAGATGGAATTTTCAGAGACTTGATAACACATCAACTGTGAGATAAGCTGGAGGTGTGAAGCAGCTCAGTCTATCTACCTCCTTTTCTTCTTCTTCTTTTTTTTTTTAGCAGCTCCTCCTTATTTTATTCAGGTGCATTTGCAGTCAGAATCCTCTGATCAAATGTGTGCTTATAGTTGAAAATGACACACCTGCCCAGTATCTATGGTAACAAAGGCTCTCTTCAATCTCAGACTTCTTGGTGCTCTTTTCTACTTTTTATCCTCTGGAAGAATAGACAATAAAAAGTCCTTTTAATGGTTTGGTTTAATTTTTGTTGACATTTATTAACAAATCTGCTGTAATAGTTCGAGCATCTTTTCTCCATTGATTACAGTGGGTTGTTATTTTGTGATGGTGCAGAGTTTTGCTTTGCTCCTTGAAAGGATGATTAAAAATGCAAGAAATGGTAAAATAAACATTGTATTCTTAGCAAAGCACGCCAATGAGAGAGTTATATATAACATGTAGAATACCTATAACTGCAGAAAAGGATTCTGATTCTGACATAAGAAACTGCAGATCTACAGGGAAATTACTTTAATCAGAATGATAAATAAACTCTAGTCCATTTTTTATTATGGAGAACTGATACAATGTACTAAGCTCTTTCCTCCTGTTGATGAAAAGGCATCACACAGTACAGTTACCTTGGATCAGTCTGAATCAATACTCCACAGAAAATAATCGGATTAATAACTTTCTCTTTACTTGTAAACCCTGACAATTCGAAAAAAATTGAAAACATAAGGTTTGCTTTTTCTCCTAAACCTCTCACTCTTTCCAGAGTTCTAAGTACAGCCTGTATTAGCTAAAGGAAAGGGCTTCAGTACCATCTGTTTTGCCTGGTTCTTAGATTCTTTCAGTGAATCAGAAGACAGCCTGAGCATATTTTGAGTTTAAGTGGTATTGTTTGTATGTTCTTTTAAATCAAGGTGAAGAGACAAGTCCCCCTGTGGAGTTCAAGAATCACTTAGCAAACCAGATCCTTGTCAGAAAACATAACAATATTCTTTCTTTATGGTGCACTCTATTCAAGGCTGCCTTTCATACGACTACCCATGACATAAGGCTGCTATTCTTCAGCTCCTCCTGCTCTCCTCTTTCTCACTTGACAAGCACCTTCCAACAAGTGCAAAATCCTTCACTTCTAAGAACAGTCTTTCTTTTAAAATGTGATGTAATCTTCAGTGTGTCTCTCTTACAAAACCTCACAGACCTGATATACTTCACAAAGGTCTGTGGGTCAGATTTTGTCCCCAGGAACATCCATGTAAATCTCAGTGAGTTCACTGGAGTTACTGTAGATTTACACTCCTGTAGCAGGGCACTGTTCTGCTCTATTCAGTACATAATTCTTTAACCACTGCATCATTTTAATATGATGGCTGGGAATGTGATGATTTATTATTTTGTTCTCATTGCAGCTCATCAAATTTGGATACACAGTATGCTGGGATTTGTGTGATAGTTGAAGGAAAGGAGAGTTTCTGAAACAAAATTACTCAAATGCATGTTTTAATCTGAGCCTATAAAGAGTTCTGACAATGAAGGTGAATAACTTGGATGCATCTGTTCAAGAAATATGTACAGGGATTTAAAGACTAATACGGTTGAAGTAGCTGACTGAGAGAATAAACTTTTTGCAGCAGTTCCTTGAACAGCTCTGATCTGAGCAAGAATACACCCAGAAACGACCTGATATGGGATGTTGTGACATTAGAAATGCAAAATAATGGTTGAGACGATTCACATCTGCAAAAAACCTCTAATCTAGAACCTGAGACACTCAGATCAGAGGTGGAAGGAAAATTTGGAATCTATTCCCTGTTTGACTTCAAGGTAGTGAACAAATGCAATAGACATTTTCCTGAGATTTACTGAGTTCTTGGCCCAAGTTCTAAAGAACTTTTGTTAGTTTCTTAAGGCGAAAGAAATCTACTTTGAAAACATGCCAGACTACCTAACCTTTATTTTCATTTAGCTGTCTGTCCAGGAAGTCATTTATTTTCACATCTCTCTGTTGCACATATTATGTGTCTTTTATTTCTCTTCTACCACCTAAATCAGCTTCCCCATTGCAGTTGGGTTTCCAAGAGCATGCAGTGGCTATGGGGGAAAGGGTGAAGGCTGGACTGTGCTTGTGTGGGGCTGGGGGTAGTTTGAGTGTATAATTTTAGGTGAACACAGATATGTACATATATAGAAATATGTATATGCAGAGTATTTATATGTATCTATAATATATATATACACCTTATCACTGTCATTTAATTTCTACTTTTGTATTAGAGTCGATGGACGGTAGTGATAGCAGTGAGCAGAGGTCAAAAATATTAATAGGATCACTTAATGTTATAAAAGAATTCTGGTTTTCAAGGTTATTCTAATATCCCAGTCAATAGTAATATCATCACAGTGTCTTCACATAATCAAGTTATGCTTAATAAAATATAGTGCTGAATGCTCAAAATTAAAATGAAGATGGAATAGGAGGGGAAGATTGTGATAAAGAAAGTTGTCATCATCATTTTATCAAATAACTTCTCCTGAACAATAGTGAGGCTCCACATCAGCTCTGTGGCCTCGTGCACAGAGGTCACCCAGAGGTGCCATGTCCTTCCTGTCACCATTCCTGCTGTCCCATTGGTTCAGTTTGCTTGTAGAACTGGCACACATTTGAGAATCCATGGGGCTTGCTGCTTGGAGGGAGACAAATTCTCTTTATTTGAAATACAGGATCACAAAATAGCCCATGTTGGAAGGGAGCTGGGTGGGGACCCTTTTGTGAGAAAGGAAGCTCAGCTGAGATTATTGAGCACCCTGACCAACTGCACCTTGGAAACATCCAGTGATGGGGACTCTGCCATGTCCCTGGAAAGGAAATGAAGCATGAAGGTAATTAAGCATTATCCCCAGCTCTGAAATGTGCCTGTAAATACTCTCTCTTGGAAAAGCTATTTTAGAGAAACTCCCCCTTTCTTAGTCACTTTCTACATCCAAAGAAGACAGCAATCCACAAAGAAATTTGTAAAGAAGACAAAAATGAGTGGGGAAGAAGCTGAGGGCTGGGAGAACAAAGGAAATGAATTTCTAAAGGGAAGAGAATGTGATTGCTCAGGAAATAATTAGACTTGTTACTTAATAAATAGTGTTTCTTCTGTTTATTATGCAGTTAGAACTTGTTTGGTGTCTATGAGGAAATAATTGATTTGACTTTTTAACACACACTTAATGAGTTATAGAATAGCTTAGAAATTTTCACACTGTGAATGGAATTGTTTTCACAGCTGATTTGTAAAATTCATGAAGATGGGCCCAGAGTTCAAACCCCAAAGTGAACTCCTCCCACATCAATGGTTTCTTTGGAGTATTCTTTAAGCTCAGCCCACTTGTAATTGGATTAAATCTCCAGGATGACTTTTTTCTTCCTAAGTTTAGGATGTTTGAGCCTGAGGTGCTGTTGTGAGGTTCCCTTTGAAATTTTGGTTTACAAGTAGTTTCATGGTGATTGACAATATCATATCCTACCACATAAAGGGAAATGAGAGCACTCTGCATTTTGACTCACACTAAATTTCTGATGGATGCACTCAGAGCCATGAATTTGAGCATCACTATAGGATTTTATCTTGGATTATTAACATGTAATAGCACCAAGAGTTTGGGGTTTTTTAATTGCATGGAAACTACAACACACATCAGTGCTTTTGCTGCATTTCTACTTTGTTTTCAGCCTTGTCACTTTAAACAGAAGGGGTAAAAAAATCTCTTTTTCAGTCTCAAGGGCTTAAAACTCACTAGAGAAAAATGTGACTGTGGCCAGTTATGCTGATTCATTTAGAAGCAAAGGAAAATAATCTTTTCTCCTTAATGTCGAATGTGAGGGGAAAAACTGGATATGCAGCAAAGGTGGGTTTTTTAATTCTCTCCGCACCCGGTAGCTGATCAAGGCTGATTTGTTAACTGATAGTCTGTAAAATTTGGGAAATATCTATAAAGACTGAGGTTGCTTTTCCAGCATTTGATAAGAGCCTCTGTGGTGAACAGAAAAATGAGAAAATGATTTTTTTTCTATCAATATCTGGTATTAATATGTTGTACATGATTTCATAGATGTTACACATTTCTCTAAGTATATACTTTTAGCCAGGAGACCAGATCTTGGCAATAAAAGGAAACCTTTTTCTATGGAACTAATAGACTGAGATGTAAGGAGTTTTGTTCCCTCCATTTTAAAGGAAACCCAAGATAGTACAAGTGAGGGATACAGAGAGTTGGAGAGACTGATGGAAGGAAACAGCATTTTCAGCACGCAAATGTCTACTGTAAACACCATAAATGCCATTTTTACCTACTTACTGCTTTACTTGTGTTGTTGTAGCACTCAGGGACCTGCAGACCCTTGTGCCCCTCACTGCTCAGGCACAGGCTGGGCACAGATCCCACCTTTGGTCTCCAGTGCCAAAGGCACGGGGTGATCAAGTCACGGGGGAAGATCCAGGGCACAGAAGGGCAGTGCACGTTTCCACGTTCAACATTTGTGACTGACTTAGGAGATAATGGACTTCCCCATGATCTGCAACCTTTAAACAGCCTTTTGTGAAAATACATTATCCCGTCAAAAATGTTGGGGTTGCTCAGAGTTCTGGGGTGGTGATAAATACACTGTGGAGGCCAGGCAGTATTTTTAAATTCAAAATCAAAGGATGCTACTTCTATTGTGTTCACAATCTCAGTGTATCACCTTCTGTAACTGTTCTTTTCTTCAGAACAACCAAAATAGTCTTTTGGGTAAGATGAGGGCCAGAAAGGAATGTAGTAGTCCAGCTGGTGGGTAACAGATAACAAGATCACAAAAATTAAAGTTATACTTCAGGTAATTAGGAAGTTTGCTTATTCTATCATTAATTGTGCAGCTGTTTCATTTAAATATAATCTGATTCAAAGTGTTAAAGTTTACTCCAAGCAGAATGTTGCTGTTTTCCCTGCAGTCTGCAGCATTTTGCCAGGGAAATATAAAATCTGGAAATAAAAGGAAAACAGTATTTTTTTGTTTGCAAAATTACATGTTACGCCTATCTATTTTTTTTTTTTTTTTAATAAAAGGAACTTCAAGTAATGCAATTATTTCTACTGGGAAAACCTCTCAGGAGCAAGTTGTACACAGTAATTATGATTTTAGACTGAGCTGACATCTTTACTTAGTTCTGTGTTATCTTACCCTATATTAAGTATGTTCAGTTTTTGAAGTGGGTGTTTCAAATGTCTTCTCTTAATTATCACTGTGTAACTGAAGAAAAGTACAAACTCACAGCCCCATAAATGTGAAGACTGTTTTGATTTGGTTTGTTTTGATATTGTTTTTCACATATAAATCATACAGACACATCTGCAACTGAAAAGGGGATAGGCCTCCTGGTGTTATCTTATTTCTTAATTGTAGGCTCTCATTTTCTACCATGAGTGTTGACTTGGTCCTTCCCTTATCATGCCCTCCTCTCTTGTTTACTTGCTTATTTACTGGCAAAGCTGCTTATATTTTAAATCTATCCAGGCAGTGCAAGCTTTAAAAATGCCTGTCAGATTCGTTTGAATTCAGAAACCATTTTCTTTAGCAGCACATGGAGGCTTGCTCCATTTTTTTTTAAAGTTTTTTTTCCCCTATTTCACACCAGAGTCATAGAAATGCCTCCTCCAGATAACAGAAGGAGGCAGGTGATACTGAGAATAGTTTTGTGAAAAAGTGGAACCATTATTAAAAATACTTTCAGTTAAATGTCAGTCTTTCCACTTTCTGATATTTAACGCGCATTTCAACTTTTTCCACTCGAGTGTCTCTGGTGTGAGGGGCTCTTTGAAACGAGGCAGTGGGATACAAACTGGAGCTGCTTCTGCTGTGATGCTGCCAGTCCTGAGGTCCCAGACTGAGAAAGCCTTGCAGGATTTTGGATCTAAGCTGCATGTTTTTCATCTGGCTCTAATATTATTAGGAATAAAATCCTGTTGCACTGCCTGTGGTTGGATGCTCTTTCACCTTGGCACTTGGTAGTTATTCAGGGCTTTCCACTTGATCATTGCACAGCAGCCTGTGCCGCTTCTTTTGTAAATACACTTCCAACTTTATGAAGTAGACACAGTTTTTGCCACTGGTGGAAAAGCTGTAAATTTGAGTGGTTAAAGCAGGAAGGACTGAGGAGATGGGATAGCAATAGGAGAAAGCTGATGGATTGGCAAGGGAGCTGCTCTTTCCTCTCTTTTTCTTTCCTATTTCTCCATTATCAGGGCTGTGCATTTAACTGCCTTTATAAATAACGCTTTTTACAGATATTAATTAGTTAAGACTAATTGTGCCAACCTGGGAAAATGGGTTAGTGCTGCCATTTCAGTTTTGCAGATGAAAAGTGGGGTTCACAGGTTTTGTGATTTCCCACAAGGTTACCACGTGATCAGTGCCTGGCTCAGGGCTGCAGGATGGGATCAAACATCACTCCCATACGAGTGCCCAGTGCCAAACCAGCCACAGCTCTGTGTCTCACAGTTGAGAAACACTTTTTCTGCCACAGTATCTCTTGCTTGGCAGTTCTTGTGGCAGCAGTGTCCCAGAGTCTCAGTATCCTGTTTTGGGAGGCTTTTCAAGGTTGTCTTCTTCATTTTCCACAGCTGTTATATCCTGTCACAGTTATTTCATGACTAAGTAGAAAGTATATTTTGCATCTAGCTTAAATGTGCCAAATAAAACAGGGAATTGTGAAATACAGGTGGATTGGAAAGGAAAGGTTTAACCTTGCAGACAGTACTGAAGAGAATCTTCCAGATGTGATAAATCCATGTCTTTAGATGATTTATGTTGTAGTTAGCTGTGCATCCAGGCAGAGAAAAATTAATAGAACAGAACCTGAAAGTTTTGGAAAACAAACAGGAGAGAAAAGTATTTGGAAACATAGAAACTGTTCTCTACCACAACAGTAATTTTAAACAATTCAGTCCTGGTAATCAGAAGTATTCTGAGAAGAGAAAGCAAATTCAGAAGACTCCAGACCTAAGGAAGCAGTAGGAATTTCTAGAAGTTTAAAAGGATCACTTTCTTCAAATATTGCTGAATATGTTTCTAGATAAATTTATAGTAAATTATGCATTTTGCTGAAATTTATCTCAGCTTATATATAGGACAAGTGGAAGAGTCAAATATGAATAATCTCATATGTGAGTTTCTGAATAACCTAAAAATAAGCTCTTAGAGGATAAATAGAAACTTCAGAAATAGAAGTCAGGGTAGAGTGCTTTCCATTTTTAAGACAGATGTCTGTGACACAGACACCAAGTTCAGGGATCCATTCTGCCAGATTTCAGAAGCAGGAGCATTTTCATGCTGTGTATCTGCTAGACCAACTCCAGCAAAAAAGTAACAAAGAATTGGGTGGTATGTGGAATACTGTGCATTTTTCTCATTTCTCCTTGCAACTGTAAAGTTATTTAGGGTTTATTTTTCTGTAATTTTCTGTTACATTTAGAAACCCCAAATTATTTAGATTTATATCTACTTTTTTACAAGTTTTGATTTGTCAAATGTTTAGAAAAGGAAAAAAAAAGACCAGACAATTGGATAAGAATTTTCTAGTTTATTAAAGGGATTTTTTCCTTAGTGACATCCTCTTCATTAAGTTATTTTTATTTTTATATTTGTCCTTCTAATTAATTTAGATAAAAGATTAAAAACAACATTTTCCCTATGGATAGAAATAATAGACTGACATAATTAATTTTATGCATTTAGATACATCCTTTGCATGCAGCTTTCCCTGTGAGTAGTGTCATGATTGCTCCAAATGATTTTTGCTGTGAAGACCACAGCTTAAAACTGATTTAATAAACCCCCATTTCAATTGCTTGTATTTTCATTATCTGAATTTTTTCATGTGCTCTCCAGTAGGCCTGAAATTTTACTACTATTTTTAAGTTTGAAAGAAACTATTTTTAAGTTTAGCTATGAAAAAAAGAGAGACTGTTCCAGGACCACAGAATGGCTAAACTAAGAATTAATAAGAATTAACCTGTCAGAGCACAAAAAGCTTCCTTGTGCAAGGCAGAAATCTGTTGGCAGAACATTTGATGAAGAGTTGGTTTGCTCTTCTCTTCTCCTGTTGAACCCCAGAGGTGCGTGGCTCAAACTGCTTCTCTTCTCTTGTCTAGACAGTTTTCACCTCATCACTGTCTGTAACTCCCTAAAGGGAAGTTCTGACCACATGGGGGTTAGTCTCTTCTCCCAGGCACTCAGCAATAGGACAAGGGGGCACGATGGGCTCAAGCTCTGCCAGGGGAAATTGAAGTTGAAGATCAGAAAAAAATTCTTTGCAGAGAGAGTGCTCAGGCATTGGAATGGGCTGCCCAGAGAGGGGGTGGATTCCCCATCCCTGGAGGTTTTTAAACTGAGCTTGGCAGTGGCACTGAGTGTGATGATCTGGTAAAGGGACTGGAGTTGGAGCAAGGGTTGGACTTGATGATCTTGGAGGTCTTTTCCAACCCAATCCATTCTATGATTCTGTGATTCCCTGGGTTTGTTCATGGAGCTTTTCCTCAGGCCTCCTGACGCTTCTAGCCCGTATTCTCTGGGGCCTGCAGCCATCCCCAATGTGTAATGAAAAGCCTGAGGTGGCAGGCATGGCCCTGGGAATTGCCCACACTGTAAAGCATCCAGGCAGGTCGGTGGAAACCCCGGAGAAAACACTTGTGGAGGTTTCTGCAAATGAATCCTCCAGGCTTTGTGCCACTGCACTTCAAACGCCTCACCAGTGGGAATAGCACTGGAACTGGGGATTCACCCAGACTGGAAGCCACTGTTTAAAGTGTTATTGTACATCCTTTTTTTCAGGAGCTCCTCGAGCTGTTTGTATTTCATTGAATTTAAGAGTTTGTTTCCATGCTGTGGCAGATTTGCCAAGCAGTTCATTAAGAAAGGTATTAAAAGAAGTTTGGGTTAAGGAAGCATTGAGGAAGCTGCATCCTTCCTGACTTGAAAAGATGTAATGGTGTTTTTTGACTATAAGGTAAATTTGCAGTATGGTTGTGCTAAAAATATCCACAGTGAAACAGTTAATAAAAGTAACATCAGGGAGATAGAAAGTGCAGTTCACACTGTTTAGAGTTATCACCTCGACCTGTTTGTAGGAGGATATAACACCATGCTGGATTATATTCTCTTCATATTAAGTTGTTAAAAGTCACAAAGGAAGAACATTTCACTGTGATCATTCTGATTTTTTAGTAAAGGAATCAGAAAGCACTTAAGTGCCAAGATTAGAGCAAGAATGACAAACTGAGTTAACTGTATTAAAACCAAAACTGTGACACAGAGACATCTTTAATTGCAACCTCCCCCTTTCAAGTTTTCCTTCTCCCTCCTTCTGGATGGCTTGAGGAGAGTATTTTTAAGTTAATTTAGAAATGTGACCAAGTCCTGCCTTTTTGGACTAAAAGTTTTACAGGACCTCATGTAATCCTGGACCACTCACCATGGGACTGCAATTTACATCTCTGCATTGTTTTACAGATAGGACTAAACCTACTTTTTCATTAATTAGCTAGTAAGCTTTTGTGGCAGGAACCAGCTCTTTGTTATGTCTCTGTTCAGTGCAGAGTCCAATGGGATCATCACTTATTATTCATATCAGAGCCAGCTTAAGTCTTCTCAGCAGTGTAGGCAAAATTGAATTGTGTTGCCCCTGGGAGAGCTGGCATGGTTGGTAAGGGTTTTGAAGGGGATATGGTGGAGGGGGCATGAAGGGCTTTCAGTGTTGGGAGTGTCACTGTGTTTGGAATGATTGTGAGATGTTTGGGGATGCTGCAGAGTAAGGCTGGATTATTTTACCTTTCTTCAGTTGGGGAAAAAGTAATTAGAAACTTGGCTGAAAAGATATATTCTTCTCCATGCTTACTGATATTTCAGAACGACAATATCAAATGTTTTTAATGCTTTTTCATCCCTGTATATCTACTTGATTACTTGCAAGAGGAAAGTGAAAGGGTCTTAGAAATATTGGGTAATATAAAAGGTAGAGTGTGACCAAATGGTTTGAACTTTGAGAGTGTTTTATGCTTTGCAGCTGATAATGCCACTGTTCACTTACAGAAGCACCAATCTGGCTGCAGACCAACAGAAAATAAGAATAAATATTTGCTTTTAGTTATTGCCCTTTTCATACTAATATGTATAATACAGCAATATAATTATTATAGACATATAACAGGAATTGTGATCATTTTTTCTTGGAATGTTACTGGTACCTCAGCTGGTGAGCCTTTAAAACATGAAAAGGATGAGACATGGCCATGAGATAAATATCTTTATACCCTGTAGGAGGAAGGGTCTTAAAAATGTTCCATCTATAAAATTTTTTTTGGTTGAATGTCAAGCAAAGATTGCTCAATTTTAATCTTATAATTCCACGGGAATAAAAAACATGGGCATGACTCAGAGCTGGTTGAATGTTACTTAGGTTTCTGTCACAGTACTTCCAAACTTTTTCTGTTTCTGATGCTACCTAAAATCTGATAATTTCTCAACTTTTAAATAATACTTTAATTAATGGATAGGTTACAACAACATATTTTCAATAAGTTCTGTCAAAAATGTAACTCATCTGAAAACAAATCCTGACAGAATGGAAAAGAAGAAAAAGGGTTTATGCAGTAAAATGTATTTGAATTATGAAAAGAAAGTTACCATAGCCTGTAGGTTTCCAAGCATACTCCTGGACTCTTCAGTTAGGAAATTGCCAACCTTGAAACATTTTTTTTTTCTCAATTTCTTAAGATTTGCAAAATTTTTATCTGTTTTCATTTTCAGATAAATCAAGAGAAAAGGCAACTCATTCAGCAATGCACTTAAAGGGCTTTGTGGGTTTCTTAAAAGAAAAGATGAATTTGAAAGTTTTCAAAATCATCATAAATCTGGTTTAAACAACATATTCAACCTTAGAGTAGCTAAATTTGATACCTGATAATAGTAGAATTGACATCTTAGCTAAAATCATGGCATGCCAAATAAAATATGTTTGCTTGAATTACCAGGTGTTGCAAAGTTTTCCTCTTGTGTCTCCCCCAAACTGCTGCTCAACAGGGTGGCTACTTATGTCCCCTTGTGTAGAAACCTTTCCAGTTCTGTGTGCCCCAAACTCTCCCCTCCCTTCCTACAGATGTGGCATTGCTCTCTGCATGCTGGTGTTCCAGCTGGCATTATTTTACTTGTCACTCCTTGTTTGTTTTTCTGGAATGAGTCAACATGTCCCAGCTTGTGCCAAATGGTGCCAAAGAACAAAGGAAACGTGGTGGGGTGGCGGAGGAGAACAACACAGCTTCCAAAATCTTATAATCTGCTTTGATGTGCTGGGAGTTATTTAACATGGAAAATGTTCTCTTTCTGATATAAAAAAATAATTTGGAGAGGGGTGGAGAATGACACAGAAACGATGACCTTTTCCAAAGGCACCCACTCCCATCTTGCAAATTCGAGTCTGCAGAGTGTCAAATATTTCCTGCTTCAGAAAGGGAACTTGGGAGGGAGAAGCATTTTAATTTCTACTTACTGTATGGGGCATGTATGTTAAATAGACTATAATCAAAGAAAAATGGTAAATGAGAACCTTTTGTCTGCCTGGAGCATATTAACAGGTTTGAGGGGAAATAGGCTGTACTTGAGATTTTAGGGAGGTAGGACTGAATCTGGCTTGGAGGTTCATATGGTTGCCTTGCAAAACCGTTCCTACAGTAGTTTGTGCATAAATGTCTTGTGGAGTGGAAGGGGGTTTGCTTTTGTTTTCCTTTTCAATTCAGCCTTCTTGCAGATATTAATTATCAGTGTTTAATTGATTACATGCATGAAGAAGATTATGCATTTTCTTTTGTTCCCTCCTTCCCTCTGATTTTGTTTTTCTATAATACGGGCAGATATCCACACATCGGAGCTTTTTTTCATACAATTACCAATAAACATTCTGCATTCCTACAAGCTGGAAGATAAAATTATTGGAATTGTGCTATAAATGACACAAAGGGTTCATGCCACATTTATTTATACACATATCTGGATATTCTTGGTGTAAGAAAAATAAATGAATTCATTGGAAGTCAAGTAGTATTTAATTTAATATGGTTCCAGCTTCTCTGTTGAGAAGGCGATTCTCTTGATAGTGGGATTTAAACCCTTATCTCTGCTCTATGGCTTTGGACCTTGCCTTCTACTTGGCAACAAATGAGAAATTTCAGAGTAAACAGCTACAAGCAAGCAAATATTGTAGACAAACTCAGCTGCTACTGCAGTTCTTCTGTGTAAAAGCTTCTGAGATATGATTAAAGTTGAAACCTAAATGGAGATAAAACAAATAGGCCTAAGCTAAGTCCAAAAGGTAAAGCAGAAGAGGTTTATTTATTTTTAGGTAATGAGATTACAGTTTAAATTGCATTTCATCTCATTATGGGACTGTTAACGTCTGTTACCTCTTTTTCTGACATTAAGTTACCATATACTGCAGATTCCAGCTAATGACTTTTTGAGGGAGACATTCAGGACATTTCCTAGGAGAGGTTATATTCATTTTTCTACTGCAGGAAAAGATTGAAAGTTTTTTGAACATAGCAGTGAGTTAATTTATCTGATTAAGGATTAATTATGATAATACAGTCCCAATGATTAGGTACCTTGGATGTAAAATTTGACTTCATACATTACAGATCTGTAGATGAAAGAGCTTGATAGTCTTTGACCTGGTAGTGACCTGGGGACAATTGTATTTAGGGCCAAATTCTGTAACCTCAGTTTGGGCTGATTTGCTTTTCATTTCAGTCAGTTCTTTTCTATAAAGTGAATATAATTGTGTGTTGCTGTACAACAGTATTATTCACCATAAAAGTGGTCATTTCTATATGCAAGTGCTGGGTTGAAGAGCATGTTTTGCTCCCAGATGAAATCTGCTTGGTTTTCTAAAATCTAAGAGAAGTAATCTTTTATACCTTGAAGGTAATAAAAATAAACTGACCTTCTGAGATATATATATATGGGAGTGAACCACACAGCTTAAACAATTATTAACCCCTTTGTAAGTGATACGACAGAATTCTGTCACAACAGATCAAAGCATGAACGTAAACTAATGTTCATACCAGCTGAAACCATTGCTGGTTTCCTGGGGAGTACTTCAGTACAGAGGAGAGCTTACTTTTGATATAAATAAAAATAAATAACAAATGATAGGACTATTGAAATATTCTGATCAATCCAGTGTTGTAGCAGAATGTCATGCAAAGGCATTGAGCTGAATTTTGACATTATAACTCGGGGTTTTTTTTTTCTAAGTAGCAGAGTTTCTATTTTTCTGTAGTTTATCTCTTTTCCTTTGGATTTACTCATAGATAATTATCCCATAATAAAATGATTATCCATTAGTGAGGCTGAGGGAAATGAGAGAATGCTGAGACAATAGCAAATTAGTTAATAACCCCAGCAAAAGCTGTATTAAATGTCTAGTGAGTTCAACACTTGCTATTTAAAAGAAACAGAACACAACTACTTGACACAAGAAGAGCATTTAAAAGGAAAAAAAGGTCAAGGAGGAAATCTCAGTGCTAATATTACCCTATTCATATGCATCCACTTTTGGGTTTTGTAAATTCTAAACCACAGTATGTTGCAGATGTTTCCTGATTCATAATAGGAACTTGTGAGGGAGAAACATTTCCTTCTCCCTCCCATGTATCTAATGTGATCAAGGAAATCTCCTGGTGAATGTCAGCCTTTGGTCTGACTGGGGGACATTTACAGGTTAGAGGGAAAATCTACTTAAGATTTTTGGGAAGGGTTTTGGCTTTGCTTGAATTTAATGTTAAAGGCAATGATGATGATATCTGATAATGATTTCCTTGAGGGTAGTGAATCTTCTTTTCACAATTGGCCATGCTTTGAGATGGAACAGACTTCCCTTTCCCTGTGTGTGCAGCCCTGAGCACCGAGCCGAGCAGATAGGATGTCTAATTGGAAGGAACAGCTATGTGGCTCAGAGTAATGGAGATTAATTAATGTACTGTTATTGCTAAAGAATTGTTTGTGATAAATTTTGCAGTTATTTTGAATACAACAGAAATATGAGGAACTGGATTATAATTGACATGGAGTTGAAGAATGTCCCAGTTTCTTTTCTCACTATTGCATTTTTGCTCCCCAAACTGTTTATTTTCCAGATGAGATGTTTCTACCTGTACTTAGTTTTAGCAAATGGTTTAAAAACTTGACATCAAATCCTGTCAATGCTTTTAATGTTTAATATTGCCTTCACTAATTTTCCCCACTAAAAATACCTGGACTGAAATGGCTGACCAAACAGGATTTGTTCAAGTAAGGATTTCAACCTGGACCAATAATGCAGCTTTAGCATCTTTCCCAGTAAAATCCCACTTAATATCTTTAATTGTTCTCCTATGTCAGCTTGAATTGTGGTAAAAATACTACAAAATTTGAAATATAATAATAATAATAATAATTTACTATACTAATATTAGTATTAGATTTTTCTGTAATTAGTTCAATTTGTAATTTAAAATATTAAGAGAGAAAAACAATGAGGGTTTTTATTTGGAGCAAATTGCATGTAAAGGATGACTGCAGCAATAATAGTAAAAGGCAGGAAGCTATATCATTGCTAATCAATCTAGAGAGCTCTGTCTCTTACAGATGTCAATACAAAGTTAAGTGCTAAAATAATTGTAGTGTAGGCTTTCTCATAATTACTGTTGTTCATTTGGTATGTTGTGCAAAAAAAAAAAAAAAGAGAAAAGGAAAAGAAAAGAGAGATTTGCTTTGCAGTCAGCAGCATCAAATCTCTAAGGAGAAGGGAAAAGATAGCAGAAGGCTGATAGTCATCCATCATTCCTGACAATTTCACAGCCTAGAATAACTTGACAGAGACCCAGAACAAAATGTTGTTGAGAATTGAATGCTGCTAAGCTGAGTGAATTGACTTTCTGATGTCAAAGCAGGACCTGCTTGAAGTGGCTGATGATTTTCCTTTTCTGACTTCAGAAACAGAGATATTTAAAATGCCTTGTGGTACAAATGCCTTGTTTCAAAACTTTCCAGGTCTTTTTAAAGACTTTATGAGGGGATTCTGGTCAGCAAGCATGTGGTTGTGTATGACACCTACTGCTAAAGAGTATTTGATCCTCACACCCTCTTGCTCCACGTGGTCAGAAGCAGGAATAAGGAATCAGAATTGTTCCCAATTGTCTCAAAACACAAAATTTTCAAGACCTGACTCATGCCATCTGAATTTGTCTTTATGCTGTGCCAGCCCCTTTTGCTAGCCTTGGAAATGTGGGCTTGGTTTGTCGCTATGCAGAACATGGGGAAGAATTAGCTGTTTGAATTCCAGGTTTTTGTTTCTTATTTTGAAATTAAACCACTATTGCCTTTTGTTTAGAATAGGTGCAAAATTTCTTCTTGGTAACATTAGAATGGTATAAGTTGTTACATAGTTTTTATTTAAGTATCATTGTTACACAAAGGAGATAATTTTCCAGCTATTTATTTAGGAAAAAACCCATGATATTGGAAATGTTCCTAAATTATTATAATTAGGCATTTATTTACCAATAAATATTGCCAGTTTTATCTACTATTCTAAGACTAACCTTCCAAATTGCTTCCAGCCATTAAAATGCATGAAGAACACAAACTGCAGAGTTTAAATGGAAAGAGCTCTTATTTTGCAAAAGACACATTATATCTTAGAAGTGTAAAAGAAATAGAATGTAAATAGGCTGTGTGGGCTAAGCATGCCATCCCTGATCAATAATGCAAAAGGTTGAGCAGGTTTATTTGTAAACCCAATAGCACACATTTAGTCAGAATGGGGCCTTGTACAGTACACACCGGTATTTAAAGGTTAGGAAGAAGGAATTTCATTAGTCTGGCCAATCCTCTGCTGTCATTCCCCAATCTCTTTGAATTATTTCCAAATGTATTCTCCCCCCCCCCCCTTTTTTTTTCCTTAACTAATGGCTGTGTTACTACTACAGAACTTCATTGCTAATTTAACTCCAGGATAAATTGGCATGAGGAACAGAGGTTTTCAAAGTGCCTTGATTCCCAGTAATGATATTATAGCAACTATCTTTATGTTAATGTAGTTATAGCTGGTATAAAAAGGTTACAGTATCAAGCCTGCTAGTCTACAACATTTTATCTGTGTTTCCAGGTTGCTTTAAAAAACAGCAATGCACATTGTCTAATTGACTGAGGCATAGATGTAGAATTTTATGGCATCCACTGCAACCTTAAAGCAGCACCAAGGGACATAAACCTGAAAACTGGCAAACCAGCTTTATTGCATCTTTGTGCTAAAACAAACAAACAACCTCAACACCTTATGTAGCATAGTGTGGACCATTCCCTCTTCTTCCTCTCTGCCTTGCCTTTCTCTCATCACAAGGTGAAAAGAAAACTTTAAGCTTTTCTAAGAGTTAAAGAATAACATATTAATAGAGGAAAAAGTCAGACATTCTGCCATTTGAATTGTTTTCTGCATTTGTCTAGAGATCTCACCTAATCAATGTATTCTGAGAAGTTTCTAGGGGTAGAATAACTGTCATTGTCACATACTTATCCAAAGTTATTTCTTAAAATGATATAAAATATTTTGTCTCTCATTTGTTCTGTTCTTTTTCAATAAATCAGTCATGAGAGCTTCATTGAAGGCAGTGTTCAGTGGAGCTCTTGTATCCTTTTTCCTGACAGTTCTGTTGTGACTGGGTAGTCATATGAATTTCTGTGTGTATAAACATGCAGGAATCTTTTTCTTTTTTTTTTCTTTTTTTTTTTTTTTTTTACAGGCACTAAATGTTTAAAAGAATGGAGATATTTGAAATTTTATATGGATGTCAAGAAAGAATATTGGAGGTTTTAATAATTCATTTTTTTCGTGTACTTTTTAGTTCTATGTTGTAAAACAGAAGTTTGTTTGCGGATTGCAGAGTTTCTACAAATGCTTTTCAAGTGATCTGAAGTTGTCATCTGTCTGACAAAGATATTTTGTTTGAGATATTCATCATTTTGTGACGTTTGTGTTTTGTTTACACTGCTTCAGTAATTCACTTCTGGGACTAAAACTTGCTTTTGAGGCTTAGGCACACTGCAGGATGCCAAAAAAGCATCAGATTCTTCTGTATTTGAAAGCTTTTGGGCCATCAAGAGATCAAAAGCTGCCAGAATCAAACCTGAGATGTGCCGTTGTAAATAAGGCACTGACAATTGTTATGTGAGGGGTTGTCCCAGGAGTGAGAGAAGCAAAGAGAGCTGAATTGCCCTGGCTTTTTCCTAAGAAAAATCTGGATATGCAATGGTATCTTTTTTTGGGAAACTTATGTATATATTGTAAAATGGAGTCTGCCCTAACATATTCTGGTGCTGAAATAACCATTTTAGCTCAATTAAAAATCTATTAAGATGAAAATAAACCTTAGAACCCAGTCGTGGTCAGCAATGCCAAATTCTTGGCATGAGAGCTGCTCTGATTTTGAACTATGGTTTACTCTGCTAATCTTGTATTTATAGACAGAAATTTATGAAAAGCAAAGAAAACATTTTTATAAGCATCAAACCAGATCTTTTAAATTTACCAGACCACCTCCCAGCTTCAAATTTCATGCAGATATAAAGGATCATAATTTTTTACCATTTCCAACACATAAAACAGGTCTTCTTATCAAAAATAACTAACTTCAGAATTCAACATAGTTACCAGTGATTATGTTTTTTAACGACACTCTTTCTTTTCCCAGCTGTGTTTTAGAAGAATATTTTTAAAAAGTAAACATGCTCGTAATGTGATTAAAACCTTGAAGCTATTTACAAAAGACTTCATATATGTTTATATCAGAATGTCCTTCCATTTTTCTGCTTGTTTGCTGTTGGTAAGGACATAATGCAAAGCTGCTACAGTTATCACATTGAAACTTGGCAATAAGATCATCCAAGCAAAAGTCTAGAACAATGTTATTTCAAAACGATCTATAAGAATTGTTCAATAAAGAAAACGTTCCTTATATGTATAATTCAACTTCATCTTTATTGATTTGTTCATATTTTTAATAGGCTTTAGAATTGTCAGCGTTCTAGTAAAATATCATGTAATATGGTTTATTGTTAGGGTAATAGAGTTACAAACTTGGACAAAATTTTAATCTGTCCTGCAAGGCTGTTGTTTTTCTGTTTTTTCTTTCCTTAGAGGAATGCTTCTTTCAGTCAACTGCTTGAGGAAGAAAAGGCTTAAGGCATGTGCTGTGAGGAACAATATGAGAAAATGAATTTTCTCTCCAAAAGAGGGGACCCGACTGCCATTCATTTTTGGAAAATGAGCAGTTTTGAACAGGGAAAAAAGATCTTCCTGGTCACATTTTTGTGTCAGTGTTTCATAAGAGCTGCCATGGTATAGACAGATAAACAATACTATTAAAACTGCCTCTATGCACATGGAAAGCACAAGTGCTACTTGATGTGAAAGGAGTGTTTCTGTACAGATCCAGGTCTGAGTCTGTGGGGTGACAGGTTATGTGTGTAGTGCTGTAATTGTCACCTGTGGAAAGAAGGTCCCATCTCGGGGAGTCTTTGGAGGCAAAGTTTGCAGTCAGTGCTATCACAGAGAGTGGATGACTCAGCTTTGCCACTCTGGGGATCTGAACAGCTGGGGTGACAATGTGCTATTTAGATTTCTCTGATTTATGCCAAGGAAATCCCTAATGATCCAGAACTAGGGCAGTGCTAAGCCATGTACTTCACCCTCTTGAGACACACTGTGTGCTCCTCTTGCAGCTGACAGCCCAAATCTGAATCACCATTTTATTTCTCACAGTCACATTCACAACTTAAATCTTTAATCCTGGCACATCTAAAATTCCTGTTGAATTCAGTGTCAAGTGTGTAAAGATCACAGAAGATCATTCTCCCCTGCAATGGGTGTTTGTGTTGTGTTGACAGAGTGCTGTCCCACTTTAGAGGGAAAGTCCTCTTATGTTTTGAAGCTCATATCAGCATTTTTTATTTATTGGAAATCTGCTACTCATGCTGCTGATTACATTTTTTTTGTTAGTTTTCATATTTTCCTGCCTTCTTTGTGGTACATGGCTTCTTTCTCCTCCCCATTCCTGGCCACCAAAAGAGTGTCTGCAGATTTTACCTCTGCAGTACCTGGTTGTAGGCAGGCTGTGGGAGCCGTGCTCATGATGTGAGAACTATAGATTTAAGTAAAATAAAAGGAAAACTTGTCATAGACATTGCAGTAAAAATAAATGTAGGCTGCGTTAGTGTTTTGGGAAACTTAGAGTTTAAATGATATACTGGGAAATGAGAAAGGATCAGCGGTGATTAGAAGTAAAGGAACTGAGAAATGTATCTTTGATCATAAATTTTTTTGCTAATAATTTGTATCTTCTGCTGCTATGATTTTAAGATTCTAGGAAATATGAAGGGAATGATATTTACATATGGTTTCCAAAAAAACTCTTGATTCTTTTCCAAAATGAAAAAACTGAACAACGTAAAGTGTGAAAGATCTTTTGCAGCATTACAGTTAATATTGAGATGTTGTATTAAAATACTGTGTTATAAAGCAATGTTATCAATTTTCACATTTCACCAGAAGGGTTTTCAGCATCTTTAAGTATTCCATCAAACTGGCATATTAAAGAGTGTAGAAAGTACCTGTTAAAATGCACAGAGCATTCAGAGTGGCCTCACAGCAGCCTGCAGTTACTGTTGCTTTGCAGAAGAATAAGCAACCATTTAGAGATGATGTTTCCTCTACCAAGAGAGCAGTTTGAAACAGATTTCTGCCCTAGGTTTTGGAAGCCATCTGAAGGAAAATCAAATCTGTATGATATTGAAAGAAGCTTTGGTCATACATGATATGATTTCTTTAGAGAAGATGTTCAGCACTGTACCATATTTATCTCTTTTTTGGAGTCTCATTTTTGGTGGAAAATTACCAGAATTTGTGCTGAGACTTGCTTAGTATCTGAACAATTTTTCTTATTACTCAGTGCAGTATAAGTTTCAGCAAAGTACCATGTACTCAGTACTTCAAAGCCAATAAAGATGAGCGATCCCTTTTCAAATTCCTTCTATTCATACAGCATTTCAGATTGATTTACATAAACTAACAAAACAATATAACACTTAAAGTTGATCTGTAACAGTAATAAAAATGTTGCTGCATCCCAAAGCTGTAGAAATGTCACTTCCAATCTACAGTGATCACTTACTAAGGGTAAATTGTGCCTATGGGATTTTGGCAAACCCAGAATCTTTCTCCCATAATGCCAGGCTGTCTTAAATCCTGAATCAGAAATCCACCCGTATTCAGGAAGAAATTGTGAGTGTTTGCTTAACTTTAAGCCTCTAGGAACACTTAAAGTGAGGCTAAATATTTATGTGTTTGAGAGCTTTTCTGAATACAAATGCTTTTTTATCCTCATTTAAAGCTCAGTCAGGACAACATGGAAGTTTTACCCATGACATTTGGAAGCAAAGGGACCTGACTGGCTGGACTGCCATGATGCTTTGCCATTGCTGGGCCTTTTTTTCCTTTCCCAGTGCCAGGGAGGAATGCCAGGGAGGAATGCCACCCAGTACAGTACAGGGCATGTTGCTTTAAGACACTTAACTTTCCTACTGAAATCCTCCCAGGTCTTTTGTTTAGCTGTTCTGTTCATGACACTGCCAAAACATGTTTATTCACATGCTGTGAAACACCTTTGCAAACAGACAGAGATCAGCATTTGAATCCAACATTCAGAGCTTCAGCTTCAGAATGGGATTTTCAAAGCTGGGAGTCCAATTCATGTATCCCCTCACCATTAGGGTTGGTTAATGCACTTCTGAGATCTTACTCTGAATGTCAAACAGACAGGTACACAAAAGTAGCAGGAATTAGATCAGATTTCCTTCTACTTACTCTTGGGTTTTCTTTAGAAGCACAAAACTTTGAATAATCTGTTAGTACATGACTCAGGCACTTGGAGTAGAATTCTAAGCAGGAAAAATTGAAAACACAAGAAATAGTGCTGAAGTACTGTGGAAATCATGAACATTTTTTATTCAAATCAATACTGCAAGCTACTGGTTGTCAATGTTAAGATTCCAATGTACACTAACACATCGATTACATTTTCTTATAGAAATTGGTGAATTGTGTGAATGTTGCAGTTTTGCAAAAGATTCAGACAGAAAGAGGAGAAAAAAAGTATTTTAACTTTGATTTAGGATTAGAAGGGATTATTAATTTTGCAAAAGAAAACTAGAGAATAAATGCTATAAAAATATCCCTTATTTCTATGAAATTGATAACATATAGTTTATATATTCCCATGGGAAAAAAAAAGTTTTTTGTTTTGGTTTTTTTTTATCTTTTCATCAGCACTGCAGCTACTCCAGTAAGGATCCAATTCAAATTCTGTCTAAATATAAAGGAGCTGTACAATCTGGGCAAACCTTTATTCTATTACTATTCAGAACCATGCTTGGAAGAACATAGAAAGTTCAAAGGTTTTATTGTAATAGCAACTAAAATGCCTGAATTAAAAAAAAAAAAGAAAAAAAAAAGAAAAAACCAAGGAGCTCTATGAATAACCTGGACATAAAGCCCATCTGTGCTAGTTACTGGTGAAGTAAATAGAGAGGGTTTATGTTTGCAGGCTCTGATCCCAGTAACATAACCAAGACCACTGGCAGTAATAACTAGTGGTTGTACACATCAAAATGTCTTTGTTTTGTAACCCATCAGAGAACACTGAGGCAAATACATCGGTGCTCGTTTTGAGCTCTCCCATATATCCTCTTTCCTTCTATGTGTCATCATCTCCTTCTTTCCCCCCACAGGTTTTTCCCACAAGCTCCAGACAAACATTAGCTTTTAACTGTGAAAAATGCCAGCTGCAAAAGTCATAAGTAAACAGTTGCTGGAAAAGCTTCATCCAAATCTCTCCCTTAACAGGGCTTGCTTTATCTTCCTCACAAGGACCTACACTTGAAAAAGCCTTTTCATTCTCATCTTCCAGCCTGGGTATCAGATGGATTGCTGCCTTTGTGTTTGCATGCTATTTAAATTGTGATTATTACCTTGTGTGTATTCGGGGGTTGATCCATACCAATATCCCTGCCACTCTCTCCCTGTTAGTGCCACTCTCACCTGCTGCCATGAGTGTTTCTGGCAGTGCCAGCGTCCAACACTCCACCTGCATGATTTAAGCTCTATGTCACTTTGTGGTCCATCATCAATGTCTGATTTTTTGGTGAGTATCTCTTGGTAGGGGAGGCTTTGATTCTGGATCATAGGCTGACTTGCACTTTATGAAGAGCCCAGGAGAGCAGACTGTGTAGGGGGAGTAGAATGCTCCCACATGAACTTAGTGCCACTTCATGCTCAGCTCTTCAGTGGCCCACCTTATGCCAGTGCTCATAAACATGGGATTTTTCCCTTGCCATAGTTCCCTATAGCAAAAATGCAGTGACTTTTCCCAGCTTTTTCCTCTTTTCTCAGACTGATCTCATTGTTTTGAGTCCTCCTAT
This sequence comes from Pithys albifrons albifrons, assembly GCF_047495875.1. NCBI lineage: Eukaryota > Metazoa > Chordata > Aves > Passeriformes > Thamnophilidae > Pithys > Pithys albifrons. Next base: position 26,752,797 of record NC_092467.1, on the reverse strand, counting down.
GAGCCCTGCACCATGGATGAGATTTGGGCCCAAAACACTTTGTTGACAGCATTATCTTTTTGTACCACCAAGAAGATGTAATTATTATTACTATTTCAAGTCCTATGAAACTTTGCAGCATTTCTTCTCACTGGATAAATATTTTCTATTAGGAAAAGGAAAATGTAAGTCTTTTCAGCTGCTTCCTCTTGAGGGATGTAAGATATCCGTGAATTTTGCTAACACATTCCAGAACAGCCAGCTGTTACTATCCACCTGCAGCCATAATATTGATTGAAAAGAATATAGAACCTAAACATGGATGACTTCTGTAATTATGTAGAACGAGTTTAATACTTCAAATGTCATCTGGCAATGGCTGTAACGTGGCATGGAATGTATTAGGAAATAATTTAGCTGGTTGAGAAAGTCTCAGTGAGAGACCATGCACTGTTTCTTTATCTTAGTGATTCCTGAAAATATTACCCATGTATATGGAGAAAGGCAATGACAAGACCAACAGGGCTCAGACACCTGTCAGTTATCCAGTAAAAAGTTGCTCACACATTCCTGCAGCTCAGCAATTTCCTGGCAATGGAACTAGAAGCAGTTATTTTGCCAAAACCTGCATATATAGGAAATAGAAAATGAAAGTACCTTTGTCCATTCCCCCTGCCCCAAGCTGATGAAATGAAGATGCCTTTGCTATTTTTGAAAATATTTTGACCTTTTACTACAAAGAATGGAAAAAAATGGCAAGAAGGTTTCAGCTTCCACCCTGTTTTAAGCACCCCTGTAGCTGGTTATGCCCTGTCAGGACTTGCACTATTTTCTTTTTGATGAATCAACATGATCCAATATATGTCTTGTGACGCTTTTGCAATTCCATTGGAGATTTTGGCCCAAGGGAATAGGGAGCAGGAGTCAGTCTAATTACACAACTGCTGGCTTTCCAAAGGGATATTTCTGAGTTTTCAGTTGAAAGTTTCAGATTATTGATGTTCAGAGGAACAGTCAAAACAGAAAGCTGACTTATGTTGGCAAGGGAACAGTATTATTATTCTGTTCAATAACAAACTTGCTGATTTTCCAAGAAGGATTGAATGGGGAAACTTGGAGTGACTCTTGCCCTCACAATTTCCAAGTCCAAGGGGTCCCACTCAGAAGCCAAATTGGTGGTCAGGCTATGGCACAGCATTAAACAGGGAGTAGCAATTCCTCTGAAAATCCTTTTGAAATCTTTCTGTTAGAAGATGGTCTTCTCCAGAGTTCTCCCCTGCCCTAGACCCAAATGAGGTAGCATTAATGCTGCCAGTGAAATTCCAAATGGGAATGCTGCCTTACACAGGAGTTACACCTCCTGCGGGTCTGTGCTTCAGCGTAGCAGTGTGAGGGCAAAAAGGACAGACAACCAGGCAAGTGCCTGAATTAGGAATTATTTTTAAAAGTATTTTTTTGTTGTTGTTATTAGCACACAGCTACACTTCATTAATTGAAAAACACTTATACAACTTATGGGTCATCATGAACATCTCAACTACACAGAGTAATACCATGATAAAGTCTAAGCTAATTTTATAGTTAGCAAAGCAGTATAGCAGAGGTTTCACTGAATTAAATTCTTTGAGTCTCATTTTAATGTTGCTCTTTGTAACATCCTAGACTTTAGCATTCCTCAAGTAACCAAGTGAAGAGCTGTACGAAGGGAAACGTCCACAATAATTCACAATCTGTAATGCATTTGCTGCATCTCTTTCCTGAAACCTCCTTATGTTTGAAGACTGGAGAATGTGCAGTTAACAAGGCAGAGGTGCAGCTGCTGAGGGAGGCCTGGAGCTCTCCATGGTCCTCAGAGCCTCCCCAGTAAGGGAGGATTCATGTGCCCCTCCTGAGCACCATCAGGTTTTGAAAGCTCCTTAGCTAAAGAGAAAAGGGCTAAATGATATCAATATTAAAAACTTTTCCATTTGAAAGGACAAGTGATCCTAACAGAGGGGAAAAAAATCATGTCAGAAAATATCCTAAAGACCTTCTGCCTCAAATACCAAAATGTAGCACTTTTTTGTGAGCAGGCAGCAATCCCGTGTTGCCACTTCCTCCCCTCCCCTCCCCTTCCCCTTCCCCTTCCCCTTCCCCTTCCCTCTCCTCTCTTTCCAGCTGGTTAAATGAAGAAATTGTTCATGCCTGACTTCAAAGAATTGGTCCCCAGGTACTTCAGTAGCTTGTAGTGAACTTTGTATCATACTTGTAGCATTCAGCATTGTCCACTGAATTGAAATGATTGTGCTATTAATGCTAAATGTATTATATAACTGTAAATATTTAATATGTGTGTGTCACATCAATATTAAGAATGCCTGACACTTCCTACTGCAAACCATATTTTCAGCTAGTTATAACTTCTCATACTTGTAATGATTTGACACAAAATTTTCCGTGCCAGGTGTCTGCCTCAGGCAGAATTTTGTGGTGTTCTGTGGTGTGTTTGTTTTTTTTTTTTCTTCTTTTAATGTCAGCCAAAGCACCTCAGCTATTTCTGTGAGAAGCCAGCTAGGGAAAACCATGCAAAATAAACCTGGGAGCCTTTTTGAGGGGCCCTGGTGTGTCCTTGTCCTGGGGGAAGGCACTTAACCTTTGTCAAAGGTGTGACTTTCTTTTGGATACCTGCTTCAGTTGGTAGGTTTAGGTGGAAAACCAGCCAAGAAGTGTGTGAACAATGAATGTTTTAGAGATCCCAATTCACCTTGTGCTCTGACATTCCTGTTGGACTTCGATGTTCAATATGACCATCTACCCTCCATGCTTTCAGCTCCAAACTGTCCCCCAAAACAGTAGCAGCTCCTTCCAGTGAGGAAACAGCAAACTGCTGGTAATAAATAAAAATGGGTGATGTATTTCAGCCATTTCCCCCCCTTTGTTTTCCTGTTTCATCTTTATCTTGCTCATGGTAAACACACTGAGCATCTCTTAATACCTATATGTGCTTCTAATTCCTGAGATAGGTTTGCAAAGGACTGTTGGGAAAAGTAGGTTTAACCAGTAAATTTTAAGGCTAAAGGTAGGATTAAGCTTTTCCTTACTTTTCTGTCTTAATGGTTTTAACAGCAAGATACCTTTAAATTTAAACTTCCTGCACATGCTATGGAAAGGGGACATCTTTCTTTTCTCTTGGTAGGTGGAACATACCTGCCTTGCCTCATGTTGTCCAACATCTGTCTCAGATCTGGCAGCCCATGCACAGAGCTGAGACTGCAGCAGTTGTCTTTGCTCATGCTGTGAAGCCACAAGACACCCTGGTGCATCCCTCAAGACCATGCTTTTAGTTGGTGGTGTCCCAAGAGGCTTTTTTACACCATGCTTTGTCCACCTACCCAGAAGCTGCAGATCAGCAATGCAGAATAATGCAATAGATTTGAGATTTTATCGTAACTGCACTGAAACCACACAATTATGATTTCTGATAATTCAGATGTGAACAGTTTCAGTTTGAGTATTGCTTCTACTTCAGTATTCAGAAATGAATATCATTCAGTTTGAGTATTTCATCTTTTAGTGGTACTCATATCCTACAACATACCTAACATGAATTTTTATAGTAAAAATTTCTGCCATTTTTCTCTCTCTTGATGCTCTGGAGACCAGAGCAATTCCTAGGGAATTTATAAGTGCATTCAATCTAGATGGGTTATTTCAGTATTTCCTAAATTCTTAAATACTCATTTATGAGTATCTGAATTATACTACCTATTAAATGACACCCATTGTACATCTCTATAGTTTCTAGATTCATATAGAACAGGGATAATTTTCCTGTGAAAAAGTGTTTTAATGTGCACAGTGTTTATGTAGTCCCTTTGCTCTTTACAGTGCATAACTGGTGTGTTGAAGAATGTCAGTACAGACAGAAATGAGACTAAGAATTAGATTTGTTCAGCAATACTTTGATTGCTGTATCACAACCTTTTTATTACAGCATTCAGTTCAAAGATGTTTGCATACCTTCTTGAGCAAGCTGCATATTTTTGCAGCGTGTGTCCCCGGTGTGTATCCTGTAGTCATTACATTTTTGCACACTCCACTGCCTGAGCTGCATGGACTGTTCTAACCATCACCAGGAATGCTTGACGGAGTTCAGCTGCTCATTTGAGTGCTTTGGTTTGTGTACTTTATTACTTCAGTGGTGTGTGTTGATAAAGTTCTGCTCTGTGCTGTTGAATTTTTGGTTCTGCCAATCTCTGTCTGCCCTGCTGAGGGATTGGCACACATTGCTAACTGCCTGCTCTGCAGTGAACACGAGTGGCTGCAATGGTAGAATCTGCACTCTTTGTTAAATGAGCTGCATATTTTTGTTTTTATATACATTGCTTACCCAGTTGTGTACATTTGCCCAACTCATTATACAAAATAAGCTTGATTGGAATAAGAACATTCTCTACCAGCTGTCTGCTCTGAGTCAGTATGTAACAAAATTAGCAACTTTCTCTTTCCAACAGTGACATGATTGCATCCAAAGTTTAAGGCAATTGGTTTGGAGATCTTGTTTGTTTCATTCACTCCATGCAAACATCAAGATTAACAAACCAATTTGTTGCAACTTAATTTGTTTTCACAAATATGAACAGAGTTCAGTAACAGGAAAATCGGAGCATTCTAATACAGGGAAATGCTTCCATGTAGAGCATGAAATGTATAGAGACCTAAATACCATTTTCTAATTTAGAGCCATATATTGTAAACATATGAAGACGAGAAATAGCTAGAGACCTCCCAGGGTGGATATTTCATCAGATAAACAATATCCTAAATACTTAACATTGCAAACATATATATTTTTTTTAAAATTAAATGCATGCTTTCATCAGGAGTTAAAAAAATAAGTTCATCTCATGACCATTGGAAAAATCTCAAAATACAGGAAAACACATGCACAGGAATCTGTAGTTTTCTCATTACCTTTGGTGCAAAATTGAGTTAACATTTTCAAAGAAGTATTTTTCTCAACTTGCTAGTTTTTCAAGTCAGTTCTAGTCTTACCTACAGGTTATTTTTAGGTTTTGTTTTGACTAATTTGCAGAGTTTGCACACAGAGAAACTTGTGCTCCCACTTAGGAAATCTTCAAGATTACCTTCCCTCTAAAAACTTGCTTAATTTTTCTTGTGCCCAGAGCTATTTACTTAGTGCTTTGTAGTTTCCTTGGCTCCCTACCTGCCCCTCACCCAAGTGCAAATGTGCCTTGTGCCTGTTGTCCATGTCCTACTGCTGAGTTCTTTTACTTTAATCTTATCAATCACTGTTGTCTGACCAGACTGCCTCAAAGGTCGACATTTGTTTTGGCAAAGTTTTACATTTGATAGCTTAATTGATCTTATTGTTTTAGTCAAAATTGTTTGGTTTTAATGAGTGACTGTTTAGCGCTCAAGCTTCTCATGAACCATTATGTAAGAATGCAAACATTACAATAGTTTGTTCTAAAAACAAATGTGTGAATATCATTTTTACTGGTCTATCTTCACTGCTACATGTGAAAAAGAAGCATAAAGAGAGAGACAGAAATTGAATGTATCAGTATATTCTGGAATGTTATATAAAAATTAATTTAGTCTTTATATTTTGGTTTTTCTGTGTACATTAATGTTGGGTATCAGAAGAGTACAACAAACAAGGTATACTGCATTTTACCATCTTAAAGTCAATGAGATGAGCTAGATCCAATTTAGACTTTCTTAACAGAAACAGAATAAGTAATTTTATATAAAATGACTTAGAGGAGACAGATGGTGAGGAAGAAGGTTTTGTCTCTGTTTTCTCTTTTCTTCCCCCGATATGAATTTGCTTTCAGTATCAGTCCATTACCCTTAAAAATTATAAATTTTGCTCTTTCCTTGTTAAGTATCAGCTGTAGTTTCCCCAAAGTTTTAGTGTAAATTAAGATTAGATTTGGAATATTTTCTTCTCTGTCATATTCAAACAATTGATGGCTGTGTGCAAGTTCTGTGTCAGTATCCTGTACACTTTTTACAGTTGAAAATTCTTACCTTTGCCAAGGGAAGGGAAGAGAAATAATCCTTTCTTTGGAAAAAAAATTAGAAAACTTTTTTCCTGATGCTTTGTGAAGCCTAAACAGGTTAAGGGATTGAGTGCACCCGTGGTTGGCTTGCAGGTGACACAAAGTTGGATGGGACAGTTGATCTGCTGGAGGGCAGAAGGCTCTGCAGAGGGATGTGGACAGGCTGGATTGATGGGCCCAGGCCAACTAGATGAGGTTCACCAGGCAAAGTGCTGGGTCCTGCTCTTGGGTCACAACAACCCCCTGCAGTGCTACAGGCTGGGGCAGAGTGGCTGGAGAGCTGCCCAGTGGGAAAGGACCTGGAGGGGCTGGACAACAGCAGCTGAACACAGGGCAGTGTGTGCCCAGGTGCCCAAGAAGGCCAGTGGCATCTTGGCCTGTATGAGAAATATTGTGGCCAGCAGGACCAGGGGAGTGATTACCCCCTGTACTGACACCGGTGAGGCCACACCTCAAATCCTGTGTCCAGTTCTGGGCCCCTATGACAGGTAAGACATTGAGGTGCTGGAACATGTCCAGAGAAGGGCAGTGGAGCTGGGGAAGGGTGTGGAGCACAAGTCTGATGAGGAGCATCTGAGGGAACTGAGGGTGTTTAGTCTGGGGAAAAGGAGGCTCAGGGGAGACCTTATTGGTCCCTACAACTACCTGGAAGGAGGCTGTAGCCAGGTGGGGGTTGTTGGTCTCTTTTTCCAGGTCGAAAGAAATAGGACAAGAGGAAGTGGCCTCAAGTTGCACCAGGGCAGGCTTAGATTGGATATTAGGAAAAGTTTCTTCCCTGAAAGAGTTGTCAAGCATTAGGACAGGCTAACCAAGGAAGTGGTTGAGGTGCCATTCCCTCAGGGATTTAAAAGACATGTAGATGTGTTGCTTCGGGGCATGGTTTAGTGGTGGACTTGGGACTCCAAGGTTAGTGTTGCACTTGATAATCTTTGAGATCTTTTCCAACTTAAACAATTCCATGATTCTATCCTATGGTTCTATTAAGCAGTTAGAAGGTTTTCATGAGGATTGTTACCATGTCTCCCAGCTATCCACCAGCCTCTGTAACCGCTGCAGCAAACTGGACTTGCTTTATTGTTTTCAGACCTGTTTCTTTATCTGGCTATGAGACCTACTGAAAAATCTGCATACTAAATTAAAAACATACATTTCATGTGTATCACTGCAGTGTAAAACAACAGACAATTTAAATTCTTGGAACAGAGAGGATATCCATTATCTGAGATCTATGGAGAGTAACAATAATTCATAAGATACACATGAATTATTATCTCTGTATATATTTATGCAGCAATACACATAGAAACTCTTTCAGCTTTTATACCTGATATCTTTTCTTTTCCTCTTTGTTTTCCTCCCAGAGAGTTATTTTCAATGTTGTCAACTTCAGTAAAACAAAAAGCCTCTATAGAGATGGGATGGCTCCAATGGTGAAATCCACAAGCAGACCAAAATGGTAAGTTATACTCTCAAAGTCTTGCTTAATGAGATAAAAATGTTGTACTTGACACTTGTTGTGAAGACCCTCAGGCTTAGGTGCACCTGTACATAAGAGCATGAGAACTCTGGTACAGCAGAGAGGTGAGGACAGGTTGGTTCTCTTTGGAGCAGACGGACAGTATGAATTCTGGAGGCCCCTTCCAGCCTTGCTTCTGTGGGCTGTTGTAGTGCCTTATTTCTAGTGGCATCCCTGAATTGAAGTCTGTTCAAGCAAGCTGAATAGTCAGGGCTTGAGCCAAATTATTTTTCAGTGACATCCTTGCTGTCCAGCTGTTGGGACAGTCCCTGTCCCAGTTTTGGCCTGTATCAGCTAAGTCTCCCCAAAATAGCCTACAGACAGTATGGGAGATGAACTGGGGCTGCTCTGGTTCTGAAAAGATGCTGGGAATTGTTCTCCCTGTTTTGGCGTGGTTGGAGTTTGATGGAAGAATGTGAGCTCTGCCATGTGAGGTGACCTCATGTGCATGAGCAGTGTCTGGTCTAAGAAAGAAGGTGGCCAAACACCTCCTTGTAAGCTACATAATATATACAAACCAGAAAGTCATGTGCACATTAAACACGTGAATACCCATATAGATGGCACATTTTCTCAGAGCAAATGTAATGAAACATCTCCTGTGAATAATAATATGCAAATCTGATGAGTCTGAGTGCATGCAAGACGCCCAAGAATTACATGATTTGCCTTTGCTGGGAGACTTGTTTGAATATGGATAGAGAGGTTAGGCCAGAAGTGTACAGTAAGGGATTCTTGCCAGCCTTCACAGCTGCTACTTTTTATTGGTTAATTAATAATACATTTGATCAAGCTAGACATTCTCTCAGCCTAATAAATACATCTTTCTTAAATACTTCAACTATCAAAAAATTTCCGCTCACAAGATGGTCGCTTTTGGTGGTCATGAGATTGCTGTTATTGTGTGGCCTCCTCTTCATATGACCAACAGAATGGATATTTGGATTTTTATCTAGATGTTAAGGTCATATGGACAGAATAGCTGTCTCCCAGTACAGTTAGTAGATTGGGTCAATTCCAGTTCAATAGGAACATGTAATAACATTGAAAATTAATTAAAAAAATCCATTGCATTTAATGTTTTTGTAGCAAAAGTCATGTTAATTATGTTTACTACTTAACTTCAGAAAAATCTTCTGGGGCATTTCAGGGCCACATTTATCAAGCACACTTTAATCATCTTTCAAAACCTTCTCCTTCTCTCACTGGGGTCTGGTATTTGCAGCTAAGTATATTGTGGTTTAAGTTTATCTATAAATCAGATATTGCTTTCATACAAATTTTATGCCTTACTTTGGTTTCAAATTAAAGTGTAAATCTTACAAAACAATGCAAAATGGACTTATTTTTTTAGAACATATAGGCTCCTCACTATTTTTAAAACAGATTTCTCTTCCATTTCCCTGGAGATCTATTTATTTTTGTGTTTTATATTTTTAGAGGATGTATTTTGCTCCCATGAAAGCGAGGAATGAATAACATTGCCTGGAGCCAGGCACAGTGTAGGCAGCAGGTGCTGAGCAGCTTCCTTTTACAGGGCTACTACCATACTTTAATCCTGTTTCAAACATTCAAGATGTAATTTTTTTTTCTTTAAAAATATGATTATTCCATTAAGATATTCTTATTTTTTCTAATAGTGTACATATGAAAACATCTTGCTCCACTTTGAGGTGCACATTAATTCCTACTGTTATCAGGGACCTCAGTGATATTGGGGTCTACTCAGTATAATTTTCTGTCTTGATGTTAATAGGATTCATGCATGTGTTTTCCAAGTGGGAAAACAGATATATTATTTTTGGATATATGAGTTCTATTAGGGCTGTCTTCCATTTGGATTATGCCTTTCACAGTTACCTCTGTATCTGTTTCCATGGCATTCTAGTGAAACCTGTAAACAAAATTTTCTCTTTCTCTGTTTGCTGAAACAGGATTTACTGGCACTTGCAGTTGCTAATGCAGCACACAGGTAGTTGTGGTCCTTGAACATGAACAGGCCAATATCCAGCTGCACAGATTTGATCCTGTTTGATGTTTTGGATATAGCAATCTTGTAGGCAATACTGAATCATTCAATGCTGCAAAAGTGCTGAGGTTTACGTGAGGGAGGAAGGTGTGGAAGGAAACTATTGACACTCTCCACCTTATACTGGGATTTATGTCAGCACAGCGTGGACAGAATGAAATTAAATTAGAAAATGATTTATTATTTCCAAAAAAATGAAGAAACATTAAATGTTTTTAAATCAAGTTAAAAATTAAGATTACCAGAAGCCATGGGCTCCAAGTAGTCTGTAGCTCAGGGTTTGTTTCTGAACTCCTCTGTATGAAATATTTGAGGAATTCATCATTGTTGTGCCTGCCTGTGGAGGCACGAGTTCCACACCAAAATTAACCCCTTCCTGTGGCCACACTGGTAGATGCAGTTCTGTGTCACACATAACTATTCCACTCCCCTCTTTATGTAGTCAGGTTTGAGTTTTAGAGTGAAAAAACATCCCTTTTGTGTTTGAGAGCTGTAGGTGCATTACTCCTCTTAGTAACAGATAGTCAAACCTGAGTTATGCCCTTTTGATTTAAATGAGAAAGTTCCCACTGTATTCAGGCTCGAATTTGCCCGTATTGCTCACAGCCCCCTGCATATCAAACACAGATTGGCCTCCAGAGACGGAATTGTACTGTTTGTTTTGAGTGTGGTTATGCAAACATGGCTCCGAGCTTCGCAACATCTCGTGAGTTTGATTCTTGACTCTGGAACAAATCGCTGCCAAGTGCTCTTGAAGTAGAGAGTGTGTCAAACAGAGATCAACGTTTTTGACCTGTATTCTCTTGCCCTGTGGGGTAAGATCTTTAAATGCAGACAGCATCAAGGTTCAGCTCAGTGTTGCTGATGTAAATGGAGTATATCACTGTCATCAAAGCACTCGATGTGGACACAGATGTTCTGGTGTTGACATATTCTCTTCTCTTTTGAAGTAAGGCCAAGCATTTCCAGTAATGAGCTACTGGAAAAGAGGAAGCTGTATGTTGAAAGATAAGGAAAAAACAGGTTTCATGGTAAAGAAGAAAGATCTTTTTTTAAAAAGAGAAAAAATCCCTGAAAAATAAATTCTGATTTAAATTTTATATGTTTTCCCCATACATGGTCATGAGCACTAAATAGTACAGGATTGTGACTGTTGTATCAGTCAAATTTCACTGCATTAAATCACAGCTCTAATACAGAAATACAGCATTGTGTCACACCGTGTGACATCAGTTGTTTCCACAGCAAATTGGACAAGATGAAACTCAAGATTTTATTACAAACCAAGGGAATGGTCTGTGTCTGGTCACTTTAGCACTTTGCTTAAAATTAGCTGGTTGTTCAGATACATTGCACTGAGATTTTAGAGAATTGGTGGGGTTTTTAAAACCAAAAATTTATATATATATAATATAAAAAATATCATAGTGGCCTGTTCTGATTTGCCTGTGTCTGGTTTGTTTGTCTTTTTAGTGGAGGTGAAGAATTTGAAGGGAGAGAAATTTGAGGAAATTAAATTTTTGCTATGTTTATGGACTTACTACTGTAATCTTATTTTTCTTTGCAGCTTCATTTAAATGCAGCATTATTTTGATACAGTTTCTTAACCATGATTTCACACTGAAGAGCTCTGTCTTTGGAAGGGGTTAGTAAAGTCTACCATGTGGGCACAACGGTGGAAGACCATATAAGGACATATACTATACTATTATATCAATTGCATAAAGTTTTACAAGTTTCTCAAAGTTAAATAGAAGAGTGAGTTGTTCGAGAGGCAGCAGATTTTCCAAATGATGAAGTGAGCAAATATTCCCTTTGGGCAGAGAACAGCTATAACTCTTGATTATTCAGTGTGAGCATTGCCTCATTGGGGACATTAGTTTTTCAAATTGTGCTAATCTTTTAAAAGTAACAACTGGCCACTCATCACCTTAGGTATTTCAGCAAGATCATGTGCAAAACTCTAATTAGTATTTATAGAACAGCAACTCCTCCCAGTAGAATAGTAGTTGTAGCTGGCAAATATCTGGTTGACACCTGTTAAGTCTTCAGACATCCATTGTATTTTATTCTGCATTTCAAATGAGCAGAGAGCAGTAGGTGAAGTCCCCATAATTAATGAATAAAGGATAATAAATAACATGGCTCTTGAGTGGATGAACACGAGGTTAAAGAGTGTTCTGCAGTTGTGCTGCTGTATTTCAGGAAGTGTTTGTTTGTCAGTAATAATGCTTGCTATAATATTATGGGGCCTCCAGCATATGAGAATTTAAGTCTAGATTTACATATGTTTTGTTTATAATGTCAGATTTCAAACTGCTTCTTGGCAAAGCAGCTGCTTTCTTCCCTGTCTTTTATCTCACTCAGCACTGACGGCTGGATAGCTCCTTTCCCCAGCAAGCACTCTGCTACCTCTGTTGCTGTAACATCTACTGTTAAATACACACAACACATTGCTTCTGAAGTGTTTCTCTTTTCCAGTAAACCTGGAAGCACAGAAAAAACTTCTGGGTAATTAATTCAAATTTGAATCTGTATGTATCTTGGTAAATATTGTCATGATGAGGAATTTTGGTAGACATCAAGAAAAGCAATGTAAGTTTTATGAACAATACTCCCATATGTTCCATTCATCAGAAGGGGACAAGTCTGAGAAAATCTGAATTTTGAGTAGCTAAAATGTGTTGCTTCTTGCCAAGTTTCTTTAACATTTGTGTCTACAATGCAGTGTTACAATCGATACCATGTCTACCAGGCTGCATTATACATTCAGAGACTTTCAGCAGCATTTTTAGTATGTATTTATATATCTTTAGCCATAAGATAAGCTGTTTGTGAAATGAGCTGTCATTTGTGGTGAAACAGTTTGAGAATTAAGCACTAAATATATATATAGCTTGCTAATCTGAAAGACTAAAATTGCTTACTATAACATATATAGCAGGCTGGGGTTGATGATAACATCACCTGAGCTTAGGTAAAGATGCACAAGCTGTTATCATTACCTGGTTCCTTCCTTGGCCTATTTTACAACTTTGGCTACTTTTTGAAGTTTGTATCTTTGCCAGTTTTATAAAGTAATGTGTGCTTGCTCTTGCTTTTCTAAGGGATGTGTGAGAACACTTTTGGAGGCTCAGAAATACGTCCCATGGCACAGGTGTGTGTTGGTGCAGTCTCTGCCAGGTGCAGTTCTGGCTCCTTAGAGCTGCTCCCTCCCTCATCCCAGCACAGCTCTACAGAGAAGCACCAGGCTGCCAGTTGGCCCAGATTAAAACCATACTTTCAAGGAAAAGAAAGAGGACTTAGTATTGGTCCTCAGAGATCCAAAATCAGCTGTAGAGGTCCAACTGGAGGAGTCAGGGAGGTGGCAATAAGTGGCTAAAGTAGGGCAAGGGAACGGGGACAGCAGCTGCCAGGAAAATGCCCAGAGAACTATCTGTGGATCCACAGCCTCTATTTCAATAACTCGCAGCATTTTACTTGAAGAAAATAGGGAGAAAGACATTGCAATATGGACCTTTTGAAATCCTACATTGAGTGAAAAGCAGGAGTCATTTTGTTTTGGTCTCAGTGTAGCTCTTTAGAAGAAAATAAAATCTTTTTTAGACAGTTTTGAGGTTGGCATATTTATTAAAGTGAAATAACTGCCACTGAAGTCAATCCCTGGGTAAATTAATGTTTGTGTGAATCTTGTGAAATAGCAAAAGAAACAGATCTAACCACTCTACAAACCCCTAAAAGAAACACATTCCTTTCCCTTTCCCAGTCCAGCAAAGGTAGTTATTCCTGGGAATACAGAGTAGGTTACATATCACTGTTTTCAACAATAGCTTTTGTGGAAATAGAGGACAAGTTATATTCTCCTAAAAGAAAGTATGAATCAGATACCAAAACTGATGTGTTTATTGTGTAGACTAAATGGGATTTGTTTGTGGCAAGAAAGTAAGTTAAATTTTATTGAAGGGATATTTCAGTGTAAATTTAAGATGCATGGAATTGTGTTGGATGAAATTAATAACAAAGAAATTAATTTAATATAAAAGAAGGCAAATTAATTTTAAGATTCAAAGAGAAAATAATGAAGAAACTCCAAAAGACAGCTAAGCCATCATTAAAAAAAACTAGGTGTTTTATATGTATCTGTGTGTTTGCTCATCATTTATCTGACTGATCTTCTATAAATCAATTTATTTAGATTACAGCAGAGTCAAAAGGCCCCAGCCAGGATCAAGACTTATTGTGCTTAGTGCTGTGGAAACATATAAACAGACAAAGTCCTTTCCCAGAGTTGTGAAAATTTTATGATTGATTTCAGTAAGAGCAAAGTTAGGCCAATACTGAGCACTTCTGAAAATTCCATCCTTAAAGATTTATTCCAAGCAGTAACTGTTTAAAAAATGACATACTGCTTACATAAGAGTCTAAATATTTGATGGTTATAGTATTTACATCTAAAACACCAGAGGCTATGTGCTTTAATACTTCAATCTGTTTCCCATATAGTCTGTCAACATGAGTTCCCTGCATTGATTGAGGGCACTCTGGGATCCCTAAGGTTGTATTCATGAAAGGTTACCCTTGGCACTACTTTATTCATGAAAGGTTTGAAGCACATTGGAAACAAATGGGGTTGTTCCTGCTAGGTGCATTTTTGTCATCTATAAATACTTAATTACTGGGGTGCTGATGAGAAATTCAAACTCTTAAAAACGTACAGTTGCATGAAAATAATCCCCCCATCAGCAGAGCAAATCCCAATGAAATTTGCAGTTGGGAGATTTTGTGGCAGTTTAAACCAACTGAATTGTAGGTTTTTCCTACTATGGTCCGTGGTTTTGAGTTTAATAGCTGCAATATATGACCAGAGCTGTGCATTATATCTCATCCTGAAACAGGTCATTCTCTTTCCTCAGGTGATGGGCATTTGGTGGAACTGATTGCATGAAAAGTGTTCACAGACCTGGGTCCCTAACCTTGGCAGGTTTAAAAAAAATACATAGAATTGAAGCTTTTTTTACCCCAAATGAGTCTATAAGTTAGATAAATATGGGCAGCACTGAGCTCAAAGCAGAGTCAAACTACCAAGAGGACATTGCAGCTTTTCATTGCAATTTTATACTTTGGACTAATGGAGCGAAGCAGAATGAAAATCACCTCTGTTAAGAATGGCATTTATCAGCTGTAAGTACTTAGTAGTAAGAGCCCTACACAGACAAAGCTGAGTGTCACCAAGAAATGTACTTGAAAATCAGACTGTTAACACAAGACTACACAAATAAGAGCCAAAAACTGTAATCAGAAAATGTAACATGTCTTTAAGAATGTTTTAATGGTCTGAAGAGTGCTAGACAAGTTGAATTTAACAAGATGTAATAACCTATGACATAATATAATTGAGAATGCACCAGGATGCTGCACAGTCAGGTTAAATTTTCACTTTCCTTCACTTAGCCTTGCAACTTTAAAGATCCTTCCACACAGGGTTTTAAAAATACATAGTACTATTTAAATTTACATATGACATAAAAGCATAGATGTGCAATACATCAGAAATACAATTCTAACTAAAGGTAGGGCTGAAACATCCAGTGTAATATTTTAAAATTTTTTTTGAATCATTAACAACAAAATTTTCATTAATTTGCTGTGAAGAAACGATTTAGTGCAGAAGAAAAGGTAAGGGGAAGTATTCATTGCAAACTCCTGATCAAAGTGAGACAGTTGTCAGGCACCTGTCTTATATTTGATGTAAAAGTCAAAGCAATGAGTTCAATTACTCTTTTAATAGAAGACAAAAGCAGTTTGCTGTCCTGTGGAAACTGAGAACTGTAGAGAAAATAAGCAATAAATAAGTATGGCAGGTGATAATGCAGGAACAGAACATTAAAATAACAGGTGCTGTATCTTGAACTTCGTCTCCTGAGATTCGATAGTTGTACACAAACCCAGAAGATAAAGCCCCAATTTTTATGCTGTGATTACTATGGATAAGTTATAAATTAACTTCTGCATGATATGGTACAAGTTGGGGAGAATTAAAATTTAATGATAATAGAATAGGGATAAGATCTCTCCTTTATCTCTAGATGTTGAGGCAGTGGTTAAAGTTTGTTTTTGCAACTGCTTCAAGTAGCATTATTGAATTCCAGCTTGAAAGTGAAACTTTGCTTTCCTGCTTCACTATATTAAGCATCTCTGAGATTGAAAACCTACCAAGAGCTCTCCTGGTGTGATTAGAAAGTATCCAATATTTTTTGGCAGCAAATACTAATTCCAATCATTCTGTCTAGTACTGCTCAGGCAGCACGAGGATAACTGGCTGTCAGATGCTTTGGGTAATGGAAAGGTAAGGCTCCAGGCTCTCTGTGGAAAGCTGGCAGCTTTGCTGACACTTCCCTGCCACTGGAAAATGAGAGTTCTGTGGGGAGGGGATGGGCAGCGCTGGTTCTTGGCTGGAATAGCATCCCTTTGGAAATGGTGGGCCATTAGTACAGGCAGGAACAGCTCCATGCTCTCAGAACCACTCTCAGACATTCAGGTTTCCCTGCACATGTCCCCCCAGGGCTGAGTTGGGGGGACACAGAGCTCCTCCTTAAGTGCCTTGGTTGCATCCCTTTGGGAATGGTGGGCCATTAGGATAGGCTGGAGCAGCCCTGTGCCCTCAGTACCACTCTCAGACACTCAGGTTCCCCTGCACACATCCCCCCCAGTGCTGAGCTGGGGGGACACAGGGCTGCTCTTTAAGTGCCTTGGCTCTCAGGGCATTGGGCAGCTGGTCTGCAGAGTCTCCCCAGCACCTGCAGTGCCCCTTCCAGCCTGGGGTTTCCCCCCTAATCACCCTCAGATGGGTGTCAGGTGTGCCATGCAGGTGTCTGTGCTCAGGGTGCTGTATCTGCCACAGCTGTGCAGGGGGTGGGAGGCACCTCTTGGGTGAGTGAGCCCTTTGCCCACAGCTTTGCCCACCCTTCTGAGGCAGGAGGGGAGTGCTGTGTGTCCTGGGCAGTGAGGGATTTCACAGCTCCTAAACCCCAATGGTAGGTGAGCTCTTACTGATTTTATCTTTTAACAGTGAGGAGTGTGTGGGAATTGTTAAAAACGATGACAAAGAAACCATAATATATTTATTTCAGCTGGGTTTTGTTTGAAAGAAGGTGCCCTGTTTGTGTCTATGCTGTGGGGGGCTGTGCCCTGCCCTGGGGCCACTGTCCCTCAGGGGCTGCCTGTCCTTCCTTGTGCTGCTCAGGGTCTGCCTTGTGCAGTTTTCCAGTCTTTATTCTTTCATTTTTCCCCTTTTGTGCTCTTGGAAAGCCACCATTGATGCTGTTGGAGAGAGAACATGGGCCCTGCAGCTGTTCCCTGTCCCTCCAGAGGTGCCTGCAGGGATGTGAGCAGGCTGTGGGTGTTTGCTGAGCTGCCATCTGACCACAAACAGTGTGGCCAAAGGACCCGTGTCATGAGAAGCCCAGTGAGGAAAAGAAAGTGTCCTTTCAGCACCTCATGAATCAGGGATTGGTTGTAAAAATATTGAGAACTTGCACTGGGTAGTTGGACTTGCAGTGAAATTACTTCAAATGGCAAAATTAGTAAGTTCATTAATAGGGCACTGGTGTTGAGATTGAGGAAGGAAATGGTGTTTCTGTTTGCTTTTTGTTTGAAGATGTCAGTGTTGTTTGGCCTTTTTCAGGTGTGTAAAAAACCCTCTGTATTTATTCTGTGGAGAATTTTTTGGAATAGTTTATTGGAAATGTGGGATACCCTTCAGCAAATTTGCTCAAGACAAAAAGAGATTCAACTTAGAATGATAGATTTACTATAGAAAGAAATTGAGGAATATCCAGCTTAAAATAACATACTGTGCCTTTTAAAATTTGACAAAATCCTCTCCTAATATTTTTCTCAATGTAGTTAAAAAGCACCAGTATCTCATAGTTTTGATACTAGCAGTGCTATAATAATTCAGTTTTGATAAAGAAAAGAATTTTTCCCCATCTGCTACTCTGCTGAACAGTCTGATGTTCTTATGGCTGTCTTTTAAAAGTCATTCAGTCAATGAAGGGGAGTCATGTAGCATGTGTATTTTTGTGTGGAGCTTTTTTATTAAACACAATTCTCTGGGCTCTCCTGAGAGACTGCCACGATCCTGGAGGTGATGGTGGAAAGGATTGCGGTGCAAATCCTGCCCAGAAAGTGTTTGGCTTGACTGGGAACTTGAGGAATGACTCAGCCAGGGGAAAGGTGTGGCTGCAGGTACAGTCAGAAAGGCTTTACCTTCAGGAGCACTTTTTGTAGCTAAAAGCGAAGTGAGATAACATAAGTAGGGAAGGAAACATATTCAGATTTGCTGGGTTTTAACCTCAGCAGGAAAAAGTCTGATTCTTGCTTTAAAAGAAGTTAAAAAGAGGCTATATGGTTTGTGCACCTGGTAAAATTAAGAGGAATTAGGTGGGAATCATGGATACAAACACAATTTTTTGTATAAGTTAAAAAGAAAAGCCTTGTTCTGTATGTCAAATTTTCTTGAGAATATGTGATTACATTAACTGCTGCATTTCTGTCTTAAATCAGATGATTTAAAAGTGGAAAACTACTTGCAATCTGAAAATGATCACCTGGAGGAAATTTCCACAACAGTGGAAATTTCCCTCCTGATGTGAGATACCCACACATCAGAAGTCAACATCTGTGATCTGTGTGGCTGCAGTCCTTGACAGGAGTCTCATAATACAGTGAAAATGAACAGAGCATTCTGGATTTGTCATTTCTAATACTCATCAATTCATTTCTCTGTGCTATGGAAGTACAGAACCCAATAACCTGGATGAATCATGAATGTCTGGGGTGGGTGTGTGCGTGCATGTTGGTGTGGGGGATGCTCCTTCAGTTAGATTTGCTCTCCTTTTATTTTGGCAATGAATTCCAAGTTTGCATGAAGAGACTGGGCTTCAAAAACATACCTGAATGGAGGAAGTGAAAGAGTGGATACAAATGGCAAGAAAAGAGTAGCCCGGAGTGAAATGTGTGACTGTCTGAGGCCTCTGGATACTAAAATAACAGAAGGAAATAAATTACACCTTGACTGCAGGTTCTTCTATATAGAAAAGTAACAGTCTACCATAACCAAGGATAGAAAACTGTATTTTAGTTCTTAACAGACGCTGCACAATAGAATCCAGTGTTTGCATTCACAGTACTGCCACTGTGTGGTTTCCCCTGAAATTCTGCAGGTAAGGAACCCATTCTCTAGCAAAATACCAAGGCACTCAAAGCAGTGTGTGGATGTGAGAAGGAGAGTGATGGGAGTGAAAATGGTATGGATGCATTTCAAAAGGTTTGCCCTATTTATTTTTGGTTTTAATTTCAGTTTGCCTTTCTTGAAGGAGGGGATTTTCATGCTTGTAAAGTTTCTGCTTTGCAAATACAGGTTTTCAGCACAGTTTGGCATTTCAATACCTTAATATTTATGGTCGAAACTGAAGATATTTATTCTTTGTTTCAAAAGTTGGTACACAATTTTAGGTTCAAACCAAACTTGTTATTAGAGATTCTTTTTAAGGTTTTAGTTCTTTGAAAGTAAAGTGCAATGAGATAAAGATATATCCCCTGACAGAATCTGCTGCTAACATAAATAAAGGCTGTTTGTAGCTTTAATTTAACATGTAATTAATGAAAGCTATTTCTCTTGAAGCCACCAAAAAATGAGAATTAATGTTTAGAAAACCTTCTGGTAAGTGAAGCTGAGATACTTTATAGCAGATGCACAACATTTACAAGTATCACTAATATGATCTGCCTGACAGCACGAGCCCCACGCACGAGAAGTTAATGGTCACTAATGCCTCAATAAAAGCTGTTCATTGGAATGTATTTTTTAAGATTCACCTTTAAGTACAGATACTTGGTATTTTGTGTTCCAGTTTCAAAATGAACTTCTGTGCTTGTTCCTCATCTTGGTATCCAAACATTTTTGCTTTTGGAGAGAATTATAAACAATTTAAAATATCATAAAACACTCTGACCCTGAGTGACACAATACAGTTATTGAATTCAAGCTTAAAAAAATGTAAAAATATAATTTGTGTCAATTTGGTTATAATATAGATATATAAAAATATATCTTTTTACTGTTCTAGTGATAAATGAGACTTGAACCTTGAGAGCTTTTGAGCAGTACTCATTTTTTACCTTCACTTTTTGCCAGACTCTGCTCGATATCTTCCATCTGATTTTCAAATGAACCAGCTGTGGGTTTGAAATGATAGTCAATTATTCTTTTTTCTCTCTATGGCTGTAACCTAGTGAAATTTCTCTTAATTTCTTTTTTCATATCTAAATGTGGTTATATATGTCAGAGTCAGAAAATCTGGAAACTAGTAATGAACTGCTGTGTCTCTGACCTTGCTGGACTTGTCCTCTCCTCCTGCTTTGTGCTGGGCTTCCCTGTATGTGAGTTGTGAACAGAAGACTGTGCCATGAAAGCAAGTATGTCACAGACATGAAAATGCAGCAGTGTTCAGAAGGTAGTCAGGTATTCAGTTACACAAAAATAATGAGCTAATTGTGGAGATTTTAATTGCAAAGGAGGAAACTTTTATACAGTGAAAAAGAGATTTATGAGAAATAGAGAATGGGGGAAAAAAAGACTGAGCTTCAAATGATGGCACCACACTTGGATCCATGCACAAGAGGGTGAACCTCTGCTGCTGCTCCCCAGTCCAGTAGCTAATGGTGGCCTGGGATGTGGATACAGGTGAAAACAATTACCTTGGGTGGATGAAATGAAATCCAGCTAAGGGGGAAGGAGAGCTTTAAAAATCACTAATGAGACCTTGATAAGTTTTGAAGAGTTAGGGCAAATATGCTTAAATTTTTGGGTGTACAGAGCGTGAGGAAGCTGACTTCAGGAATTTGGCCAGCTCATCTCTAGAGGTTATAATGTTTGGCTGTTTTCTGCTCAGAGTCCCATCCCAAGATAGAAGATCTAACTAGTGTTTATTATCACATTTTACAGAAGGAGAGATAAAGGCAGAAGATAATAGATTTTTTTTTCCAAGGTCATTGTAAGTATCAGCTTAGGAGCAACCTCAGAATGTTTGTTCATTTTATTTGATTCTCAGTTGAGTGATCTGAAAGCAGTAAAAATCTACTATCAAATGTACTACGTTCTACTGTTGCATTATTACTTTAAAATTTCATGCAATGCATAGCCTGGCTGTAAGCAGGTCCAACATGGGGTTTGGCATTTACTTATTTTCATTTTTCCCCCCCCTAAGACTTCATTGTTTAAAGTCCTAGGGAAAGCTTGAAAGTTTCTTTGTCTTCAGACTGCAGAAAATTATTTTGCTTTTTCCCCCAGAAGGGTACTACTGGTCCTAGTGGGATTCATCATACCTTTTTAGTTATATAGGAATATTTATATTCACTTACAATTGGAGAGTTAGAATTCACCTCTCACAATATTTATATAAAAGTTATCTGCCTCTAGATTGCTGAAGAAGAGATTGCCCTTCATCACCTCAGAATACTTGTATAACTTTTTTTTTAATGTTTTAAAGCTGCCTAAAAATATACCCAGATGCTCCAAACGAAGTAACAGAAAGGTTTCCCACAAGCTCCAGAACAATTAAACTCAGTGCTCCCTTCTAAATAAACCATGTGCTGGGTCAGGAGAGCCAGCAAGAGGCAGCCTCTCTAGACCCACTGTTTGCACAGTTTTCTGCTGCAGACCTGCCCAGGTTTGGAAGCTTTTCTCAGCTCTAACTGCCTAGAAAACCCACACATAGTTTTAATTTAGCTTTTAGAAGTTTTTCAACAAAGTTTGAACCACTGAAATGAAGGTTCATAACACAAAGGTTGTCATACCCTTTGTTGAAATGGTGCCCTTATAATGTGGTATATTAAATATTTAACATAGTTTGCAGCAGATAAAAGGCAATTTTGTTTAATTTTTCCTAAATATTAATGCTATCATGCACCTTAATCCTTTCATTATAATAAAAATTTGTTCAAGCTCATTCTTATCAAACATTTTCTAATTTATAATGATATGGATGTTTTGCTTCTGATCCTAATAAGTAATAAGGCCAAAATGCCATTGTAAAGAAAAAAGGGTGAGAGCTGAGAGGGGAAGTCTTCCCTGGTACATAGGGCAGAATTGCAGGCTAGAAAAATAACTTTATTATTTCACTCAAGGACACCAAAGACAATGCCTATCTCTCAAGTAATCCACCTCAAGTTTTGGGTCAGTTGCCAAGGGATGAAATGGAGTACCTGCAAAACAGTCAATGAAGTGACCTGGAAAAGAATTTATAGAAAGGTTGCCAGTCACTTCTGCCTGAGGATCATTCTTCCATCGGTATCTCTGAACTGCAGGAAGAAATGAAATTCCTGGGTTGGAATTAGTTTCAAGTCAACTTTTCTCAGCATCCCAGAGCAAAAATGTAGTCTGCAATTATTTATAATGCTAATTAAAGACATGTTCCTCCAAACACTTACTGCTAATAGGTTTACTGGAGCCTGTAAGCCCTTGATACAATAGCAAATGTTTTCCATAACCATCTGTCTGCATTCAAAGACAGCATAAAGGTGTGCTATGGATATGAACAATTAAAAATAAACAATTTTAAGGTAATATTATTTAGAATTTGAATAAAGCTAGGCAGTATTTTGCTTAGTCAAACTATACTGATGTGGCAACAAGGGTGACTGTGGGCCATTCTTGTACTGGCTTCAACATCTCTGGGTTGTTTCGGAAACCTGTTTATTCTTATTTTCCTCCTTTCTCTTACCCAATTCTAATTTATGCACATACAAAAGGACATTCACACATTTCTTTAAAACTATATTTTTATTGTTATGCAGCTTTTCTTTCCTCATGGAATGATTGTTTTTAATTTCCAAAGTCCACAGCCCTTCAGCTGCACAGAAAAAATATTGCTAATTTGCTTGTATGCAAAGAACTTCATTGCTTCTATGGTAGATGTACTTTTTAAAAAACAAATAGTTTCCTTTAAATATTAAGCTGCTTAAAACAGTCTTGGCATAATTCTTAGGTCTGCTGAATCCCATGTTAGTTGATTTTCTGAGCCAATATAACTCATGTGCAGAATAATTATATAGATATTTCTGTTCAGAAAGAATGAACTTGCAAGATAAAGACCCAAGTGTGGTAGCTGTGGGGTTTGTGAATATAGTAGGTCAGTACTTGTTTTAACATCAGTGTAAATCTGGAGAAACCTTTGGATTTATCTGGAGTCATTTTAGATTTGCATCACTGTAAGACAGGACCCTTATCTCTCCTTCATTATATTATGGGATATTGTGGTCTCAATCCCTTGCCTAACTGTGTAAGTTTGATGGAAGTCAAAGTTGAGCACAAATTTAGATGTGTTGATGGATATATGGACTTCTCCTCTCAAATGCCAGCAATGCACAGGTAGTCAGCAACTGCACACCCCACGTGCTTCTCTTCCTGGTGAGTGTCCCAAAATACCCTTTGCCTAGATGAGATCAGCAGCTGGCTGAGGTCAGTCTAAATGCGAACAGAGATGGCCTTGTAGGTAAAGTTAAACACTCTAAGAATGGGAAAGCGGTTTTGTTTTAGAAAATGCTTCTGGATCATGTCCTTGTGGAAAATGGTGGTAGCATATAAAATGCCCCTCAATTCACTTCGATACTTCCCTGAACATCCAGTAGACTCTGTTATCTTCTTTCCTTGCATACCTGCCAAGATATGGTTTAGCACACCTGCAGTTTCTCTTCAGCTGTAGCAACTACTGAAGATACTGTTGTGCTGCTTCCCTGATGTCCCCAGAAAACACAGGGAAGTTCTAGGTTTAGTCTCCCAGGCTGAACAAGACTCATAATTGTCTTGGAAGCTGCCATGTATCTTGGCCTAAGATAACAAACAGTGTCAGGCTTGGGCAATTGTCAAAGTGATGGTTCCCAAATCCTGTGGTCATGAGGTTCAAGCTGAAAAAGAGAATTGCTCAGCAGGGTTTGCATTTTGGTCTCTTTTACTGGAGCAGATTAGAAGAGTGTGAAATCTTATACTGTCCTTCATAAAGAAATGGAAAACTGTGGTAAAAATCACTAATACATAAGAGGAGAGACAGAACAGAAAGTAAAAAGAAGAGATTTCTAATGGTAGGAGAAGCTCTAAGAGAAAGAAGAAAATACCTTAAAAAATCATCAGTCCTAACAGAAGCATGCTGCAAACCAGAACACCTCTCTCTGTGAAATTGCATATTTATTGTTTAGGATCCATTGCAGTGTCTCATAAAGGATAGCTATATTCTCTCTGAAATCAAAAAGGGAGATTGCCTTTTTCCAAGTTCTACCAAAAACCCCCCATCTACTCTGTTCTTCATTTAGGTGGAAAATACAAAGAACAACTTGTAGTAACTATCAATGTAGTTTATGAAGGTCATCACGTAGTGTCAGAAGTACTCAGGAGTTCCTCAGTCATACCTGTGACTTTGAAGTAATATATTTAGTAAGCCATCTTAATGAGCCAAACCCAGAATTCCCATTTGCTGAATCACTGCAGAATGGGATGTAAGAAGGAATCCTGCAAGGACAGTGAGATAGACACCTACAGCTTTACTTTGTCCACATCTGATTTCTCTCCAACCATTAAGCTTCACAGTGATGTGAATTTAGGAGGCTTTCAGCCTACTCTGCACCTCTGCGCAGCAAAACATATACACCTTAAAAGATACTACTCAGGACTTCGGGAAGGATATTCCTTTACTTATGGCCATTGTTTAAATGCTCTGCTAGATCAGTGACAAAGCTGTACATGTTTTGTTTATAAGTGTATGAGACAGAAGAGGTTTAGCCACAATTAGCCTACTTTGTTAGCCAAGTCAAAGGGAATTGGCTTCAAGTGAAATCTGAAAATGGTCCATTTCAAATCAGCAAAGTTAAATCTACATATCTGAAATTGATGGGTCCTTTGGCTGATATTGCAATGAGTGTAAAATTCCTAATAAGGACTGGAATATAAATGCTCTTTTTTTTTTGCAGTGCCTATAATAATATTCTAGACTATATTTTTAAAAGATAAGGGCAGGACCATGTTCTGTGCAGCACAAAGCACAGACAGACAAGTGAACAGACATACAACCTATTAATAGCATAGTGAAAATGAAGATTTAATTCTAAAGGTGAAATAAAGAATTTTTTTATGGAGTAACTATGGTATATTCTTCTTGCCATTAATAGAAGGATCTTCATACAAGAGGTTGAATCTGATAAATCTCAGCATCTTCCAACTGTCAGAATGTACCTGGAAAAGTTAGAGAAATGATAGTAAAGGGGAAGAAATAAGTTGAAATTAATGTTATATGCCCACCTACAAACTTAAAGTAGATATGGAAATTTAGGTCTAAAATATCTCTCAGTATCATTATAGTAGGCAGATTTTTAATGTTTTTTTCAAATAAAAAAGGTTCTTTCAGTTCATGTAGTTTTATAGAAGTGTGACTCGACTCGTAATGGAAAAGTTAATATTGTGAACTTTCCCATGGAATGCTAGAATGTCTCTCATATGTGTGCCTTTCTTCACAAATATCAAGTTTAAAAGAGTTTTTCTTGAACCTAAGAAGATTTCTTGATTTGCAGAGAAACAGGGTGTTACTAAACCCACAGCTCTGTACATGAAAAATATTGAAGTTCTATTTTAAGTATTACTTGGCATATCAGGAACTTTACACTGGTAATTGCCTTGTTAATCTTCTAGTGTCCCATTGCTAAATAAATAGGTAACAACCCTACCATTCTTTATTTTCTAATGGACACAAAATTGAGTTTTATAATGAGAAAATAATACAAATGATTCCCTTCAAGAATTATACAGTGTATATTGCACAACAAAATTATCATAAGCAACAGTTGAATCCTGAATTATGCTTGAGATATCTGCATTTTCCAGGTTCCTGCAGTCTTTTTTTAAAACACTTTGAGCTGTACTAATGCCCACCACATATTACTTGAAACCTGTAGAAAGTTTATCATTGATACAAGCTGATGTGCTGTTGATGATCTCTGTTTGGAAGCGGTTTTACGTTAAAAGTTTTACTGAAACTGTCAGTATGAATAATTTTCAAGACCCTCCCAAGCTTATCTGTTCTCTTGCTTCCAGCATGCTGCTTTTGGTAATGAAACAAGCAGACCTGTAGGTGCTGCCTGGCTGGTGCAAAAGTGACTTGGAAGCAGTTTGGCCACAGCTGTGTAAGATTGAGTGAGATGTCTCCTGCTCTGCTGGAACAATTGCCACTCATTCCTAGTAGCAGTGAGACTTGTTTTTCAACAGACCAGTGGTGGAAAAAATATTCAGTGTATCTGAGTGAATGAGGCATGGTCTCCAGATCACTGACAAATCCAACAGTTCTTCCTGGAGCCTGGATGACTTGCATGGTTGCTCTGTCCTATGGGGTGTATTTGCATGTGCTTCTATGTGTAGGCACGGTGCTGTTTTAAAAAATCTGCCAATTCTTTACGGAGCATGTGAAAGCTGTTATTTGATGGAAATTTTGGAATACCCATTGATCACATAAGATATTTGCCAGTATCTTGCAAAAAATGCTTATTCTTTTAATGATCTGGTCTCATCTAAGCTTGAAATAGATGATAGATTTGTTCTGTTGATGAGAGTCTAGCAAGAAACAGGAGTGTGGTGATTAGGATTCAGTATTTGCCGTAGCCACCCATTAGGTATCTGGTATTCAGACTGTGGGGGGTTTGGTGGTGTGTATGTATTTATTTATTTGGTTCTCCTGGTTTGTTGGGAAATGCCTTATTCAGTGGAAGACTTCAAATAGGAAAAAAAGTTGAAACCATCTACGGACAAATATTTTAGGAAGCTTTTGGGAGTTTTAAATAATGGTTCACTAAGAAAGATGCAAAAATAACTTCTGAGGTGGAGTGCTTCCTTTTCAGTGAAAGGGTGGTGCAGTAAAAGGTGATCTACTGTTGTAGAGTCTCTACTTCTGGTACTTATGGTACCATGGCAACATCAGAATTAGGCAGAAAATGGGGTAAGCAGCCTGGTAGAACATAATCAAGAGCACACAAACAGTGTGTTACAGGGAATCTATAGAGGACATTATTAACAAATGCAGTAGGGTTTGGGGAGGAACATTGTAGAGCTCATCCGGAACAGCTTGGCTATGGGAGCTGTCAGTGGGAAATGCAAAGCTTTTGGAAGAACATACTGTCTGGGTTGGTAAGAGGAGTGGGGAATGTGATGCTCTGTACTACAGAGGGATAGTGACTGTTCTAGGTAAGGAAGTTACAAACCAGGTGGCTTTTGGAATCCATGAAATGTGCAATTTTCTCTATATAGAGAGAAACAACTCACTGCTGCTGGGCCTGTGCGTTCTATCAGCAGTGTCATAATTAGTTCCTTCCAGTGGTTTTTGTGTGTCTGTCTGAAAGAAGAGTGTAAGCTGCTGTGCTTTAAGTGTTGTTTAGAGTAATCAGCCGTCCTGATTTACTCTGCAGTCCTCACACAAGATGGAGGCAGTCACTCACTAGCATTATTTGCAGTGCAGAAATGCACAGATATTGTGGTTTTGACAGACTGTAATTGGGAGGGCTAAAACTACAGTACAGTGAATATATGATCTCAAATCAAAACCATCTGATGATTCTGGTGTCTCGGGTCAATATTCTTATCTGAGCATTCAACAGTCCCAGATTATAAACATATCATGGGAAATTAAAGCAGAATCATAGGCATGATTGCATACGAGACATTAAATAGCATAGATCAGAGCAGACTGTTGTATTTTCATTTTTGACTGCTTTTGTTTCTCACAGGAGGTGTTTATGTGCCTTGTTTAAAATGGTTTGTGTGCACATTGCAAATTTACTACAACAATGTTGCTGATTTTTTGTTCCCCAGCTGTTCTGGGTAACGTGGGTAACTTTGTACCACCTGTGCAGCAGGAGGTCCTTTCTTTGGCTGATTGCAGATTACAGGATTGGATGTTATCAAATTAACCTCATGAACTGCTTTGGTTATTCTCAAATCAACCTTATGACCCACATGTCAAAATTGTTGCAGCTGAACGTGTATGAACATGTGAAGATTAAGGTGCTGGGAATGCTATCCTACCATTTAATCTCCAAACCAGCCTGGAAGACATTGCTTATGGAATTGATTGATCCTTCCATTGTGAGGAAATGATAAGGTCGTGAGACACAGACAGCATAAAAAAAGGTTTTGTGCACAACAAACACATGAAGTGTAATGCCCACTGTGACACTGATTGCATTGCTGGTGTGACAGCACTCCCAGTGCAGACCTGGGTCTGCAACTGATAATCTTTTTATCAATCACAGAAGAGGCCTCTAGGACCTGTTTAGAGATAGGGTCCAAGGAGAGCTGCCAGCAGTGGATGAAGACTGAGATGAGGTTGCTGGACAGGATTTTGGGAGCATAATTCACTCAGGGCCACAGGGCAGATGGACAGCATTCCAGAGGGCTGCCTGATGTCCTGTGGTAGTCACTATTAGCTTTGAATGGGAACGAAAACAGGGAAAAGTTTCTTGTTGACTGGAGAAAGACAAATGTCCCCATCTTCAAAATGGCCAGGAGGTCTAGATAGTGAAGTGCAGGGCAGATGAACTTGCTTTGGGCTCTGGGAAAATTATGGAGCATGTTCTCTTGGAAGATACTTCTGGGCCTGTGAAGAGGAAGGCATTTGAATGCTTAATCAGCCTGACTTCTTCTGTGGTAAGATAAATGAATTTGTGGATGATGGGGGAAGTGGTTATTTATGTCAGCTTTAGCAAGACTTTTCATATGGCCTTTGAGAGTATTTTTGTAAGTCTGAGTGCATGGACAGTTAGACAGTTTTCAGATATCAACTCAGGTAAATGAATGTAAAACAGACTCCCAAAATATCTGAGGGAATTCAGTTAATAGTCTCCAGAGAATGATTCAATATTATTCAGAATGTTTTCAAGTGATAAAGTCAACCACTGTTTGCTGCAAAGCATAAACAGTACTTGGGTTTTATTTATTAGGAAGGCTGTACAATTTCTTTTTTTTTTACACATAAAATTCAACCCAACAGAAGATAATGAACAGTATGCATTAAAACTACAGTAATTGTGTTTGTTTAATAGTAACATTGTAACATTAAAACTCCTACTTATTATCCATCCTTTTTAATAAATAATTACTATTTTTGTAGTTCATTTATGGTAATACCTGCTATATACTAGGCCATCTAACACTGAAAATAAGTCTCCTTTGGTTCATGAGGAAATTCGGAACTACAGTTGAGGTTTTACTGTGCTGCTTTGTTACTCCCCACAGCATATTTTTCAATATAGTAGTATTATACTGTAAGGATAATTATGTATTTAAATACTGTGCAATATATTAATATATTAAAGATTGAACCAAACTTTAGATTTTCAATGTATGTTTGGGTACTGACCCTTTGTCCTTACTATATACCTTCCCCAAGGTTACCTTCTCAGTCTCAGTAGGCAATTGGGTGGTTAAACATAGCCTGGAAAGTCAGAAAATTCTTGTCTTTTCAGTAGTGAGAGTGGATGGATGTATAGCAGTAAAAAATTTAAAACTTTGTGGGTTTGCTTTGCTTTTAATTGACTTTGTTGGTGGGGAACCAGGCTACAAACTGTGAGGGCTGGAGGAACAGGAAGCTTCCTCAAAGCAGGAGCTTGTGCTTGCACTCCCTTGGGCAGTGGCCAAGGGGAAGGTGACAGGCACTGATGGTCTGTGCAGATTTCCTTCCTCGCTGTGCAGCAGCTCATCGAACATGCAGAGAACACACAGGGGTTCTGCCACATCAGTCTGCTGCAAACAGATGCTTCTGATCAACTGCATTGCATGGGGATGAGGATCAAGGCAAACACCAAAACAGTGACAACATTTTCCTGGAGTTGGTGGGTGTAGTGCGTCAATAAATGGCAGCTATGTTATTAGCAGGGTGTTCTCCTCTAAAGCTGACATTCCACATTTACAATAACACTCCACAGCTCACACAGGTTTTGTAAGGGCTTAAAGCAGTACAGTGTTAAGGGTTTGGGATGTGGGAGTTTGAAATCTTGTGTTTACTTTTTCTTTGTTTTCCCTCATAATTATGGAAGCACTGGTGATGAGAAAAACTTGGAATGACTTTACTGTGTTAAATAGTGATGTATTTTTGCTTTACAAGTAGTTGCACTTCCATAATAGAGGATCTTATAGCAAGCAGGATTTGGCCTGGTTTAAGACAATACTTCCTGAAGAGTTCACTGAAAGCAATTTCATTTAAATTAAAACAGTTGTGGATCCAGTTAAGAAGTATCTGGTAACTGATTTCACTTACTGGATGGATAAAATAACCCCTGACTTGCTTGACTTGAAAAAAGATTGGTGAATATTGTAATATCTTACCTTGAAAAGCAAAAGCAGGGGAATACAACCAAGAGAAGAGCAGGCAGTGATTTAAAGGATTTGAAGTCCAGATGAGGCTGCACTGAGCCATAATGCAGTCTGTGTGTGTAGGTGCTGAGTCACTCGTGGAGGAGCTGGTGAACACCTCCCCCTGCCCACTGGAGGGGCTGCCTCAGCCTCTGCCAGAGCTCTGCCAGCCCCGGGGCTGTCACTCATTCAGGCCACCAAACCTGCCCTGCTCACTCTGCTTGTGCTTCACAGCTGCTCAGCACAGCGTGTGCAATTGGTACCTGACAAGTGCAAACAGCCGTGCTGGGATGGCAGGGCCTGGGGATATTCTGGGAAATTCTATCCTCCTTATGTAAACTGTGTTTTCTTTTTTGCACATACCCAGGGTTGTTTCTTAGCTTTCTGTCAATTTGGGGTTTTTGACTAAAAGTTGAAGTTTGGATGTATTTTGAGATATTTTGGTGTGAAAGATGCAGCATAAATACAGAATTTAAAATGAAAAGCTGAATGAATATAAAATAATACAGTATTATAAATGGTTTATCTAAAATTAAACCAAGAGAAAAGATGTGATAAAGCCAAAGCATATATTGCCAATGAAAAGGCAATCCCTACCTCTGTATCTCTCTGAGCTGTTAAAATTTGATTTTTTTTCTTTAAATTGCATTAGCAATTCCAGATAGACACTTGGTCTCCAAAAGAAAGGCCCTTGACATTAAGTGTACTGAAAGGTCATTGAACAGTCATAGCTTTGTTTTAATTTTAAATGCATTTATCCAATGAAAAACAGCACTGATACAGCATCTGCTTTTCAAAGGGACTCTGTCTTCTAGCTGAGCTGACTGAGGCTTACAGAGGTCAATTGAAATGCCTAAGGTCACTCAAAGTGTCAGACTAAGGGATGACTATCTTGAAAATATACTGAAACAGCAACCTACTTTTTTTTTTTCCTCAGAAATTACAGGATTCTCCTTTAAACTTCTAGGTAAACAGCAATGTGGTTCAGGAGAAAAGATAGGAATGTTAAGGATGGTGACTCCTGCTGTGTTGATTACTATTGGTACTGTGAGTTATTTGTAGAGGATTCTAAAAATTCCCATCTAGAAAAAATGAGCAAGTTACAAATTGCAAAAGCAAGAAATACTGTTGAGGCAGAAGGCTGTGAGACAGTTTACTGCATTGTTTCTTCAAACTTATTTCTTGATACTTCTTTAGTGATTGACTTCAATTAATTGCACTGTCTAAGCTGGCTGTTGAGCACACTTATAAGATCAGAGCTATTTTAGGAACACAAGATCCTTTGCCCCATCATTCAGCAGTGAAGTAATAAGCAGCAATGACTATGATTAGTAGAATACATGCAATTCTCATGAGGGAAAAATGTTACTCAGGATTCTGGCTTTGAAAATCTGTACAAAAATATTTGCAATGTTGTAGTGATATCTTTCATGGCTTTTGACCCTCTGTCTGTGAAATTTTGTGAAGTTTCACCCACTTTAGCAAATGCTGCCATAATTAAAAGAAGGAAAATAAAGCGATTGTTTTAGATCAGTGTTGTGCATGAGTAAGTTCTACTGAGGAAATGCACATTCTGTCAACATATTTGTGGTAAAGAACTCTGAAGAATCGCTGATGAATTAAAAGTAGTTGATGGATGGTAAATGTAATTGAGCCTTCTGTACATGCCTCAGTCTCCCAGTGACTTCCACTGACATGGATGCTTGAGATGTACAAAGAATGAGAGTGATAAAACTTTGTGTCAAAAAAAAAAGGGAAGCTATGGGATAAGTTATAAGAAGCAATCTTAATGATTAACTGGTGATTTTAAAGATAGCCCAGGGCAAAAGCAAGGAACTATCTTCCAAGTAGAAAAGCTGAAACATAGCATTGCTATCTTTCGCCTTCATTTCTGACAAAAAACCCCACATTACTATACACTGATGGCAAAATAGGAATTCATAGAGGCTGTCTTTGTAGAGTGGGATGAGAAGGGAGAACATGAAGAGGAATACATGGGAAGTACAGCTATGCTTCTGTTATTACAGCATACTGAAAAATGATCAAAAGAAATGTGACCTTTTCTGAAGGTGACTGATGCATTCATTGCTGGCTTTAACATATTCTTCCAATATTCTGATGTTTCATTTGCTATTTTATCCCCAAAAGGTTGAATTTATCAGAGAAAATAGAGTGCATGTTAAAAATCTTGTTTGGGGTCCATCACCCACCCCACCCTCCCAACCCCTTTAGGAAACAACCTGGGTACTGGGGGAAAAAACCCCTCAAGTCTTTTTTTTTTTCCCAGAAGGATTCTAATGTTATTTGGTGGGACATTTTTGCAATCCTTACAGTTCTCTATATTGACTTTGCTTTGTCCAGTAAAAGATCTGGCTCAAATATTTTCCTCCTTCTTTCAAACTGCACGTATGTGTCTGAAAAATGATTTTGCTGAAGTAAAATACAAACTGATCAATCACACAAACAAGACAAAACTCCCACAGAGCACATGGGGAAAAGAACAAAGATTATTTTTGTCTGTCTAGTTAGAATTTTGCATATGCTTGAATATATCTGACAGGTTGTTTGTGCCTTTTAGAAGATGAAAAAAATATAAATATATATGGAGAGAGAGTTCTGAGGACTACAATAGCAGTGTTGATTTTCATACGTTTGGGGTTCTGAAACAATTCATAAGTGGTAAAGCAGACTAAGTTGTGTTATGTTGTTCCCTGCAAATGAAGATAAATGCCTTGTTCTTTATCACTCTGGGTTACATTCCTGAGAGAAATATTTTTAAAATGTATCTTTAACTTTCATATTTTTTACTTATATATGTATTTAAAATATAAAGGAAGTATTTGAGGATTGCAGTTAAAAGCTGTAATGCTCAAAGCCTTGCTGTGCTCCAGCTATGTTAGTCCCTGAAATACTGTGACTATCCTGCAAAAGAAAAAAATGAAAAAATTTATGCTTTCCCTTCAAGAATATTGTAGACCTATTGGGACCATAAAATTTTGGAATGGGATTATAACATGTTTACTGGAGCAAAAACCATAAAAAGATTTATCCTTTTTTTTTTTTTGCTGTACTTAAGAATTGTAAGAAGAGAGAAAATAAGTTTCAGTGCCTTATTCACCATATGGAACTACACTGCCAGTTTTGTTGTGTCTCCACTGCAATCATATCTCCTTAACACAGCTTAAGTGGTGAACCTCCTTCCTTGTGTTTGGTTTCTGTGTTTTCTTACAAACATTTTGTGACAGTGATGTCTTTAGTTGACTGGGCATCCATTAAAAATAATGGCAAACCCTAAGTTTAAGCAAGTCCAAAAAAGTACTGAGTGGGGTTCTAGGGACAACTGAAATATGTGGATCTTCCTGAGGAATTATGAAAACCCACCCTGAACAATTACACAAAGTTTGAAGGAGCTCTATTAAAAAACCCAAACAAACAAACTAACCACCTGAACAACTACCTGGATAAAATTTTATTTCTCTGCTCTTCCACCTCTATCTGGACCTGTGAAACACTTCTCACTATTTGAACCGTCCAAGTACATACAGTTTGAAGAACAGAAGTAGGAATAAGGTGAGAGATGTATTCTATGTATTTCTGTGCAGGGTGGAGACTGCATGAATGAGGCTTCACTATGGAAATGTATCCAGAGATTGCAAAAACAGAAGGCCTGAGTTGGTGGTCTTTGGAGAAGGGAGAGCAGATCCTTGTACTGTCCAGAGAAGATCTGAACTGGGAATGAAGAGATGTCAGGTCCTGTTCTCACATATGGAAGGATGGAATGAAGAGAGCTCTGTGGAAACATAGAAGTTTTTTGTGGTGAAGGGTAGTTATGAGAGGACTTGCATGAGCATTTGAACTCTTGTGGGTGTTAACTCCAAACCTTAAACATGTTCCCGAGTGCCTAATGAAATGAGTTTTGTATTCAAAAAAACTGCTCAAACTTGTTAATATTTGGTGGTAGAAATTCATCTGTGTCTTCGTTCATGTGTGACCCACTTTGTATCCTTCTGGGAAATACATATGGTGAGGCCAAGAAATTGCACATGCTCTTCTTGTTAGTGTATGCACTGAAAATCTGCAGCTTAGGAAAATATATATTTTTTTTCTCCCCTGTATAAACCCTAGGGATATCACCTTTAAAACTTTCTGATTCCCTGAGATTTGTGTAGATCCAAACATCCAGCAAGGTCAGTAAGTGTCCCTGTGCCCTCACTGTAACTACAGAAGTTCTGCCTCTCCCCACCCCAGGGGAAACTTGCAGCATCGGATGCTTCCTTGCTAGTTTGTGTCTCCAGGGTACTCTTCAAAGAGAATTTGCCAGTGAAGATAAAACCCCCAAATACTACTTGTGGAAGTATTTGTCCTGGCTTTAGGAGGGAATGTCTGGCAACATACCTGCCCTGTGCCCATGGCCAAACTCCTCCCAGCTGCAAATGTTCAGACCTGCAGAGACCCTTCTGCACAGCCCAGCTGCTGGAGCCACAGGGCAGCTGCTTTCTGTTCCTGTGCAGAGATGGAGAGGGCTGGGTGCAGAGTCTTTTGGAGATCAGTATGATTTACAGCTAGCACATCTGTGGCAAATAAGTTACTCTATATACAATAACCTTTGGTTGTGTAGAGTTAGCTAAAACAGAGTCAACTGAATGTGAAAGAGCTAATTAAGAAATAGTAGACCAAAGTAGTCATCACTGTAATTTCTTTGGCTTCAGTGAGCTTATTGCATGGATGAGTTTTATTGGAGAAGGTATTACTAATGCAGAAAGAATGGGCAAAGTTAGGAGTTATGATGTCACAGCTGCAGTTCACCTGGAATACTGTTTGGGCTGAAAAGAGTTAAACACGAAACTTCTACTCTGCCTCTTGCATTTGGGCACTTATTCTTCTTGAACTTTGTGAAATATCCTCCCTAGTGAGCCAGTTGCTCAGCTTCTGTGAGGAGGAGCTCCCAGAGTGCTAGGTGATGTGCCAAGGAAGCCCTTGCATTAGTGTTTCTCTGAATCTAAGTAGTCTGAATTTTTAGCATACTTGCTCAGTTGGGAAAGGGGGGAAGAAGCTGCCTTGTGCAGCTGTTTCTATTCCTGCACTTTGCATTTAAGTGGCACTGGAGATTTTGTACCTTTTTCACACTGAGAAGGCAGAGTTCTTCTTTTCAGGCTAACTGGTTTGCCTCTCCTTTGGTTTTCTCTCTAACTGAATCCATTTATAGTATTTCAGAAATATATTTTGTGGTTACCTCACAAACAGAGCATTAAACTCTCCCCAGGAGCTGCTGTTCTGTGCTGTGAGCCCAAAGGGTAGGTTGACTTCTCAGATTTCTGGCCTATTTGAGAGAAGCCCATTAAGTGCACTGAGGTGATGCATCCCTGCCACAGCCTTGACCAGAATTAGACTCCTATAATGACACATACTGGGACAGAAAGGACAGTCTTGGTGTTGATGGGTTCGGCTCAGATCAGACCTGGAAAGTTTAATTAGGGTTTAGATCTGCTTAGGTCTGAAAACCTAAATGATATTGAAATCTTTGGAAATCTGATGTCTAATTACCCCATGTGTTTCTGCAACTGAGTGATTTACTTAAGGTCACAAATGGAGTAGAAACAGAAACTGAGCAGAGAATTCCCAAATCCCAGTCCTTTATCATTTATCCTTGACTCATCTGGTATCTGGTGATCTAGGTTTCACTTCAGCCAGCTGCCTGCATCAAGCCATTAGTGTTATCCTACACTGGGACAGCTGGCCAGAGTCTAATGCAGAAAGAAGTGTCATCTGCACACTCCCTGGTTATAGCCATGGCATTTTGTGATACCCACGAGCAGCTCCACATAAATACCGATTTTCAGCTGGGAAAGAACAGTGTCTGTGGACCTTGAAAGAGAAAAGCAAGTTTCTGATCGGAGATTTCGGTCTGAAAGACACAATCAAAACTGCCAGAATTAAGTGCTGTTTATTTAGATAACAAATATAGGAGGCCATGCAATTTAATCTCACACAAAACATCTGCATTTCAGTGGTATATATTCAGTGGAGATATTCAGGTGAGTGAATTAAGATATATGTCCACAAATCATCACTGCTGACCTGTATGATTTCTATGCTATTCCTCATTTATTTTCTTTTTTTTTTCTTGGTTAGAAAAGAGGGGATGATTTGCAAGGAAATAATTTTAAAGTGGTATTATGAGTAACAAAATGAAAAAAACTGCCCCAAAATATCAAAAGAACGACTTTTAAGTATTTAAAATCCAACCCTGATATTTGAAAAGAAAATGCTAAGTAATAAAGGGGATGAATTTCCACACCACATATTGCACAGGAAATTTGCACATACAATCTTTTATTTGTTTAATGGATTTTCTGTGAATATCTTCGATTAAATGTTTGTAAAACTTCAGCCCAAGAAATTCAGCTATGGAAGGAAGAGCATTTATATTCATCAGATGAGAGCAGACTTTTTACTCATGATTTGGGTGGAATTTAAAATGATTAATGCAGCTTAAATTAGTTAGGTGATAGGAATTTTCTAAAACATTTTATCTGTATCTAATAAGTCCTCCTGGGGATGCAAGAGCTTATGATGCATATAAGGAAATTTAGAACCAGTTTATTAAAAACACATTTCCATTTACTTTAATGGTGTTCTACCATTGTATCTAAAGACTTTGAGGTATTTTCCCATCTACTCCAGCCAGTCCACAGAGAATAGAACCATATAAACACTTATATCTGAGAGGCCCAGACCTTTATTATAGAGATGGGAGTTACAGATGACAAAAGATGAAGTTCAGAAACTCCTTCAAAGAAACTTAAAATGTCTAAAAGTGAATTTGACTAGTGAGGAGCTCTTGGGAAATATTCTATAAAATTTTAAATGTGAACCAAAGCATTCTGGTTAGACTGTAGTCTCAAATAAAGCATTTCAGGTGGCTTTGTGATATGGTAACTCTTAAGAATATTGGAGGTGGCTGTTTATCCAAATTTTCTAGAGAAGGGAAATTCAGACTTGCCTAAAATTCAATTAAGGACTTTTCCAAATTCAAAATTGATTTTGTAGTGGTAGAGATATCAGTGTCGATGACAGTAATAAACCCTTTACTGTGTTCATGGTGCAAATACAAAGTGCTACACTTGCTGCTTTAGGTCACTGGTAAATCAGCCTTTGCAAAGTCACTATCACAGCATTCAAAGCCAAGCTTCCTCTGGGATGGAAAATGAATCCAGAAGTGTCTCAATTATCCTGGGGTAGACTCTCCAGCTGATGGATGGGAAATGGGCTGCCGGTACAGAGACACTCAGTCCTGCTCTGGATGAGTCAGTTGGGCACTGCTGTGAGCAGGGATGGGACCAGCTCGGCTGCTGCCTCGGGGAGCTCTGATTCAGCATTGCCACTGACCTCTCTTTTCACCATTTCATTCCTCCCATGTCCTTCTGCAGCCTCATTGCAGGAGAAAGGGGACTATAGGCAGGGAAGTGGCAAGTTAAGCATTCATTAATCTGAAGTTTGTTAAGTATCTTTCAATGTCACGTTTATTGTGCTTTTCTGACCTGCCAGGTATCATTTGACTGAATTTCTTTGAAGAATCAATTTTACTGAGTTTAGAGAAGCCAAAATTTTAAACTTGGAAGACAAAAGCATGAATATAATGAATTGCTATTCCAGAGATGTTTTGACATGAATCATTGTCTGGTTTAGTGTACTTGGTCTATGCCTGTAGGAGAAACTCTTTCCCAGCATAACATTATGATGGAGTTGCTGCACTTTATGCTGGTCAGTAAGATTTAGGTTATGAGTGTGCTAGTGAACCCTTTCCACAGGAGGTAGTTTTTCAGGGTTTTAACTGGTACTTATCCACAGCCATTGCAGTTGTGTTGGCAGAAATCTGTAGCCTTAACATAGCTTGAAACTGTATTCACCTCAGTTCTTGTAGCCAGTCTCCTTCTCCTCACAAGGACTCACTTTAATGTGGTTATAAATTTTTTAAAGGAACATTCTGAACTGAATGCAACAGCAAATAAACCATGGTGATATAATGCAGGGATGCTTTGTTTCTCAAAGAATGTGCTTTAGATGAAAAACTAGAATAATTTCTTCTTCATTATTATGTGCTCTGTGGTCAAAACAGGAAAAACAAGAGATATTTTTAGCTTTTCAATTTAACTGCTGGGTACATTAGGAGAGAGGAGGAAGGAATTTGCAAGGTGGCATTATCCCTGATGTTGACCTTTCTTGTTTGAGACCTCAGTGTTGCAGTGAAATAGCCATGTGCTGACCCCCTGGCTTCTGGGGATGGAACTGAGAGATGCTTGCTCTGGGTTGTTGTGGCTGTGGCTGCACAGCTGGCACTGTGGTGTGTATGCACAGTCAGCTGTGGAGACAGATGTTGGGATGTGACAGTGAAGTCTCAAATTCTTCTAGACCTGTCATAACATGAATGGATGTTTTTAGATAGGAAACACAGAAACTTTAAACTCCTTAGGGGCAGGGCAGGAAGGACATGCTCTGGATACTTATTTGAGGAAAGCACTCATCTGCTTATTCAGTCACAACACAGAAATGACAATTTTCAGGTAATCTCTTTCTAGTTGCTGGGTTTTTTTATGTTTAGTGACCTGCTTTAGGCATAGTATATGTTTAAAAAGATAACCCTATGCAGAACACAATTTTTCTACACTTTAAATTCAAGAGCATGGAGGTGTTTCTTCATTTCTAAAGATTTATTGAAAGGCCATCCACTCTTTAGGTAGAGAAATTTCTATCCTCTTTTCTGCAGTCCAACTGTGTGATTCTAAATGTCTCCCTGAAATACACACTGACTATTTCTTTGTAGGTGCAGATACTTTTAAAAACTGTCTTAAAATAAGTGCAGATTGAAGAAATTGTCTGCCACCAGATGAGTAAGACTTGGCGGGGCTTCTTTCTTCCTTTCATCTACATATGCACACCTCTACAGTCAGAAAAATATCCTTTTTATAACCTGCAAGGATCCACTGCTACTCACCAAAATGCCTTGCTGTTGTGGGGCAGTTGTGAATCTTCAGAGCAGTGTAGGGTACACTGTGTCTAGTTCTGCTGCTCGTGGGAATGTCTGTGCAGGCAGACTGAGGGGTAAAGGCTGATCCAAAATTAAGCTGTGATAGTCTCCTGTCATGCTGGATGGAAAGACATTGCTGGGGTTTGATTGATGATTCCTGATCCTTGCCTTATGACTTTACAGGAAATAGAATATGCTGGCTTGAAGAAGAGTGGTGAATCCATAGGAGTAGAAACAATATGCACCATACTAGACTCATATTTCCAACTCCAAATGCTCCTTTTCTATGCATTCCAGCATCCCAGATGGCAGATCTCCCTAGCACAGAGTAAAATTTTCAGCATGCTTGCTGAAATGGTTTATTTATTTATTTATTTATTTATTTTGGTCTTCACCATGTTGTCATTTAAGACCCCTTCCTTTAATGAGTGCCTACAGGGTCACAGTTAGAGAATGAGCTGACAGGATGAGTGACAGGCTACATGGACAGGGGGAGAGATTCCACTTTAGTTCGCAGCCTTGTTGGCAATGCAGTCCACAACATCTCTAATAAAAAGTCATCATAGCTCTCTATGTTTTTTAATTATTGTTTTAATTTCCTTGCTCTGTTCACTACTTCATTGCAGCATGGGATGTTACTCTGATTGTAGCACATTGAATAATAAAAATCAATGCCATAAATTCTGTTCTGCCAAACAGTTAAAGTAGCCAAAGGGGTCAAGTTTACCCATTGTGGACTTTGACTTAGTCCTAGTAATCTTGATTCAAACAGAACAAGCAGAGGGTCAGTTCAGATGATCTGAGACCCATCAGTCTATGATGATTTTTCTCAGATGAAAGGATGGTAATATTTTAGTCTTAAAGGCATCATTAGTGATTTCATCAAATCTAATGAAAAGAAAGCATTTGTTTTAACTGATTGATGACAGCTTTATCCTGCAAACACAGGCATAAAACCTGCAATTTACTTCTGGGAATCCTTGAGGCTTAGGTCAATGGTGTCTTGCCTTATTTCTTGGAAAGTCAGCAATGTGTGTAACCTCTTTTACTTGTGAGAAAAGAGATTTTTAAGTAAGAGTTATTTAGTCCCAGTGCTCTGGCCATGTTCCAGCCCAGAATTATATTCTAATTATATTCTTCCAAAAATTTCCTTCAAAGTTCCAATTAATTATCTTCTTCCCTTCCCCTTCTGAAGTCCTGTCATGTCATGTTGTTTCTGTGAGATGCCCGAGAGCCACTTCAGATGCAAGACACTGTATTTTGCTTAGGAATGAAGCGTTGCTGCAGATAAAGGGTCGTCTCCACCAGCAGCACGTGTCAGTGTGATGTGCTGATTATAGGGAAGGTATTTTATATATAGCAGTGGTGAAACCAAGTCTAAATATTCATGCTTAGAGTATAAAATGAGGAGTGACTTTTCCCTCCTTTCACCACATAATTTGTTATTCTACACTCTGAAAACTCTGTTCTTATACCTTAATCATTGTGCCTCGTGTCTTTCTGCACTAATAGTAAAGAAAAGCAGGGAAAATCCTCTGCAGTAA
Source organism: Pithys albifrons albifrons (assembly GCF_047495875.1). Taxonomy (NCBI): domain Eukaryota; kingdom Metazoa; phylum Chordata; class Aves; order Passeriformes; family Thamnophilidae; genus Pithys; species Pithys albifrons. The sequence continues at coordinate 26,712,190 of NC_092467.1, read as the reverse complement.
GGTAACTGATACCAGCATGTTAATTGCCTATAAAGTTAAAAATGGGTTTTTGATAGGCCATTAAAATGCATATCTGCAATTCAGCTATACTGATGTTGGCAAGGTTCTTATTTTTGGCTGCTGGTGAAATGTAAACCTGTAAAAATCAGTAATAAATGGGCTTTTATTCTTCTTTAGAAAAGGGGGTTTAGAAGAATCACTTCTGATTTTAAAAATAAATAATCCCAAAATTTTGGCATATTAACTATTTAAAAATCCTTCAAAATGGTGCTTTGTAAGAATGATTAGGTAGATTTTAAGAAATATTACAAATGTTTTCCTTGGCATTTGGTTTATGTCTATAGCTTCTTCCAAAAGATTGCAGAAATGAGTGATGGAGATGATCAAAATACCTGGAAGCTGGAAACTCTGTAGCTTTAGGAAGCTTTTCTGAGAATCAATATTGCATTGTGTTGAAAATGTTCTGGAAAGTGAGTCACCAACTTTCATTTCAAATGTAGGAGCAGTAAATTATAAAATCAGAGTACAGTATAGATGTATCATTTTTTTCTACAAACCACAGTTCGAGGTGCACATCCTTTCAAGATGCTGATATATTAAATAGGTATCATTCCTTCTCGTATGTGCCTTAGATTAGTGCAATCTTGAGCAGCATTTTGTGACATGAGGATGCATTTAGTTGAAAGAATGAGAGGAGAGGTTGTAGTGTGAGATACTCTTTTCCCTGTCTTTCACCTGCATATTGATAAGCTGCCTTTGAGGTATGTTTCCTGTTTGTTTGCAATTGCAAATTCTTACTAAATTGCGGTAGAACATCTTGTCTGCATTTTATAAATTCATAGCCACTCTACTTAAATACAGTTCTCACCCACACAGAGTTTCATTTGCACAAAAGTCATAGCAGCAGAATATCAGCAATTCCCACGGAAATGACAGCCTAAGCCTTTAGTTCATAATATTGAAAAATTTCCCTAACTTGCAGCGTTTCCTGAGGGAATGTCAGAGTTGGCAGACATTTCTGCCGCTTTTCTCTAATTTTTAACCTCTTATTACAAATGAAATCTTGTAGGGCTTTTTTAACAGGTGGTTTTTGCCTGGGAGTACATGACAGAGGTAGAAAGCCAGAGAACTGTGATAAAAATTAAACTCGGCAAATCTAAGTAGTTCTAGTGAGGATGCAGCAGGGAATTACAAATCCTCAGTGAAAAGAGCTAAAGATTGCTTAATTAAACAGGGTTGCAGAATTAGATTTAACTTTAAACTTGAAATTTAAATGAATTTCTTTGGTGAGGAAATTGTGACTTCTTGAATGTCATCCTAGACTTTTTTTTTCCAGGCCTGGCATGAAGTATAATTGTATTTTGCTTTAAATCAAAGTAGTTGCTTATTTCACACAGAAGGTTTCAAAATCTCGGAGAATGGACTCTTATCACCATATAGAGCAACTGTATAAAAAGAAATATTAACTGATGATTAGAGAGTGTAACCCAGGATAAAAACACATAACAGAAAAACAATTAGCATCTTTGTAGGTTGTGAGTACTCAGTTGCTGCACTGATTTAAACAGGAAATATTTAACATGTATCAGGTTTTCAAAAGTTCATGGAACAGCAGATTTCTCAGAAGGTCTTCAAGTCCCTTGGAATCTGTGACCAAGGTTTTAAAATTATCAGTTAAAGACAATGGAAGGACTACTAGGGAAGCTGGTACGTATATACTACCCTTGAGGAAAGGTTTTGGGCAAGTATCTGAAAAGAAATTTGGTGTCCTTTGAGCAAGGAGTTGCATTTATGGCTTTTTGTCTCCTTTGTGAAACTCAGAAGCTGTAGATTCCTTTCTGAATGGTAATGCTACCTTTTAATTTTTAGCTTGTCTGGCAGACTTTTGACACAGATCAAATTGCATTAACTGAATGTTCACGAATAATCCAATGACTTTATGGGTAACCCCCCAAAGTTATATTGTGAGGACAGGATTAAGTCAGCTTTGAGTATCTTGTCACCATCACCTGAACATCCTTGACAATTATCACCTGTCCAAATTTTTATTAGTGTAAATCTCCACTTTGCTTTCATCAAAGACTGTGACAAAAAGTTTTAGGCAATTGGGCTTCGTGGTTTCAGAGGTCCTTGGCACAGATCTTCCAGCGAAGGGCCCTGAGGCACTTTATCTGAAAATGCAAAAGTGATGCTGAGTGGGGCTGTGGCAAGGCCAAGGAGCCTCAGGGAATGCTGGTTCAGTGCTCCAGCAGGACACCTTCCCTTGGATGATGCCAATTAAGCTGTAGCTGTCATTGAAAGTTGCTGTCTTCTGGCTCGCACCTCCTGTGCACAAGCAGGAATCAATCAGGCTCTTGTGCTGTGTTATAAATAAAAATGAAGGTTTGTGGGTTTGTAAATGTACAAAAAAAGCCCCCAAAACAACCTGTACCCAAATGTTGCTCATTTTCAACAGTGACAATTATTTCCTGGTCTTTCAGGAAGTATTGAAGTCTCACCTCAAGTTTCATGCACTAGATGAATTAAACTAAAACCACCACTTAAAAACCTTTATAAGGATGTGAATTATTTTTAAATTCCAACAGTATTAAATCAATAAACAAGGATGTAAAAAGATACAGTGCAATCAGGTTTATTGTTTCAAAATAGATTTATACAAATTATGAATACCAGTGATTTATTAATTGGACTTTTAATTATTCGCAAGAATGAAGTGATGTAAAATAACTAATAGCTCTGCTAATTAATATGGGGATTCAATGGTTGTTAATTAAGGGCAAATGGGACAGGGCTAACACAATCCCCTTTTGACTATGATGAATAAAAAGTCAAACCAATAGCTTATTCCAAATTAACATGATTGATAAAAAGTCAATTCTGAGCACAAGTCATTCATCCTAAGGGAGCTGTGATTTTTAATGTTTAGATGATATAAAAAAAGAACATGTCTATAGGCCTTGAAATAAAAGTAAAAGCTGCAAAAAGCTTCAAAGGGCTAAACTACAGATTTGTAAACTTGCTTTTAAATATGTAACTTTGTGCACGGTGAGGCTTTTCAGATCACTTTGATTTCTCACAGATTTAAATAAAGCTGACACATGAATGAAGAGCAGTCTGTAATATATTCTAGGAAAATTATCATTATTTGAATTTCTTTCTGGTTTTTAGATATTCTGAACAGCACTTTACATACTTAAAAAAAAAAAAAGATAGTGTTGAGGGGAGAGAAGCACCTTGCCAGCAAGTGGTTTATCAGCCTGTCTCTGTGATCATTGCAGTCTCTCATCAGATTGCTGCCTGCATGCGGCTAAACACTTGAAACTTGTGTTTAAAACCTTCAGAAAGTCAAATTTGGCCCTGTATAGCTAGGAAAAGCCTCCAAGACAGAATGCAGAGTGTTTGGTGATGTGCTTATGTGACACACATAGTGTAGGAGAGAGGCAGTTGAGCGAGGGGCAGGGAACAGCCTGCACACAGCTCAGGGAGCCTCCAGTCACAGATTCACAGATATTTGTGGGGGATCACCAGAAATTCTCAGCACAGCTGTGGCGCTTAAATCTCTTTTCCTACCTGTAGTTTTTTTCCACCTTGCTCAGGAGAGCAGGGAGTCATTCCCACCTGCTCTGCTTCCCCAGTGCGCAGCCATCTCTGCGCGTCTCATGCCTCTGATCTCCTCTGAGCTGACTCCTTTAAAAATATTTTCTTTTTTCTTTTTATGTACATTAAATTAAATATATTTGTGTGGGGTGTATGAAGAGTTTTCATGTAATATGAGTCTCAAGTTTGATTTCCCCTTTGCTAAAGGAGGTTGAGACTGACGTTTCCCATGATGAATAACTACTGCTGCTTTGTTTTGGGATTGCTTCTACTTGTTCCACGACACAAGTGTTGTGCAATAGGAGCAGTGAGTACCTAGGACAAGAAGTCAGAGGTCTAAATGATCACCAGACTCATATTTGCTCATAAAACATCACCAATCATGAGCAAATACTTAAGGCGCATTTCAGCCTATTATAACGAAGAAATTCAAAACATTGAAGGCTCTAATTGAAACATGCAGAAAAACAAACTAGAGAAAACCAGGAAAACATATTGATCTTTATGAGATAGAGATTTATGTGTGCTGTTTGACATCGAGTGAGTGTGATTTGCATAGATGAATATGAATTTAGAACTTGGGGTTGGAAGGAATCTCCAGAAACATATTGCTTGGTCCTCTTCTATAACAGGCAGTTATTTCACAGAAACTTTTCACAATTTATCAATTAAAAGAAGCATCTTTTTCTACCTTGGGATGCTGTTTCCGGGCTTTGATGGTTAGGAGCCTTCTAATCTCTAGGCTAAATTTATTCATGACCAGTTTATTTTGATTTCGTTCATGGCCGTTTGTTTCTGTTCCAGCTTTGGCTCTTAGCTTGATTTTCTCCCTTGAACAGATATTTGTATCTACAGGCTTCTTTTGATTTTTCAAACAAGGCAATTCATATGTGTTCCTTTTATTTCATAGTATGTCCCTTCCTAATTCTTTTAATATACCTTTCTGCATCTTTTCCAATTCACTTTTGTACACAGGAATCCGGACAGGGCTGTCAGTGCTTTAAGCGGTCCTGTATTTCCTTAATATCTTCAGGAAATGAACAAGATATGTATCCTACCTGTGATCATATTTGCCATTTTCTGTAGTCTATTCATATCACCTTATATGTCTTTTTCTTCTTTCCCTTTTCAGTGTCCTGCAACTCAGGTTTATGGTACAATTTTTGATTAATCTCCAGCTATATACCTCTCACTGCACTGAATTTCATCCTACCTCTCTATGACTTTACTCCTCAAGGTTTTCTCATTCTTTCTATGTGATATCCCAGTCTTATATACTGATATTGCCTCTTTTTTGTTCATTAGGAAATTCTATTGTATTCTTTTTAGTGAAATTGTTATGAACAGCTTGATTGTTCTACTAACTTTCATTTTGATAAAGGTACTGCAGGATTGTTTCTTTGTTTTCATTTTATAATTTGGTAGAATCCAACTGTGGGGAGTGGGCTTCCCCATGCTTTGCATTTCAGTAATATAATAAGTGTACATTTCTTGAGTCAAGATTTGCTGTGGTATTGTGGAAAGATATTGTTTGTGATACAGGCCAGGAAGTATGTCATGAGTAGTTTGGGGTTTTAAATGTTTAGCTTTTATTGCTGCCAATACATAACAGTACCTATATGAAAAGCTATATTAGCAATAACATTTTCTTTAATTAATTTTTCCATGAATGAATTTCTATTAGAAATTCACTCTTACTACATTGTATTATGTTGTGATGCACTTTGGTGAAATTAACTCGAAGAGCTGCTCTTTGCAATTTTAATATTCCGCTGGGTTTTCCATTCTAGAAAACTCATTATTATACATGTACAAAGCTGAAAAGAAACAAGAGAGAGGCATATTGTGTGAATAACAGTCAGGGAAAAGAGACAGCTGGCATGATAATTTTCTAATAAAGCTTAGAAAAGGCTGCTGTGTCTTGAAAAAATGAAAGAGTTTTAATTTGAGTATTCCTTTTGTTTGGATTTGCTTTGTACTAAAAAGTTCTGAATCCTATTCACACCTTTTATGAATATTAATTGAAAAACAAATATATCTTGTCAAACCCTTCTACTTGGTAGGTGCAAAAGAATCAGTGGTGTGTATCCAGCGGGGGATGGTATTTCTTCTTCTTATCCACTCTTATTCTCCTCCAACCAGACTGTGCAGTTTGGATCTTGATACATAGAGATTTTCTGAATCATGGACAACTTATTAACACATGGAGCCTTTAACTATCTGTGTGCCAACTGCAGCCTCTAAGAAATATTTGTAGCTTCCTTGATTGCAATCACACTTAAAATCCTGACCTTTGGAGGCTGTGTCTAAAAGCCCACTAGTGGGAGGCTAGGAAGATTCTAGACAACAATCATAGAAATTAAACATTTCACCTCTGACCTTCCAAGTCACTCTAATCTTGTTACTTGTAAATGAAGATTTCTTTTTTTCAGATATGACATTTTTAAGACTACGTGCTTTCTTCCAGAATTTAAACCCAAGTATTTTTAAAAATGCAGAAGTATTTACATTTAATTAGAAAACTCAAACACACAGCTTAGAGAGGCAAATGAAAGTGAAATTTAAATTAGTATGAGGGAGTAAAGTTAATCCCTAAAGTTAAAATTGAACCACCTAATTCTATGCTCGCTGCTACCTTTCAGCAGTGGATTGCCAAGACATTGGGTAGCATTCACTATACTGCATTTCTGACTGGTTCCTTGCATTTTGTAAGGCTTTTAGAAATGTAACAAATGCAGTTTTGAACATATTATTTTAAGTGTTTTAAAAATCTATTAGTAATGTAAATTATTTTGTGTTATTCCTTGGGTTGATATATTGTTCTGATGTGTTTCCCTGGTATTAGATTATCATAACTTGTCTCTATTTTCATCCATTCATCCTTTTTATACAATATAATGTTATTGGCATTAATGAAGTTACTGCTAATTTATGCCACAGTGAGAAAGGAATCAGGCTTGTTATATCTGGTATCACAGTTCATGAGAGAATCAGTTAATTGCATTCCATTAGTAATTAACATAGAGGAATAGGAAATAGTAATGTTTTGTAAACCACACATTTAATAGCCCTTATTCTTAGCATCCAGAGGGCTGTAGGTGACAGGGAAACAAAGGTCTCCACCTACAGATGGAACCTTTGCTGTTGTTAAATGAATAGCACTGACAATGGTTTTTTGAAACCCCAGCCATGGAACATGTGACATTGATACCAACTGGAGACATTTATCTGACATTTAGTTTAACTATTAAAGAAATTATTAATTGTTCCTTCTTTTTATCTCCTATTAAAATATAGATAGGTTGGAGGTGATTGATTTTTTAAAAATTTTTATCAGCTTTTTCAATACTTGAAATATTTTAACTATTGCTTTGTTCAGCCTTGTCTCATGACCCGCATGTATCACAGTGGGTTGCTGTCACTGGGTTCAGGTTCCCAGAGCCCTACACAGACCCAGGGCTGTTTCATCAGGCTCAGTGCTACAGGTGGGAGGATACAGCAAAAGGGTCAATTTTAACTATGCTCCTGCTCCACTGGGGGCAGAGATTGAGAAACCCAGCAGGAAGAAATCCTAATGATCAAGTCAAGACAGTTCAGGTTAAGAAGTCTTTCAATTTAAATTAAGCACTATGGGCTCTGTTCTGCTAGCAGTGGTTTGGAAGCTCCTTGCTTTGAGCTTGAGCCAGAAAACACAGGTACATGAGGTAAACAAACACTGGTGCTGTTTTTCCACTTCTTGGTCTGTAGAACTGACACAGAGCTTCCTCATGTAGAGAAAGAACTTTTCTTCAGAGTTCTAAATGCCATTCACGTGTATTTTAAATTTCTTTAGCTACATCTATTTTGTCATCTCATTCAGTCTACTGGCACAAAGGTTTTAATTGGGTTGTGATGATATCAGGTTTTGTGACAGTGTGGAAGGCATGAATTTCATTTGAAAGAACTCTGGGAATTCAAACACAAGTCTGCAAATGGGGTGGCTTTTCTTTTTAGAAAGCCATGTCTGGCCCACTGTCTTTGGGAGAATATTCTTTTTCATCCTCATTGTTTCAGTAATCTTTATCTGCAAACATACTTTGTGGCTCTTCTTGCATAGGTGTCCTTCCAATCCTCCATTTCATTGGGTGTTGAGGTGCCTCTGTAAGGCCTAGAGCTGTTCCCATACTCTTTTTTTTTTTTTTTTTTTAAACTGAGATTGGCCGTGGCACTGAGTGCCATGATCTGGTAAAGGGACTGGAGTTGGACCAAGGGTTGGACTTGATGATCTTGGAGTTCGTTTCCAACCCAATAGATTTTATGATTCTATGGTTTGTTTTTCTTGGTTTTCTTTGCTTCTTGGTTTCCTCATTGCTGCACAAAACAAATCCCCAGACATTTAGTGTACTTTGTGAACTGATTCACTTCTTAATAGATGATACAGTTTAAAAATACAGTATATGCAGTCTATCTGTGAAACAGCAAGTGTTTTGCAAAATCAGTGTACAGTTTCAGTTCTTTCCTGGTAAGGACTTTGTAGAGGTCCTTTCAATCTCAGAACACATGAAAAAAAAATCAGCTGCCTGTAGAAGAATCCAGTTCACTCAATGAAGGTGAAACAAATGAACTCATTAGTCCCAGTTTCATTTCCAGGTGTGTGATTGAGTAAAATACCATATAACTGACATTATGTCTGTGTCATCTTGTGAGTCCCTTCCAGCTTGGCATATTCTGTGGTTCTGGGGTGTCTCATTGATAGGGCTGATGAACTCCTCACATGGGAAGGGAGACCACAGTAGGTATCCGAGTGTTTGCTGCCATAGCTTGTTCTGGAATCATTTTGGTTATTACTACATGAGCTTACAATAGTGAGGGATTGTGGCTGTGACATACTTGAAGCATGGAGGACTCATGGCTTCCCTCTTAAGGATTTCTCATCTAGGAAACACATTTACATAAAATAAGCATAAGCTCTTCTCCGCTGTCCTCCTTCAGAGACAGCAGATGAGGCTGGGCTGAGAATGAAAAATCCTGACTGAGTATGGAATTGTGCTTAACATGTCACAGAAAACACTGGTGGCTGAAGTTATAGTGTACCCAGTGTTTCTCCTCCTCACTTCATGGCTTCACTAGTTACTGCCACCATAAAATCCGGGTGTGAAGCATGTATTTAAACAGTGTTTCTTTATTTTCCCCAACTAATTTTAGTCTTTGACTTTGAATGACAGTTTATTTGTAAATTAAGAATAAGTGTGAGTAAGAAGGAATGGATAGCCCAGGTGATAGGTAACAGATACAGAGCTGATCATTTGTAGCTTGCCAGTTCTAATTTGGCTCGAGTCTGTATTGACAGAAATTCATTATCATCTGATGGTTGTTTGGGAGTCTGTGTGAAAGGAACTGATGGCATTCATATTCAGAAAAAAACAACAACAAAAAACAAAACCTGTCACAATTACATTCTTTTTGGCAGATTCTGTGAGCATGAGGATGAACTTCCCTCTGACATCTTAAAGCAGCCTTTCCAGATAAGGCTTCAGGCGAATTGGCAGGATGATGTGGAAATTTGCAGACACCGTCCAGGTTTCATCTATCCTTTGTCTAATCAAAGGACCTTAAGCCTGCAAACGATGAGAAACAGAAGTGGCTTCTGTGTGGCCTCCCTGTTTTGCTATTCCAGGTGCCCAATATTCCATTGCTGCCCTCTAATTACCAGAGAATACTGAACACCCCCAGCAGCTGAAAAGAGATAATTTGGACAAGCTACTCTAGCTTTAAAAAATATTCATCTGAGGGGTCGGCCCTTGGGCAGATATAAGTCTGCCAGACAGACAGAAATATAATAGAGTAATTTTTGGCCCTTGGCCTTATGTGCAGTTGGGTAAAACTGACTGCTAAATGCCAACAAACTGCCAAAATCTTGTAGTGAAGGTAGAGACCAAATCTCGGCAAAGCATTTTCTGAGTGTGGTGATATTTAACTTAATTGGGAAAGTGCAGTATGTCAATATGAACTTTTCCCACCCCCTATCTGTCTCATTCTGAGGCAGTCATACCATTTCACTTTAGCAATACAGAAACCTTCAAGCACCAAAGGATGTGCCAGCCAAAAACCATCACTGCCAACAATTATATGCTAGATGTGTGTGGGCAATAACATATGCACTTAAAAGGACTGAAAAAGAAGGTATGCATGGTGCTTAGCATTTTATCTTGTCTTGAGCTTCAGTGTCTCCCTAAAATTAGAAGTAATTTCAAACAGAAAAAAAAAATTCTCTGGAAACAGAATATGTAGGAGCCCTGTGATGAGACAGGAGATTTTCAGACCATAATTTTCATTCTTTTACAAAGGAAGGCATAAGCAAAGCTGTCTTCATTACTCCTTTAAATAATTAATGATTTCAGTGTATTTCAGGCATTGATTATCTGGCCACTTGTTAATAGACAAAGCTAGAAGATCTCATGGTATTTTTTTTTATTTGTACTTGAAGTCTCTAATAACCTGAGCATATGTTGATACTCACGTAGGTACAAGAAGTAGGATTTTGGTGGTGACTGCAGTGTGACATGACTCATCTCCAACACAGAAAAAATAGACGAGATGTTTTATAAAGGCAGATTTAATGCAAGAAAGAAAAGTAGGAAGTGTGCAGGATACTTTCATGCTCGTATGGGAATGAAAGTGAGGAGGTTCAAAAGGTTATTGTCATTGATCTACTGAAGCATTTGCATTTGTATTTCTAAATATATTTCTCAGTCTGTCCAGCATTAACTGGATTCACTACTGTCTGTTGGAAATAAAATTCAGGTCAGCTTTACATTTTTGGTCATTGAAGATCTAGTTAAAGTGCATTTCTACACTTCAATAACTCACCTCAACCTTCTTAGATGATTAAACATTCACCTATTAAATTAGTACTGGGGCCAGGACAGGAGGAATGAAGTAATGTAGGCCAAGGTTTTACATTCTGCAAATAAACCGTCTTCTTATTTACACCTATAGAGTTCTTAGTGTGGCTTTTGTCGATCAGATGAATGTCTCACTTTTTGGAAATATTGTGAACTATATCCATTGAAGGAAGTAGACTATTGGCTTAGAATTACTCATACTAAGAATGTGAATTTGTCCATGTGTGCCTTGTGTTTCTGTTCTGAGTACTGAAAAAGTCATTCTCTGGGCTGAGCTGGGGTATAATATATATTTATTAAAACAAAAGGGTACTCTGTGGAGTACTGTGTATGTTTTATACCATCTATTTTCATAAAAGGTGACTACCCTTGGCACAGGCGCAGAGAAGGTCAGGGAAGAAAAGTGCAATCATGCCAGAACAGCTTTGTTTGTTTATTCCAGTAAAGTGAAGTCGGAGAAAGTGTAAAATTTACCCTAGAAATATATTTTAGGATTGATGTCCAAGAGGGAAAGTTGGCATTAAAACTAAAACCACATGGGTAACACTGTCAATGAATAAATTTAGGCTGGAAATTAGAAGAAGGTTTCTGAACACCAGAGGAGAGAGGTTTTGAAGCAGCTTTCCTATAACACGCACAATAATTCCACCTCTTTCTTTGTTTGAAATACTTATGAAATGGCACAGGTAATGTGGTACATTTAGTCATTAGAAACTTGACATGATGAGTCAGAAGCCATTTCTAGTTGGTCTATAGGCTCAGGACAGGAGGAGCAGAAATTCTGACTCCAGAGTTCTTATTCCTTTCTTCTGGTTAAACAGCTCAATCAACAGGTTATTTTTAATTTTTTTTTTTGTATGGAGCTTTCACGCTAGAATATGAATTATCTTATGAAAAACGTTTGAAATCCTGTCACGAGGCAGGTTCCTGACAGCCTGAGTTGTTCTGTGGGCAGACACAGCACTCTTTGCCTTGCTCTGGCTGACTGTGCTCGAGTTGAGCTGCAGAGCTCATGGGTCGTTGGAGCAGGTCCTGTCAGGGGCACTGCAGGCTCTGAGACCTGAGCACCTGCAGTGCTGGAGGAACTGTGAGCCCTGTGTTGCTGCCGAGTGCTGGGCACAGATACGGCCTTTCCGGCTGTACTTCCTTCTGCCTCTGATAATGTAATCAAACATAGATATGTTGCAAAAATAACAAGCTATTTGCCTCAGTTTAGCTCTGGTTTTAATGCCAGAATCATTTTTAGCTACATGTATAGTACAGAATCCAAATTAATAATCAATTAACAATCAGCATTCAAATGCTATAAAAATATCTACCATGTTGAAAGTTTAGTTTGTGCCGTAGATGTTTTTAAATTTTAAATGTGGTATTTTTTGTGTTTGGGGTTTTTCCTGCTTCCCCAATTTATTTGGATGCTGATAGCATGCACAAAATGGAGATTTTACAGCTTATATTTGCTATTATTCTGCAGTTTTTGTATGTTTTCAGAAGTAAAGTCTACCTTTGGAACTTATGGAACTGTGACTGAGATTAATAATCTTCATATTTTTCTTGCTATTGCAGCTGTAAATTAAAACCAAATTATATTCAGTTTGTGACTATATATTATGTCTTGAAAGAAATATTTTGCCAAAGTCTTTACGAATTACACAGTTTGTTCTGAGTAAAAATGCAGCTACAAATAATTTCCTTGAGCATTTGACTTTTAATACTAGTCTATTAAGGGGTTTGTTAACATCATGCATGAGTAACACTGAGCATCAGTCATGTAACTGAGAGTTGCTGATGAAGGTCTAAAGCTTTAAATAGAATGTGCCTGCTGTTCTACTCCCTGGATTTGATTGGAGGTGCAACATTCCCCCAGATGTTTTGGTCACTTAAAAGCTCACCAGAATTCCTTTGTGATGAGTAAATAGTAAATGTTTGAGAATAGCTCTAGCAAAATGGCAAAATGCTATCACTGTCATGGTATTCATCAGAAAACTGATGTTTACCTGTGTGTCATTTTAGGCAGAAATCATTTCAAATGATGGATCTGATCAATGTGTTATAGCGATCTTTATCGCCTAGATCGTTACCAGGGTGGCATGTGATATTTAACTGGAGGGGGCAGAGGTGTCAGTTTGCAGGTGAGGGGCAGGCCTGTCCTGGGACCTTGAGGTGATACACCCCCACCTGCAAATGGAGAGCCCTGGGGTCTCCCTCTGACTCTGGGACTTTGCTGCCAGATGTGAGCTGCTGCTTCTGTGCAAATGACTGAAGAATCATCTTAGTTGTCCGTGATTTGGGTATTTGATTATATATTTGTTTGACAAAATCCTGTAATTATTGTGTTAAAATGTAGTTAGCTAAAAGTATGGAATTACTTTGGTTTTATTTTATACTGAGCACGAGGTCACAGACAGCAAGATGTTTGCTGAGTTGATTCCTCCCAGTCATGGCCAAATGTTTTACAATTTTGTAGTTAAACAAATCTGAGTAGAGTGAAAGGGGAAGATCATTCCTACACTTTCATTCCATGGGGACCCTTTAGTCCTTTTTCCTGCTGATTTCTATTTTGAAAATAAATTGGAAAAATCTTTTAGAGGAAAGGCTTCAGAATATAAAGCCTTTGGGACTTTCCAGTTTGAGAGAGAAGCGTAGTTTTATTTGCCTTTAAATAATAAAGTTTATTTTTTTCTGTTTAAGTATTTATAACAAGTGAGACTGGGGTTTACAGTATGTAATGCAAAATTCCATTTTCCAGAATGTCCTATTACTTTTTAATTGCTTTATGCTTTTAGAAAAGTGTTAATAAAAAATGCTTAATCATTCAGATTAATGAAACAATATCTGTAGAACAGGCAACTGCTCTCTATGAAGGTTTATCTATATGTTATATATCTGGCAAGCAGCTGTACATCTCATGGCCAACACTTTATTCTTCAATGAAATCTGTATTAAGTAAATAAAGAACTACCCCACACTTGCTCTGAATTTTTACAGTGGGGCTTTTTTTCTCGTCTGTTAATATTTCTGAATTCTTCAGTATCAAAACACTTTCATTGATGGTATTTTTTTGTCTTAATCTGGCAGTCTCAAAGCATCTCATTAACTTTAATTAAATTTTTATATTGCCTTAAAAAGTGACTTTTGAAAAATGGTATTGGGGGAATACAGTAACCAAGAGGTCATTTCACAAGATTATTACTACCCTGAAGTGCTGCTGAGATTTAGCTTTCAGTTCCTCTACCTTTGGTTGAAACTTAACAGGGGAAAAAAAAAGGAAACAATTTAAAATGTCAGAAATGAAAATATATTATTAGAACTAACAGAGTTCAAAAATAAAATAATATATTTGTAATCTCACAAAACATTGCAATGTTTTGCTTCTTTTAAAAGGAGTATTCCATTGAAAGGCCCAAAACAATTAAGGGTTTTCAGCATCAATACATGAAGTTGCTTTGATTATAAACAGATGTGTAAGTCTTGTTTGACCAGTGAGCAATTTTTGATAAAAATGGCCCCAAAATACTGGAAATACAACTGATGAATCCGGGGTCCAAGTAATTTCCTCACACAGCAGCGGTGTATAGTCTCTGGAAGGAAAACCAACAAATTTTGGAGAGACAGGTTGCAGAGAATGAAAAGCATTCTAGATACAGAGTACTTTGACTTTTGTTTGCCAGTCTGTGCTCTGGCTTGGGCTGCTTTCCTAGTCTGTGTACTGTTTCTCTAGTAGGGGAGCTGGGATCACATTTTCTCTATAAAGCCAGTCTCTGTGCAGCAAGCACGAAGTCTGGATAATCCCAAAGTACTGCTTGTGACTCATCAGTGTTTTAATGCAAAGGTGATTACTGACAAGATCTTCTTAGTGTTCTTGGCTAGTAATTTCATTAAAGCTTGCTTGTTACGCACATGTCCATCCCTGTGACTGGACCCAAGAAATGTTTCTGTTGGCAGCTTAAGCCAAGCTCTGATTTACTATTGCACTGATGTGGGGTTAGGTTTTGAAACCATATCTCTATGATTAATGATACACAGGAAACAAAATTCATATCAGTATGAATGTTGATTTAAGGCACTGAATCACCTGTTCCCCCTCCACCCGCCCCCCGAGTACTCCAGAGCAAGTTCATAGTCAAGTCATTACCTTTCTGAGCTAAGATATAAGAAATTTTGTTACCATTTTTATGCAGACTTCACATTTTTAAAGGTGGAATGCCCACCTGTATTGCTTTGTTTCTGCTTTGAGAAAGGGATGCGTGCCAGTAGTCACCTGGTGTGGGGATGCCCCTCAGTCTGGTGCTTGGTGTCTGTTCAGCTCCGTGCTCTTGCTGAACTTGAGTTTTGGTGAAAGTCGCAAGGTGGGCACTGCCAACTCCCAGCAATGTTGCATCTCCCTGCCCCTTGCCCTGCTGCTGTTCAGCCTCTGCCCATGTACTGGCACGGGTGCAGGGGCCATATGCTGCTTGTTGCTGATTTAAAACCTCATGTAGTTTTCATTTCAGCGCTTTTCAGACAAAGCATCTTGAACGTTTCTAGACCTCAATCCCGGCTTAATGAATGAAATGGTTTCCTGAAAGTCTAATCCTAATTCTGTTAACGTTTGTCCTTTATAAAAAAAAAGTACTGCCTTGATTAGCATTCAGTTGAAAAGGGAGCCGGGAGTTGAAAGGAATGCGAGCAGTGATTCAGCCGACAGAGCGGAGCGCGGCGTGGGGAGCTGCGCAGCGCCCGCCCGCAGGAGGGAGAGCAGCCTCGCTGCAGAGAGAACAGATGCATTTCAGAGTCGCCCGCCAAAGGGAGTATATTATGCTCCCTTTTTAAACTTTCCCAAACACACACCATCTGTTTCACACTAGATACTTACAGGGTTTGATCAAATTAGAAGTCATGCTGAAAGGGAAAACTAAGGTTAGCATGGACAGCTTTCTTAAAGCTACAGAAGTTTGCAGTTGTGTTGCAGTAAACCTTGAGTATTAATCTCGGTAAACTGCATAAAACATCGTGCCTTGTTGACACTGCCATTTGCATGTGTTCACTTAGTCTCAATCACAGTAATATTTGCAAAAGTAAAAATGAGAAAATGTCCTATAAAATGACAGCAGGAGAAAACAAGAATGGGGAACATCATAAGTGGCTGAAAAAATTGAGGTAAAAGTACTGAAACAGATGTTGGCTGTTTCAGAATAGCGACCATTAGGTATGCCTGACTGCAGAAACAACCTCTGCAAACACTGGACTTCAAAAATCTCCTGGTACAGCATGGTAGGATGTAGTCCCTAAATCTGTGTTAGGGAAGTCACCTTGTAATGGTGTGACAGTGATACAAATGAAACTGAAACAAGTAGAGAAGCTGCAAAATATTGAAATTGGATAAGAGCAGTTCTAGTGGTCAGAAAGGAAGACAAAGAGAAGGGACAGAGGTTTTCAGTTCTCATAGGCTTTGTGCCTGTTTCCGTTCACAGGTTGTGATTTGTGAAGGTATTTAGTTCTTGCTTCGGCATTACAAAATGTGACTTGCATAGCTAAGGCAGTGAGACTCTGGGAAAATCATCCCTTCTGAACACAAAGCTTAGGGATGTGTCTCTTTTTAATAGCTGCACTTGAGTTTTGGTTTAAGATCTCAGACCTCAGTGGCTTGAGCCAAATCCAAAGGAATTTCCCTGCCTGTCCTTAATGCATGTTCTGTGCTCCCTGGCAGGGCCTGGGTGCTGGTGCACAAACTGTGTGGGCAGACCAAGTTTTACATTTACTGCAATTTCTGTACACAAACTACTGTGGATAAACCTGGTGGGCACTGCAGAGCTGGGAGGAGCCCTACCCAGCAGTCCTGAAAACCTGGGCCTTAGCTCTTGGTAGTGAAATGATGTGGTACAGGGTATCTCCTTATCCTGAGGTAAAACCCTGTGAAATCTGAGATATGACTGTAGAGAAAGCATAATCAAAAAACTTCTGTTTTTTGCTGTGTCAAAATTGTTGTAGTTAAGTCTGAGACATAATCAGAAAGAACATATGTCACAAATTCTCTAGTTTTGTTAAGTGTTGTTTGGCTTGTTTGAGACAATTCTAAAATAGAACCATAGTCATATAAAACATTTCTAAAATAATGCCAGAATGCCAGGGAAAAGGCTGTGTTGAAGACATTTCTAAGCCATCTTGCAGAATGAAGTAATCTTATTTTGAACCTCCAGGGTCCAGTTATTTCAAAAATGTTCATCAAAGTAATATTATTTCTTGTATGGTGGTCCTATAGTTAACTGCTAGATGTGGATAACTGTTTAAACCAAACCTCCAAAGTCTCTAAAGTTCATTTGTACCTTCTTATTGCAATCATTAATTTAATGCCTATTTTAGAAAAAGGAGCTCTAGTTTAAGATGTGCTTTTAAATCATAAATGTTTGTATTGGCCCCTTGTGCATGAGCATGACAAAACTGGTAGGGCATATCTGGAACAATATTTTGATTTGTTACTCTATTAGAACATTACCTTCTTCTTTATCTTTCCCAAAAAACCTAAAAAGGCATGAGACATCTTACTAATTTGGGGTTTTCTTTAATTATATACTTAGAACTTGACATAAAACTGGAAGATCCAAAGGATTTTGGTCTTCTGTCAACTACCCTTCTGAAACCAGGAGGCACTGCACTTTCCCATTCTCATGCAACATCTTGATTATGTTCCTTTAGAAGATAACATTTTTCTAAAAATTAATTTGCTTCTTAAAGAGCATTTCACAAGCCTACACTGACATTCCACATGAGTGGAATGTGATAGTGCCAAACCAGATAATCTATCCACAAAGTCCTGACAATATCTGCTCATAGGACTTTGAAAGCACAGCTGCGGGGGTTACTTGTGGCCTGTGGGCTCAGGGAATTTAGACTAGCAATGTTGCCAGGATACTCTTTGCTGATTAGGAATTAATTTCAGATCCTCACTCCCATGATAAATTTTGTACACTTTCACATAGGTATGATCTAGAATATATAAATACTGCAGCAACATGATGGAAAAAGGGATTGGCGAAAGAACTGCACACATCTGTCAAATTTTTATCTTTACCTTGAATTATTTTTGAATTAACCTTTCTTTTAATCTACAAGCTTCTTGCTTGAGGCAAAACAGTCTTTACTTCACAAAACCATCTGCCTGGTTTCAAGACTTTCATGTCAATGGACAGACCTAGAATAAGGCACCATATAGCGATAGGCAATTTGACAGGAGCTTTGACAAATTGGAGATAAATTACAGGAACATAAAGAACATACCATTGAGTGCTGAGTGATATACTAATTATATTTTTGTGCTTTATAAGTGAGAGACAGCTAAAATGGAAGGCAAAGTCACCAGTCACACTGCTTGGGAGGTGCATTGAGAGCATTGCATACTTCAGACATTCTGGAAGTCCGAGTCCGAATCTTTCAGAAGAAGACCAGGCATTTCTCATGCTAAAACTTTGTGTTGAATTTTTGTAAATCTCAGATAAAAGAAATGAATGGAGAGTAAAGCAGGTTCCCTATCAGGCAGTGGTATCTGCATAACAAATGAAGTCTACTCCCGTTGTTGACATTATTATCACTTTTTTTTAACACTGTTGAAACTAAAATCAGCTAGCTGGTGCAGCAGTAAAAACCAGCCTTAAATCTAGTGCAGAATATGTCAGTTGTTCTTAATGTTTTTCACAGAATACCCTGGGTTTGAAAGGACCCACAAGGATCATTGCAGTCCAACTCCTGGCCCTGCACGGGTCAGCCCCAAGAATCACACCGTGTGCCTGAAAGCATTTCCCAAGCCCTGTATGTCTTAGGAGTGTGGGCTCTAGAATCCATTTCTGAAGGGTAGGGAACAAAATGCATTTTTTTGCAGGGTTTATGGGTTGTTACCAGAGCTAAATAGCAGCCAACCCCTCCCCGCTGTGTCTCCGGCACTAGAGCACCATTAGTGGGATCAAACTCTGTGGGTCAGTGGGAGCTGTCGTGGTGATACTGGGGATCAGTCAGATGTCAGAGCTGGTGCCAGACAGGAAGTGTCTGAACTGAAAAAGAAAGGTCAAAGTACAACTGTAAACAGAGCATGTTTATAATATTCATGTTCTCCATCCTTTCTAGCTGGGCAAGTCTTTTGTTCTGTTTGTCTTGCACGTTGCACAGCGAGGCCTCCGTCTGTAATAGAAGCTTCTAAGTACACATAAATAACAGTGTTTCTGTTCCTCACTGAGCAAATTTAACTAAGAATGCTTTCTTCAGAAATGCAATATGGAGTGAACAGACCATGAAAACTGTCACTGGGCTTTTTTCTATAATCTATCAGGTTTTATGTGCTGTTCCTGTAGTACTGGGTTTAGCTATAACATCTCACAGGGGCACTTTTCAACGATACACCCTGTTTTTATTTGCAATTAGAGCTTTTATCACTCTCCTTAAATAATGCATTTCATAATTTAAAGCAGACAGGGAAAGCTACACAAACATGAACTTAAATATATCTCTACAACACTCCTGCAAGGAAGTTTAAAATTATGATATTGCTGTTACTTTCATTGCTAAATCAATGTACCAAATACAGTAATCAAATTTTAGACAGAGGTTACCAAAGGAGTTTTCAGTGAAAATTGCTTGCAGTGTTTGGCATTATAAGTTTGTTTATACTTTGCTAAGCAGTTGATGAACATTAAAAATATTTCTATTTTTACCAGACCTTCAAATTTCACAATTATGCTATTAATTTAGGAGAAAAGATAGTGCTGAAGTAAAATGAAAAGAGAATGAAGACTCATGCCTAAGATTCCTGCAGTCAACATGGTGTACTGGTCCTTATCCAAAGGTTGCTGGGGGCAAGGAGTGTTCTTTCACTGTTTTCACAGAGATTTGGATTTTATCCACTGAGAGAAGTTAGAAACTCTTTATTTAGAAATGATGCAATGTCCTACAGAGGATCAAAGGCAAAAAGAATTAGTTGGATTCTTATCTGTCTCCTGGACAGAAGGAAGACCTTTAAAAACCCACTACATTCAAATGCTAAAAACTTTAGAGAAAGTGAAAATCTGGATGTAAGTTGTTTGAAGTGCTTCTTACCTGTCTTGATAACAGTTCCAGGTATAACCTTCACTTAGAGGGGAGAGAATGCAAACAGCAGAATTATTAAAATATGAATAAAATATCAGAGCAGAGGTTCTTCATTTGTTCACAAGTATCTCATCTTTGTTTAAAAGAATTTATGTTCTATAAATATATATTTTATAATATATTGAGTAGGTCAAATTCTGTAATGCTTACCTGAACCTCATTTCCACACTTAATGTTTAATAAAGTTGATCAGGTTTGGTGGTTTTTTAAAAAAATTATTTTTTTACTTCAATAAATATTTAGTATTTGGCAAGGAACTTCCTTCCTAAGGTTGTATGAAGTATATTGAACTGATCAGTGTTCCCTTAAGGCAACATTTCAAATACTATTTTGAAAAACATTCATAACAGCAGGCAGACCACACGTATTTCAGTCCACATAATTTATTGGTTTCCTTCCTCAGTAATTGCCCCTCGGATCTTACAGCTTCAGTGTAAAATCCTGGTGCTCTAATAGAGGTCATTCTTGGTGCTTTCCCTAGACTTCAGCTGAGCTGGCTTAAGCTATATTTACCTATTTTGCAAACAAATTATATACTGCTCAGTGCATGTTTATCTGCACTTACATAAATGGATAAATTAATAGAATAAGACCTCCCAGAATTCCTGTTTCTCAAAAAAATGTATCTTGACTTGCTGAAATATTCCTGTATTCTCAGCAACCAAAGTAGTATAACTGAGCATAACTGTCTTCTAAAGTAGGGAAAAAAAGGAGTTGAAACAGAATTTGGACAAAATTCATACTGAAGTCAGTGAACTTTATTTTAGCAACTGCTCAGTAGCAAGAATGTGGGAAAAGGATCTAGGATTCAATCCCATATGTGACAGAAAAATTTGTGTTTAATTATCATACTCAAATATTGCATTGCTAACAAACCTAGATTGCAGTGTATTGGAGTGGTAAACACATGTCTGATAGTTCAGCTTTTTAAAGTTACTTCTCTTTCACTCTTTTATAGTTAATGTGATCATAGTGCTCTTACTGTCTCTGGCAACAGCATTCCCATATAGATCTGCCTTTTGCTGCTGTGGGTTGTACTCGAGCATCAGTCTCTTCCCATTGCCCTGTCTCCTGTCACAGTTAACTGCTGTGGCCCCTCGTTAGGCAAACCTGGCATCTGCTGGCCCCAGATGCTGATCACTGGGAAGATTTTTTTCTTAAGGTAGCATATGGACTTTAGCATCCCTGTGTGCTTTGATGGTTCCTTTCTGTGTCTCTCTACTTCTTCACAAGAAGCTGAGACAGTATTAATGCTATTTTTATGGTGACAACTTCTCCTGTTAGGCTTGTTTTATGTGTACTAGTCCACACTTTCTTTACATTCCTAGTTATGAATATATGAAGAGTTCTTTAGTAGTTGGGAATGTTCTAGAAAAAAAGCAAAAAGCACAAGATCTTCATGGTAAACCACACCTAGTAAAGCACATTCTTCCTCTCTTACAGCATCCATCCTGGGATATTGAACATGGCCCAAGAGAGCACTCTTTTCTCTTTGTCATAACAGTGCATCAGTTCATGCTGAATGTGAATGTAACCTAGAGAAAGCAGACACCAGAAGCAACTGAGAATAGCTAGGTGGGCCTACAGGCAATGCATAACAAAAGGAAATGATGTAATACTCTAATTAATATGCTGCAACATTAGTGGAGTCATAGTAGAAGAATATGGGACATGTGTGAAAAGGAATCATTGATTTATGCTAAAGTATTTTAGAGAAATTTTTCTAGAATAACTTGTTTGTTGGAAAGTTTTGCTGAGTTCAAACTAATTCCTTTGGAACTGCCATTGCTGGCACTACAGTGCTGTATTTCATCAACTCTCACTTTTGTTACAGCTGTGAACCTTTCATAGTTTCTTTGTCCTTAGGATGTCAGACATGAAAGGGAGGCAGTGTCATGCTGTTCCTGAATTCTAGGTGCCTTGATCCTTGATCACTTTGTTAAATCATTAGAGGGAGGTCCCCCTGGGAATTATCAAAAGTCTCTGAAGAGTCACTTATGAAAATGAATGTACCTCTCACATAACATATATCACTTCCAATCCTGTCTTGAGTCAGGCTTCTCTCTGAAATGTTTTGGAATGTTAATCAGTAACCGGGGCACAGATTGGCACATGCTGCTGGGCTTTGAAGCTACTTCTATCATATGATTTGTCACATCCTTAGTAATACTTTGCATGATTTTCATACATATCCTATTAGACTTTCTTGCTTAAAGACTTGAGATTTCAGCAAAATACTTGACAGCACCCAACTGTTGGACATTCTTGAGAGTTCCACATTAGCAGAGTACAAGGTGCCACTTGACAGCTCCAATTGCCTGAGGATTGAGAAGTGGGTTATGCTGCTTGTCTCTGTTGTAACATCACTGCTGGGGAGCTTCTCCAGTTATCAGTGTATATCTGTACTCCCCCCACCCTGGATGCTGTTGTGTTGTACCCCAGGTACTCTTTCAGTTTGCTTGGCAGGAGACATCCCCATACTGTTTGCTGTGTAGAGTTCAGGACAGCTGCTGCCCCAGGGTGGGTCACTGGGTTTATTACAATGTAGGGAATTTCCTTCTCTAAATGAAAGGATGAAAAATCGTGAGAATGGTTTGTTAGACCTGGTTGATATTTCTGTGTAAGCACCAACGGCAGTAACTAAAACATACCTGAGTCATCAACACCATTTTCCGCACAAATCAAAGCATAGCTCCATCCTAGCTCCTATCAAGACTACTCCAGCACAGCCCAAATCAACATAGTATATTTTAAACTCCTTAAGCAAGTGTTTAAATACCTTTAAAATTAGAAAAATTGCTTTCTCTGGTCTAGTTATAGTCATTCATGTTGCACAAATTCTCTACAGATTTTAAAACTGACAGAGGGTAGGTTTAGATTAGATGTCAAGAAGAAACACTTCATGGTAAGGGCTCTGAACAACCTGGTCCAGTGGAAGGTGACCCTGCCTGTGGCATGGGAGTTTGAACTAGATGATCTTTATGGTCCCTTCCAACCCAAGCCATTCTATGATGTAAGAAATAATTTGTCATTCAAATAAAAACAAGGAAAGAAAAAAATAAATCTTGTCTTAATTTCAGCAGCATATCTTTGAAATTTCAATTTTAATAGCATTTCATATTTGTTTTAGGCTTACATACCCATCTTTAATCGCATACAAGTGAAGGAATAGTTGAGACTACCAGCTGTAAATTAGTGTTTGTGACGATCCTAACATAACTGAGAAATCAAATTAGTTTTTAGCAAAGTCTAAATTTTAGCAGTTTATCACTGTATTTACAGCAACTATTTACTCTCACTTCCTCTGTGTATATATGCATGGGATTTCAAAATATTTCTAGCAGCAGAAACTGAACTTTTTGTTTTTAATATAACTGCCTGAAGTGAATTACAAGTATCTTTACGAAGTGGTGGAATACTTTAAATGTTGATACGTAGTGTTTGGTTCTTTATAAGGCTGGAGGAGGGGAGGAAATAAGAATGGGAAAATTATTTTGAATGAATCACTGTGTTGGTTCTCACATCTCTCATGTGTCCCTTGTTTGTATCCACTGTCGAGCGCCTGGAGAATTTCTCAATATTTTAAATCAATTTCTGTTGAGGTCTGCATTTACTGACCACTAAACTCATCTGATCTAGCATTTCCTGTGTTATTCTGCTCCTTTTGCCCCTTTGCTAAGGAAACCCTCTGGTAGGTTTCTCTCTAGTCATCCCCTGCAGGAATGTGAACAAATATTATAGAAGAGAAAATACAGAAACCTTTTCAGTGGGGTTAGTTGAGCTCTTACTGAGGAGCACAGTTGCTTTATTTTTGTGCTGGCTTAGCCAGAAGCTGAAAAGGGAATGTGTGGTGCCATTTCCTATCACAGTTGGATAAGGAGATTACCTTCCACAGTTGGATAAGAGGCATTTACTAAAGAAATTATTCTGTAAGGAAATAACTAATGGGAAACAGACCTGCAGTGGACATAAGAACTATCTAAAGATGCTCTTGGGAGGAACTTTCAGCTATGCAATGCTAGCAGATACAATTATAGAGGATTGTGAAACCACATCTGCCAACTGAAATAACTGGCAGTGAACAAAAGATGATGAGTGAAAGAAAATAACCATTGGCATGGTTGTGAAATGCATTATGTAGTCATTTCCAGCATCTGTAACAGAAAGCACATTCCTGTTTTATTTGTGGAAGCACAAACAAGGTTCAAATCTGATGGTACAGCAGTGAGTAAATTTGTAAAGTTCAATATTATAACTTCACGATATTGTAAGACATCTGAAAATCAGGTGTGTTTGTGTAGAGTCTAGAGTTGCAAAGAAAGATGGTTTGTGTACTCTGGAACAGGTTTCCATTTCTCTTTCTTTCCCTGGAGTTCATGTTGAAGGATGGTGAGTGGTATATAATTTTATGTCACTGGCTAAGTCTGGCCTGACCCTGTCAAACTGCCAGGGTCACTTTCTTTGCTTGCAGGACCAGTTTCCTCACAAATAAAAAAAAACCAACAAAAAAGCCTTCCAGTAAGGCCTTACCTATGAGCACACTAGTTTCCTTTCTGTCATAAATGACATACTGTAGTCTGAGATGAACAAGAGCACTGGTAATACAGGTCTTGTGGAAATATTTATGGAGAGATAGACTAGCCAGAGGCGTGAAAGATGAGGAAGCCAACTTAATCTGCTTGCAAATGCAGTGACCTCCATGGGCAGTTGTATTGGAGCAGCACATGTATGACAAAAAAAAGGTCAAATTAGTTCATCAACTAGCCAGTAGCCCAAGAATGGCACCGGTTCTCTGAGTATTCTACCTGCAAATGGGCCTGTTTTCTGCAAATACTTGCCGCTAGTAGGCTGGCTAAGTCAGGATTTAAACATGATTTATGACATCAGAAGCAAATATGTGCTAGGAAAAGCAGGTTCTCTGCCAGGCTAGAGCTTAATCTCATGAGTGTGTCTGTCTTTCACAGAGGAGTGAAACACATGAACAAGCTTTCCTAAATTACACACTAATCTACTTTCCAGTGACTCTAAAATTTATTACTGAAAGTACAAATAGCTGTCAGCTTGGAGCTAATTAAAATGTTAGGGTTAACCTAAGGTGTACTGTTGCCCAAGCTTTCAGCAAATGAGAAAGGCATAGAAGAAATAAAATGGACATTTAACTGGTGCTGTCCTAGAATAGAGTTCTCAATTTAAGTAAAATATCTGATGACCTTAGTGAAGCAATGGATTTCTTAGGCAATAGTTAGAAGTTTGCAGAAGTTAGGTCAGTAATGTAAAGTAATGTATCACCTTACCTGAAGTAATGATGTTCTTAGCAGATGGACTGGCAAATCTGATTCTTCTGATTTATAAAAGCAAATATAATTTATAATGCGCCATTTCTTCCCAGCTGCAGTAGCTGAGGATTGCTTCACCCCTGCCTGATAGATATGAAATAGTTATTTCATCCCATGGACTATATATATAAAAATACAAGTACACATTGATTTGAAAAACAGAAAGATTATTATCGCAGTCACCTCCATGTAAACAGTCAGGGTTGCAGATGTTGTACAGTCTTGATGTGGACACTGTTGCCCACAGGCACAGCACCAGACCTTGTATTTGTAAATGGATCATGGACAGATCAGAGGCACTTTGCTCTTACTGGCAGCACGAGGCCTCTGTGGCAGGGAATGTGGGGGGTGTGAATACCCATCTCAGACAGAGGTGTGCAGGGGCTGAAGTTGCAAAGCCACTCTGGTTTCCAGTGGCAAACCCGGTCCTGATGTTTTGCAGTGTGGTGGATAGGCCATTAGGGACAATCTCCTACCTTTAAACTGTTTTTCAGCCAGTTGGTGTGTTCTGCTTTTTCCTTCTCTCCTTTGATTCCTTACATCTAGTTCTTGTCTTCTCCATTCAAGAGGCTTCCTCGTCCACAGTGCTTTGTCTTTGAGAAGACAGAAATCAGGAGCATGGGAGGAAAAGCTTCCGGCTCATTTTCCACATCAGTGGCTGAACACAAGAGGAAAACTTGATGACTGCTACAAATTAGAACATGAATCTTGGGGGAGTTTAGTTGAGGTTTTAACAAACTTGTACAGAGAGGAGCGAATTGTGATAGTCTGAGAGTTTATAATCTGGCTAGAGTTCATAGAACAAAGGAGCATCTGAGTCCAAACATTCAATGTGGGAAGTTTTGGCTTAAATCGTGAACTTCATCATAATTTCAACATCTGAAAACCATTCTTAGTGTGTAAGGATTCAAGACTCCTGAAAAGAATGAGCTGTCAATCAAACCTTCAATTCAGCTAGTTTTGCAGCTAGGGAGAAACTAGCACCGTAACTTTGAAATCAATTATTTCTTTCATTTGATGATTCAGTCCATTGACTGCTCAGTGCTTTCACCTTTGCATTATGTAGCTGTCCCAATTAGCTTTATATTAAACCAATATTTTTATATTTTAATGTTGAAAAGATTAGATGTTTATTTTCTGTTTCTGCCTTGAAGTCATCATGCTGCATTGATAACATAATTTCTTTGGAGAGTAACGAGTAAAATATAATGGTTTCAAAAGAAGACAAAAGCAGAGGAACAAATGAAATTCCTAAACTCAAAGGGCTTCCAAAAAACCCATTCAAGAAAAGAGAAAAATCTGGGTTTTATACAGAGAAGCAGAGTAACTAAAATCCTTCTCAAAGTTTCCCATTAAGTGTGAGTCTTAAATTTTGTGTGCTAACTGATATGCCTGGATGCATGTGGCAAGAAAGTAATTGGCTAATAACTTATGAACATCTGCAGTGCATTTGAGAAAACTGGCACTCAGTCCTTATTGGTTTGAGGGGCACTGTAAACAAAGTGAGGGTTCTACATTTTGTCTGGAAAGATGGGCAGTTGAACTTTAACTATTGTATTATTACCACAATGGAACTATCGTTCAGCCAGCCAGACATATTAACCAAGAAAGCCATAAATTCCACAAGATCTTGCAATTGTATTTTTCAGCTTTTTACTTCTTGTGATGTTCTTAAAAGTTATTGCTCTTTCACTGGCATCTTCCCACTTATATAAAGGTTCTGTCAGCTTTGACCTTCAACATGGACTTTTCCCAGGTGCTTTCTATCACTTTCTGAAGTTACTAAGCATATGCATCATGGAGCCATCATCAATCAGACCTGTGTCCCTGTGCACTGTTCCCATCTACTGCCTGGAGTCATCCTGACTCTGAAAGTTTCAAGAAATATATATTTGACTTGTACTGACCTGAGTTTTAAATCCATATTTAGAAAAAGTCCTATTATAAATTAGCCATTGTGATAGTTGGCATTTCTGCAACAGGAAGGACTTTTTCACCCCCACCTACTCTCACTTCTCTGCTTTTTAGAAGTGAGGATCCTGTTGACCAAACAGACCTCACAGCCCAGTAGGAGACAGCCTGTGCTTAGTGCTTCATCGTGCTACCAAGCGTAGACCTGCTGCCTTGTGGCTCCTCTGGACTCTGTTACGTGACTGGGGAAGGAACATTGTTGTAGGCCTTCAATATATATGAAACAATTGATTTTCTTTACCGTGTTACAGGACTATGACTTCTAAGCAGTTTCCTGCAAGGGAAGAATTAGATATATTAATATTACAGCAGGCAAATGTCCTTTACCCTTATTGCTAGTCCTGATGTGCATGGGTCATGAGTCAGCCCATCAAAAAAATCACAATACTGAGAGGTTGTCAGACTGAAATACTAATATTTCTATGAAAGAAAAGGCTTGATGCTATGGGTAAAGTGGGAATATGGAAAGCCCCCAGAGGAGGAGACAGCTTCCAGAAAGACAGGCTCATCCACAGGGTGCCCTCACTGCTGTGCCTTCCCACCAGCTCTCAAATGCTCAGGTTCTTCCATAGATCTCTAGTCAAAATCTCATTAGCTCCCTTTCTCACTTCCTTGCTCTTTGCAGAGTGAAGAGAATTGGTAACTTAAATTCAAAGTTAAGGGCTTAGTACCTACCTCAGTGCCCTAGGAATGTGTCCCCTTCCATTGGAACCTTGCATACAAGAAACCACACTGCATTTGGGTTCAGAATATCTGTTTCCAGCCCCAAAACATCTGTGGTGATAGTGCCCTCCTTTCTGCACTGCTGTTGTGCAGTAGTGTGGTGTTTAGAGCATTTCTCAAGTGTGGGAGACCTGGCTAAAGTTTCCACTTTTATCTGGAAAAATTCAGGATCTCATTCCTGAATGAAGTCTCCACTATCTCTTATTTTGGAGGGGAAAGGAGAATAATCTCACCCATTAGAGCTTCTCACAAAGTGAGTGTGAATGTGCCCCTGACTGTGGCCTGGCTGCCCTGCATTGTTACAGAGCAGTAGAATAGCTTAGTTCCCAGTGATTTGGTCCTGATTTAATGACATTTTAGTGTGAAAACTAAACTAGTCTTTGGGAGGGGATACAGACCCCCATCATGGGTGAGTGTTGTCTGAGGAGTAGGGCTGAGGAACTTTGTTCTCTTTCCTTTCCTTCCTCTTCTTGCAACCAAACCAGCAGAGAGAACAGAGAATCTCTTCTCCCTGTTCTGTTACCCTATAGCATAAGTGGCTGAAGTACTTCAAGGCTTTTGCAGCTGAAGAGAAAGTCTGGCACAGGTGCCCTCTGGTACCCAGACACTCATTGGAGCCCAGTGTGGGAGAGTGTGAGTTTGGAACACATGCATAAGCAATAATGCATTAGTAATTGCTTAATCACTTATTAGAGTCTGGCTTCTGGTGAGACACTGGGGAAAGCTACAGCCAATTTGTAAGAGGGCGGTGGAACAAAGTTAAACTTTAAATTATTGCTGGAAAGGTGAGCTGATAAACTTTAGACTAAACTAATGTGTTAGCACTACAATGGAACTATCAGCTTCGTATAAAACACTAGTATGACAAATTAGTGCTTTGATCATGCTAGATATAACCATATTCATTTGTTTAATTAAACAATCTAGGCTTCTCTTGGTGTGGGTCATTTTAAAAAATGTTAAAAATAAAATTAAACACATAATTAAGCTGACAAGAGATAAAGACCCTTGTGCAGCAAGTTGAAGGCAGTTAATTTATAAGGAGCCTGGTCCCTGAAGGCTGTGTAGTTTATTAAAGTTACTGAGGCAGAGATGTGATAAAATATTTTATGTAGTGCTTTAAAGGCTAAATTGCTCTGACACTTTTAAAGTCCATGGGATACAGTCAATTAGGACGTCTTGTTACCATGTTTTTTCTTCATAAGTAATCTAAACAAAAGCCATGATTATACTAATAATTTCTTAAAGTTTCCAAATTAACCTTTTTTAAATGCTTCGCTGTGATACATGTAATGGCCCCCATCAGTCGCTCTGGTCATAATAAAACTCCTCTGAACCATGGAGTCTGTCCCAAAATGATAATATAGAGATTGAGACTAAACAGTAGAGGGGGTTAAATTGGAAATTTGATCAATATTTAAACCCACCTGGTCCTGCCAGTTTCTGGGTACAATCCTCTGTGAATGTTCTTGGACCTACCAAAGCAAAGGCCTGTAAAGGTGCTGGATGAGGGAAAAATACCTGTCTTGTTTTACATGTCTGGGGCTGGAAGGACACTGGTTTGGTGTTTTCCATCCTGTCATCTGGATTGGAAAATAAAGCACATGAAAATGCCTATGAGAAAATGTTCATTAGATAATTAGATAAATGCCCACATTTACAATCTGCTTTCTTGTAGCGTCGAAATACATTTGAAAAGGGAGTTGCAGTATTGGAATATTTGCTTTCTGTGTTTGGGTGGGAATAGGCAAATGCATCAGCTTTATCTCTGGTATTTCTGAAGACTGAAGGGGTTATTTCTTCTGTATTTTCTAATGGAATATTTCCAATTTCTGTTGCTCCTCTCTCTTAGCAGTTTTAAGTCAAGTCTACCCTTGATCTTTATCAGTGTCACAAGGGCAGCTACTAAACCTCTATTGGACTTCAAAGTGGTTTTTTATGTAACCCTCAGCTTCTAAAACAAACAGGAAGAGGGAAAAACCAAAGGATAACAAGCCATATTCAGGATAAAGCTAAGGAAAGGCAAAATAGGATGAAGAGAAAGGGACTTAGCCCAAAATTTAGAACATCTTGTTTTAAATGGACAAAGATTTTGAAAGGATGTGTCACTTTGTAAAAGAGACTGAGTGAAGTCAGTCCCTACTTTTCCCACTCCTGGTCATCTCACCTCCTCAAAATGTTTCTTTTTCATCTGACAGTTTCTGAGTCCTGTATTTGTCATGCACTGTAACATGATGGAGTTGGAATGGGGTCCCCACTTAAAATTTCCTGAATCACAGGACATGCTTATTTTTTTCATATGTGCATAAATGGCTAAAAAGAACCCTCACAAGTCTAGTTTTAGTTGTTTTTATAGAAAACATCTGACCAGATAGATATTTTTGTCTGGATGTTGCATTGTCTGTGTCTTAGAAGCACGATTTAAATTGAAGTTGTAAATTTCTGGGGGCTTAACCATTTGTCTGTGGCACTGAGGTTTGCAGCTGTCAAAGCCATGGTGAAGAACTGCAGCCAAATGCTCTCATATAAAATATCCTTATCCAGAGAGGGGGAGTGACAGGGCTTGCCTGCTCAGAGATGGGGAATTGTTTGTTCTGTAAGCAATGAACTGAAGCAATCTATAGCTTTACATCTTTTTTTTCCTGAAACTTTTCATGCTTCATAATTTAAAATTAATACCAGAGCAGCTATGCCTTAAATTCACTACTGCATAGAGACTCAAGATTTACTTCTTTTACATGTTTCAGGGCAGGCCTATCCAACACTGAAAAGGGAATGGGATATACAAATTCTGTGCTCATCTTTTAAGGGAAAGAAGATGACACGTGAATGCATTGACAATATTAATGTAGATCTCCTGCCAGGCCTTATAGCCTGTCTTGTTCCAGATTTTGGAGATCTGCATTGCAGATCTGAGGGCCAGCCTCAGATCATAGAAAAATAACTAGCAATAAGTGATTCCCAAATGAATTTTTGCTGTGTCTGCACATTATTCAGCTTTCTAAACTTCTATTACTTTTGACTGTAGGTCAGTTTTGATTTATCATTTCAACTATAGTTTCTATGTGAATGTAAAAAGAATAAGAAATTCTTGTCTTTGTTATTTCAGCATGATTAAAAAAAAGTTCCTTTTAACTGAAACTTTCTCACAAGTTAATTATATCCAAGTATTCTGTGGGGTTCTATCCACCAACCACGAGCACAGTATTTGTGAAAAAGATTAATATGCCATAGTTTAAAAAATTGTATGAAGGACAAACATTGTTATAAGTAAATTTCCTTTTGTTTAGCACAGAAATTTTGAAAGCATTGGAAGTTCATGCTTGAATGCTTCTGTGTTTTTCATAAAAATTACTATTGCAGATGACACTAAATATTCAGTGTCTGAAAGTAAAGGGAGAAATTTGGTTCACTGTGGGATAATGAAAACTGAAAAACAATTATGTTGCTGCAATCAAGATCTCAGCTACAAATAACTAATTTCAGTTCTCTTTCACTGCTCCAAAATATACTGCTTATTGTTCTTAAAATATTTATGTGTCTTTGAATTATTTACTGAGTGAAGGACGCTTGCACTCCTTTAACATAGAAGGAGATGAAAGATTATTTCGTGTCAACATAACAGAAGACAATAATAAATCTATAATGTAAATAATATGCCTCAGAAAAAGAGCTGTGTATTATTAGTGTGTGTGACTGGATTGCAACTGAGCTTTATTTTTCTGGCGGTGTGGAAACACTTGGTTTGAGTGAACAAAGTAATCAGAAAAACCTCTTTTGCAATTGGCTTCTTTTAGAAAGATGCTTGAGATAGTCACCTTGTGCGAGGTTCAGATTTGATTGCTGATAAGATTTGAGGATATGGAAACCAGCAAACAATGAATTAATTTCAATTTTTTTTCCTGTTTCTGTAGAAGTGGATTTGCAATATTAATGTGAGCAATGTGAATTCTGACCTTTTCTTTTGTTGTGTTTGGGAATGAGATATTAGGAAGAAATTCTTTGCTGTGGGAGTGGAGAGACACTGGCTCAGGAGCAACCTGGCCTGCTGGGTGACATCCTGCCCATGGCAGGGGTTGGAACTAGATGGTCTGTAAGGTGTCTTCCAACTCAGACCATTCTATGAATAGCGTCTTAGCTTTCCTTTTCCTGTCTGGCCATGGATCTTCATTCTTTCATTTTAGATTTGCTCACTAAATTCCTTCATAGATTTTAAGTGGTAGTGGTGCTTTATTTCAAATACATTGGAGGGGGGGAAGCAATG
Organism: Pithys albifrons albifrons; assembly: GCF_047495875.1. Taxonomy (NCBI): domain Eukaryota; kingdom Metazoa; phylum Chordata; class Aves; order Passeriformes; family Thamnophilidae; genus Pithys; species Pithys albifrons. The sequence goes on along the minus strand of NC_092467.1, from coordinate 26,680,301 downwards.
ATGAAAAGCATCCCTATGAGCAAAAAATTAAATGGAAGCAGGATATTTGTGTTTTATTCTTGTGCTGAAAACATTTTTGCCTTTTCCATGTTTTCCTTCCCCTGTTTCCATGTAATATGCACACTTTTGCCCTTGCTCCAGCTCTGTCCTGCCCTGTGGTGCTGATATTCTGATAAGGGCCCAGAATGTGAGAAGCCTCAGACTCATGTCCTTGTGAAAATTTTTACTCTTGGAATGTTGCTACTGAGGGGTTTATTTTTGTCTTTGTCTATAAATTATCATATCTCTGAATGTTATTAAATACAGTGAGGAATCCAACCTGTGGTGCATATGACTTAAAAATTCCCAGGGAGTTTTAGAGGCCATTTAAGATTGGCCTTTTAAGAATGTGAGATGTAAATGTCTGCAGCTTCAACTAAAGGCAAACACCTACAGTTTGGCCCTGATTTTGCTAAAAAATGTTTTAGAAGGCATGTTTATTGTAAGTGGAAGTGCAGATGGGCATAGTCTTCCATAGGTACCTATTTGAGAAGTTGGAGATATGCAGAATTGGGTTTTTTTGGTTTTTTGTGATGGAATAATGGAGAATGTTGTAAGAGTGGAGCTCAGTATGCTGGGAGTGTGGCTTGGCATTAGGGGTTTGTCTTTCACAACTTTCTGTCATGAAAATCCTGTGCAGATAATCTAATATTTTGTATCTTCAGGCTCATGTGTAAAAAGTAGCTACATTTTTAGTGCAAAACCCAAATAAAATTCTGTACATCTTTCAAAAAATTAACAATATCCAGCGTAGAAGTTGACAACAGAGCAGGAGTGTTTCCAGCCAGAAGCCTCTGAGAGTTGCCCATTGACAATAATTCATGGGTGCCCAAGAAACACTTTTCCTACCTGGCAGCTTTTAGTTGCCCAGCAATGATGGCTACCTTAAAATTTTGAAATACAGTGCAAAACAAAGAGAAAGGATAAATGGTCAGAGAGGGAGGGGTAATGGTCACAAATGTTCTCCCTGAGTTTCCTCCTGAAAGGCCCACAAATGGAGCCTCAGACTCCATCCTGCTGCCACCGAAACCAATTAGATTTTTTGCATTAACTTCAGTAAGAGCAAATGCAGGCCCCAGGAGATGAAGATTTCTGTCAATATAGTATAAAAACTGTTTCATTTCAGGTCATAATGTAGACAGCAATATGATTTTTGTCTTCTAATCTGGTGTAGGATTTATATAATTGAAGGAGAAAGGCACTTTAATCTGTGGGTAAAAATGATTATATTTTGTGTCTTCTAAAAAAACCACATGGGAATTGTTCTGTTTTAAAACTATTGAGATTCTTTCCTGTACTAAAAGAACAATCATATGATCTTTGCAGTTACTGATTTGTGTAGTCAGAGAGTCGTTGAAGCATATTTGTTGTTTCTATTTTAAGAAGAACAGATACTTTAATGATGCTGCCAAAATTTTTTCTGCTTTTTTTTGGGATCTGAAATTTGAAATGCAATAGACCTTATACTGCAGTGCTTCATCATTCAAGTTGCCCTTTTAAATCAGGGAGACTAAAGATCATCTCCATGAATTAGAGAACAAGACATAAATCTATGAGAAAAGATCTGTATAGAAATCGTAAGGAAGTTCACCAAGTTTGGATTGTTTTGCTTGTGGTTCCCACCTATGGAAGTAGAAACTTTTGAATATTTGTAAATGTTAACAGGAAATAGATGCTGGTCTGAAAACAGATATTTAGAAATTCCTATATAGCTGAAGCTTATTTTGTCATTAAATATGCTGCTTAGCTTTAAATTAAAATATTCTCTAGAAATATTTGATTTTGTGATTTATTTTTCTGTGTCATTTTTCCACCCTTCCTCACCACCTTCAACCCCCCATTGTCCTATGATGGGAATCTAAACCATGTTGGAATTGTTGATTTTTGGGGGTCTTTGTTTGCTTGTGGGTGTTGGTTTTTGTTTGGTTTTTTCCATGGTAAGGCATCAAGCAGCTGATTATTCAAGTGTACCAGTCTTCACATGGCGATGGAAGAATCCATTAGGGAATTGGAAGGTGTATATGGGTAGTTATTTTTTTCCCTTGGAAGGAACAGTTACCAGTAAGAACCTATAAAAAAGTTATTTCCCTACTGAAATGAATCTGAAGTCTTAATTCTGTCCATTGACAATTTAATGGATTTGATTTTAGATATCCTCCTAATGATGTGATTTATTAAATAAAGTACATTGTTAAAATTAACATCTGTGAAATTGAAGAAAAATATCATGTGAAGATAGCAAAAATCTAAAAAAAATGTATTCTTTTTTCATTTTCAATTAACAAATTGGGCATGGTCAAGGTTTTGCAGAAATTTAATTCTGCCAAAGTTCTTCTCAAACTGGGTGCAAAGTCACAAAATAAAATATTGAAACCGAACCCACAATACAGTTATGCAAATATTGTTTTGTAAAGCTCCTGCATTGTTTTCCTTATCAAAGCCAATCCAGATTTTTCAGAGGAAATAAGTACTATGCAGCAAAGCCTGGGGAATTCCTTGTAACTGCAGGCAGAAAGTAACACAATTCCCCTTAGCTGTGTATACCCACTAATGAATAACATCAGGGCAACTGATCAGCCTGTTAAAATGATTCCTTAAAATAAGAACAATCCCAGAAACATTTGTCAGCTTTGTTTCATTGCCAGAGTTCCCAAGCCCCTTGGCTCCAAACAGCCAAACAAGCCAGAGGAGCTTCGGTTGGCAACTGGTCTAGAGAGAGTGAAACCTGGAAGGTCTTAGGGAATACCAAAGTCCTGCTGAGCTGGGAGCATCCAGCACTAAGAGCAAGCTGCATAAAACCAGACTCATCTTTGAGCTGGAAGGCAGGCAGGGGTCCCCTAGAATTTTGCCTGAAATTTCCTGAATGTTTAGAAATGGAATTCTTTCTGCAAAGTGTCTTTATTTCAGTATTCAGTTAAAAACATGTGTGAGATTTTCTGAGTGACTTTACTGAGATGTATTCAGAAGTGTAAGAAGTGTGGATGTAGTACAGTGGAGCCTCCATAGGGGCATTATTTAATGAAGTGATCTGTAATAAATCCCTGCTGCAGCCTCCATGGACAGAGGGGGCAAATACCTTAACAAATGCTGGAGCAATTTCTATCATTCAAAGTTGATGGGACAAACTGAGCCCATTTTAAAAATGTGTCTAGAGAATGCTGATGGTTCTCACAGATTATCTGCCTTGTTTTGCTTGACAAATGAAAAACAGATAGTGTGAGTGCCTGCAGACTAAAATAGGAGATAAATTCAATATAGGTAAATGTCAGGAGATGCACATGAGGAGAAAAATCCTAACTGGCTGTACCGATGATGATGTTCTGGAGTAAGGTATTCCAGTTACAGACTTCAGTGCTCAGGAATGCTTAGAAGACAAGTCAGATGTCAGAAACCATTGGAAAGAAAAAATAAAATAACAAAGTTGAGAATATCATTATAGTATTGTGTGAAAATCCATGATCTGTGTTGTCCTAAGAGACAGCAGAAAACAGGACTGCATCTTCTTACAACTAGACAATGAGAAGTTTTTGTGACCCTACAGACCTGCCTTCTCCCCGGTCTCCAGAAGGCTGTAACAGAACTGAAAAGGGCTCCAAGGAAGGTCTAGAAAGATAAGCAAAGCATGGAGAATTTTCTGTAGTAGGAATGATTAAACAAATGAGTATCTTTGAGTCTGGAGAAGAGAGGGCTGATGGAGCTGTGATATCAGTCTATCAAATCAAATAAAGTTTAGATAAGGCTCAGTTGTTCACGTTCTCTTCACAGTACCTTATCCAAGAGCCAGGGGAAATCAAATGAAGGGAATGGGAGCCAGGTTCAAAACAAAAAGATGTGGGTTTCTTGTCGTGGGTAGTTGATCTTGCCAAAAGGATGGCTGCTAAAATTCTGTATTGGTCTAAAGGAGGAGTGGTCAGGCTCATGGAGGAGAAATTTGCTGAGGTTTAGCTGAACTCATGGATATATCTAAATAAACGCAGTGCCTGTAGGTGAAAAATACAGGAATATAACCCCCTAAAAATTCAAGACTTAATTCCTTTTGCCAATTCCACTATGCTTGTTTGCAGTGTTTTTTCAGGAACTCTATACTGAAAGAAATAAATGGACATTTCGGTGGTACAAGCATCTAGTTCAAAATTATCATGTAAAGGAGTAATGGAAATGAACTGTAGATTAATGAGCATTAAGTCTGCAATTTATGCTGTTGATCTGTCAAGCCAAGTGTTATCAAAAGATACATATAAGCAAACACACATTTCACCATATCTGATGGGACAGGTGCCCATGGAAGAATTTGACTGAAACTCTCAAATGGTGAACTGCTCCCTTTAAATCTGTTGCTTCCTGCTGTAGCATATTTATTTTATTTTTATTTTGCTATTAAAAAGCTTTAGGAAGAATATGTTCAGATAAGCTTATAAGAATAAACTTGAGATTATTCTAGTGACTTGACGCAGGCAAAACGGGAGTCTGGGAGAGCGGAAATGTTGGTAATAATCTTTGTGGCATGTTTTATGAACTGGTTATGCTTGTTTTGTAATTGCATTATATGAAGTTCAGAAATGATTCTGATAACTATTTGAGCATTGGAAATTACTCACAATGAAGACTATCTGAATGTCAAGCGATATATGTAACTGTGAACAGGAAACTGAAAATTCCAAATAAATCTGAAGGACAAAAATGTTTTTCCAAACCTGCTTTATATTAAAACAAAGTATGTGGATGGCAAAGCATTTATCTTTGGTTCTCATCATGTGCTTTGCATTAGAGGTAGGCAGTGTTTGAGTGCAGAGCTGGGGATGCAGCCATGAAACCCCCGCTGAATATTTCCAGGAGTTTACCCAGCTGGAGAATCCCACTGAGATTCTCAGCAGTGGTTGCGAGTGATCTGTAAGGATCTGGTCGTGACCCTCCTCTGTCCACTCCTCTCTTCTGGCCACTACATTCTCTTCAGCACAGCTTTATAAACGAGTGCAGGGAGAGACTTGTTTTTCCTGAAAATGCAACATACTCTGCAAGAATGGTGTGGACTAAGAAGAGGAAAAAGGGAAGATAGTTGTGATCATGAATGGAACAGTGTATGAAACAACTTTTCGTAACCAAATAACTTCTCTTTCCTAAGGCACCAGTCTCCAATTTATGGCACTTGGCAGTACATCTGGGGCAGACACCACACAGCCTATCTGCTCCTGCCTGGCTGGTCAGGTGAGACCAGGCTCTCTGTTGACAGACTCATGTGGGAGCCACCAGAGTAGATCTGGGTGTATTTTGTGGAGGAAAAGGTGGCACAGCCTACTGTTCATGTTGCAGGTTTTTGTAGAAACTGCTATGCCAGGAAATAAAACTATAAATATTTCCCACGTTTTTAATCCATAGCCTGCTACTTATTTCTCTATTATCCTATGATGCTGGATGATCATAAGGTAAAGAATCACTAAATAATCCTATTATATCCACCCTCTCATTCAACATTCACTGCTTTAGACAATTGTGTAATTACTTTTCATTCATTTCCACCACTTATTATGGAAACCTTTTCTTTCTACATCCTTGGAGCGTTGCATCCCGTAGGTATGATGGGATATCTTGTGCTAAGAATAATTTTCCCCTGTAAAGCTTTTGAAGCATTATAGAATCTCATTTTTTCTAATCAGCACTCTAGTTTCTTGTGGGCTAAAATTAGGCTTCCTGTCTCTGGCATGCGAGGCGTCAGCGTGTGTGACCTTCAAGCTGCCATCCGGCCTTGAAGTGCAATTTTTGCATCGGGAAATCTAAAGGCAGCAGCTTTACCCTTTTTTTGCAGCAGCAGCAAGATCATCAGCAACAGTCAACTGAGCAGCAACTGCAGGCATCTCACTCGCGGGGAGCCATGTTACGGTGCTGCACAGAACGCTCTGTCCAGGCTGTGGTGCCGGCGGGAACCAGGGCTGAGCCTCCACCGCTCTGGGCGCTCTCACAAGGTGACCAGCCCGGAGGCTGTGTCTGAATATTAATGGCTAAGCTATGGAGTGATGGAGAATCAATACTTTAATCTGCATAAGGATAATGTGCATTCCTTATGCATTGTAAAGCTGCTGCACTACAGTGTCTGAATTTCAGTTCTCTGAAGTCATCTACGAGGTCTCTCCTTTTGAATTATGCATATATTCCATAGCCTGATGCCTACAACAGATTTATGACAATCTCATTGCACCTATGCAAATCTTTTTTGGTTTTAAGCATCAAGCACTTAATGTCTTTACTGAGGGAGAAAAATATCATTGTGCAGAAGTGGATACAAAAAGGTTTCATTACTCACACTATGTGCTGCTCTTACTAACTTTCACATTAGTTCCACATTGTATCTGGTCAGTTAAATGACCAGTTTTGCAACTCTCTCAGCACTTTGTTCACTGCAGCTACAGCACAATATTCTTTGTCCTCTTTTTCTCTCACATGCCAAGCACAGCAGCTGATAATAACAGAACTGAAGTTACAGCTTGGTAATCAGCATTTTAGGTGATTTTAATTATGATGGATGAAGAAGAAAAATGGCAAAAACATGCTTTCAGTAGTACTGAGCAAATATGACATGGAACTGATACACAGAGCTTATATTACAGATCTGTCAAATTACCCAAGGATAATTTGGGTAGCTGGCAGATTCCCAGCTCATCAGTTCAGTAGCACAGGCAACACATGCTGGTTAGTTTTGCTTGAGCTTGACATATAAATGTCTGACCATCACCAGAGAAGCTTTAATTGATAGTGGACATCTGATTTGAAAATAGGTGTGTTCTCCTTTAAATTGTAGCTGTCACATCACATCACGTCACATCACATATGTCACGTCATGTTCCATTAAATCACATTATATGCTGGCATGATGCAAGATAGCATGATGAGGGGCTAATGGAATGTGACAGCTAATACCTGCTAACAATTTGAGTGGTGGGTGTCAGGTCTGAGTGGGTGCCAGACTTCAGCTGGGTGTTTGTCAGAGAGAGCAAAGTCTGTACCCAAAGATCAAGCTCTTCTTCCAGGGGTAACTTTAGCAGCTGCCCAACTCCATATTTATAACCAGTAGTGGTACATTTTATTCTCTATAAAACAACTTATGGCACCTTAAGGGACATGCTAAGGGAGAGATTATGGTCTGTCAGAAAACATGCAGAAATTTGACATACATGGCTTTCATTTCTCAGCTCTTGGCTGATTTTAGGTGCCAAAGTACTCTAGGGATTTGCCTAATATGAAAAACTAATTTATGAATTGGATGAAGCCTTGCTTAATGGAAGGAAGTTCAGCTGAGTGATCTACTAGAAAACGTTCAATAATCTGCAAAATATGCGTTACTGTTTTAATGATTGGGTTAAGTTTTCACATGGTGTTTATACAGCACCCTCTGGGATCTCCACAGGTTAAATTACAGTATATGCAAGAGTGAGTTATGACTTGAGTAAAGGCAACAGGGAAAGCACAGTATGTGCAGCTTCCATTTTTCATTGCTTGCACTACATTTGCAGCAATGTCAGAAACATAGACCTTGGGGAATCGAAGTCATTGCTAAATCACAGGGGAAATTTCTCATGTAGCTCTTCCCAAATATTGATTGTTAGGCAATCTTTGAAACCTGCTATGTAAAGAATTTTTTTACTTGTAGACTACAGGGATGCACAGGTTCCTAAGTTAAACATAAAGCAAGATAAAAAGTCTCCTAATTGGTGAAGTTTTGCCTCAGGATTGTTGTTGCTTCCTGCACGAAGCCTCATTAAAACCCTGAATAGTTCCTGTGTCTTCTCTTATCTATTTAAAGAACTGATTGAGTCGTGGGGTGGTTTTGTCCCCACTACATTCTCTTTGGATGTTAATTTAATGGGAAAAAGACCCATCATTTTCTGGAATTAGTATGACGTAATCATTTACAGTATAATTTAAAAACCTGGAAAAGTCTGCATCAGTCCTGCATGAATAATAATTGCTGTGATAACTGTTTCAGGGTGCTTAGTCATTATGAAACATTAGGACTGTATGTCTGTTTGTAATCCTTCTGATAACCTTTTAGCTTGCACCATATCTGTGTCATATCCTCCATTCCATACAACACATGAGTCTCTCAACAGGTAAGTTCTTCCAAATGCTCTTAAATCCTGGTTTCCTTGGGTACTTTAGGAGCAGTTAGTGTGGTCATTATACTGAGAATAACTATTTTTCAACTAATTAAATTGATTCTGATAACTCTCGAAATGTCAAGACTTCAGCTTTCTGGAATCACTCATGGGAGATGCTAAATTGACAGTGATCATTAATTATAGATTTTCACCTCTTGCTGGGGTTTAATGTAATGGGGTCTGTTTGGGATGACTTTCAGAGAGTTACTTGGAGTCTGCATGATGTGCAGGGTGCAGCGGGACCAGTTTCCTGCTGTAGGTTACACTGAGCATGTGCTTCAGTCTTGAGTAAACTCTGTGTGAAATTTTAGAGACTATTTGTGTTCTTTCCCTTGTTGACTGTGTAAGATTAGGCTCACAAATTACACAGCCTGGGATGTGTGGTGATTTTAGAGTTACTGAACTTCAGTGTGTCTTAAAAGCAATACAACTTGAAGGGAGAGTAGGAGGAGGGATAATTCAGGTGCTGCCTTTGGGTAGAAGGATGGAGAACAGCATCAATGTTTTTGGGTGCTGGTGTGCTGGAAGCCAAGACTTTCTTCATCCTGTATCATTGCAATGATGGGCATCAACAGAGGGGCTACCTTGTTGCTATAGTAAGATAGGGTAAATTCCACTTTAGTCTCTGGATCTTGTGTTTCCATTTGATTTAGCCTCCCTTGGAAGCTGGAGCCAGTGAAGATAAAACTGCAGGTGCAGTGACAGGAGTGGAATTTGGGCTACCTGCAGACAGCACCAGATGTAGGTGCCTGACAAGGCCGAGTATTTCTGGTATAACCTGTACATCTCTCACTTTTGGTGACCTGCCAAGGTCTGTGCACTGTGCAGAATACCTGATTTTGATTGGACACTTTTTCTGTGGTGCATTACTTCAAATGTTTTACTTCTGTTGAGTGTGGCTGGTATAATTTGTTAATTTAATATATTTATTTATTTATTTTCACTTTTAATTTGTTGTGCTCCTGGAGACTATGGTTTGTGGATGCACCAAATAGCTGAAAATATGTCATCACAGCTGTTGTGTTATGGCATAAACAAAGAGTGAGAGAACAGTGGCTTGCTATTTTAAATATATAATTTTGAAAATATATTGGATTTTAAATATTCGATTAGCAGAAATACTGGTAAATTCTTTCCAGGCTGTAATGCAGATGTGCAGGCTGTATAATATTTGAGTTTACCAGTAGAAATACTGACACACTGTCCTGGTTTATATCGCCAGATGTATATTATCTGTCCAGTCCCTGGTTCATATTTTTTCTTACGCACTACAATTCTATGAAAGTTTGCCATCCCTCATCTCTGCTCTTATCTGCTACTGAACAACTAAATCCTGCTCCTTGCTGGGAATCAGATTTGTCTGTCCCATCACCCTTCTCTGCAGACACTTGGGAATAACTGCTTTAGAGTTGTCGCTTCAGTTCTGCCTTTTATGCATTTTGTATTTGAATGGACTTCTTCCTGGCCTGTACATTCTAATTCTGACTATTAAAATAGGGAGAGTCATTTGAATATCTTATTTTCTTTCAATCCTTACCAGGTCCTCCACAATTCATTCCTAGTTTTTTCTTATAGTATAAATGAGTATACATTGCATATAGATAAAGGCACAAAATATACAGTAATATATGGAACTTAACCACTGAATGAACAATTTGTAGGAAGCTATTTCTATTGTATTGTGATTTGAAGACATTCTAAGTGCTTTACCAAGCTAAATTCACCTGCTCTTGGCACTCATGCAAAAGAATTCTTTTAATTTCAGTGGCATTACAGTACCCCATGGGTGAGGAGAGTTGGCCTACTGAATTATTTCAATAGAATTGTTTTTAAGACAGTCTTGCCTACCTCAAAGTCAGCAGTCTGTGAGAGAACCCTCATCTGTGCTCCTACCTGACTTCACTGGGGCACGGGGTTTATTATTCTGTCTTTGTGTTCCTACAGCAGCTTGAGCTTCAGCTCAAAAAAGAGAGTCCTATGTTGAGATAAATATTTGGAATGTGAGGACTTTAGGCCAAGTGGCTTTTTTCTGTTCTAATGCTATTTCATGTTCTTCATCTAAATTACCACAGATCCTATGGAGATAACTGTGTGCAAAGGATCACAGTAGCAGTGGGATGATGATGGATGTGAATGCTGCCAGTAGTAAAAGCCCCAGGTGACAGGGATTTGTGCAGCATGCAAGTGTTTTGTTTTCACATGGTGACACTTATGCCAGTGATTACCCAGAATTCAGGTGCTTTGCTGTGCCTGGCTATAACCCCAAAATTATTAGCAGTATGTAAGTAGTGTTATAATTTTATCTACTTTTCTACTTTAGTATTAAACCACAAAATATTAGTGTTTGTCATTAGTTTAATAGTTTGTTACACTGTACTTTGCCATTTTTTTTCTACTTCAGACATATAAGGTCATAAATGAGTTACAAAACCATAGTTCCAAAACTGAAGGGATGGATGTGTCTGTTCAGCAGCTTAGGGAGTTCTGTTCCAGCAACATCAGTGACACCAAGTTTTATCATGGGATATATCATTTCACCATAAAGGACTTAATTCCTAAGTGTGAAACAGTTTCCAGTGTAGATTTCAATTTACTCAACAAAAGCATTTTCATTGTTGGCTGAATGCTCAGTAAGGGCAGGGGAAACCCAGAATGGTGCATCAAATTTCAGCATAATTAACTGAAAGTGGAGTGCTTTATATTTTATATATTTACCAGTAATGACACTGCTTTTAGCTATGGAAAACTTGAACCTAATGATATTATTTTTCTCTCAAAATAAGACTTTTTTAAAAAACAGCATTAAAAAATGGAAGTGATCTATGAGCATCCTAGTACTTAAATTTTTTGATGTAAGACCTTAAAATTCAGCACAGAAGGCATAAGGATTTGTGTTTTGTCATCTTGACAGAAAGTGGCTTAATCTTGATCTACTTATTTTGAAAAACTGATGTTTTACATTTTCTACATGTCCCAGACTCTGGTGTTGTCTTTACGTGTCTTCTCTCCTATCCCTGGAGGGATATTTGCCATCACTGTATTCAGATCAAGGAGTGTCCTGCACCACCCTTGTTAAGTGTGACAAAGGACCAACAGGGAGCAGTGGTTCCACCAAAGGATTTACAGGGAGCACTGGTTCCACCAAAGGACTTACAGGGAGCACTGGTTCCACCAAAGGACCAACAGGGAGCACTGGTTCCACCAAAGGACCAACAGGGAGCACTGGTTCCACCAAAGGACCAACAGGGAGCACTGGTTCCACCAAAGGACCAACAGGGAGCACTGGTTCCACCAAAGGACCAACAGGGAGCACTGGTTCCACCAAAGGACCAACAGGGAGCACTGGTTCCACCAAAGGACCAACAGGGAGCACTGGTTCCACCAAAGGACCAACAGGGAGCACTGGTTCCACCAAAGGACCAACAGGGAGCACTGGTTCCACCAAAGGACCAACAGGGAGCACTGGTTCCACCAAAGGACCAACAGGGAGCACTGGTTCCACCAAAGGACCAACAGGGAGCACTGGTTCCACCAAAGGACCAACAGGGAGCACTGGTTCCACCAAAGGACCTACAGGGAGCACTGGTTCCACCAAAGGACTAACTGGGAGCACTGGTTCCACCAAAGGACTAACTGGGAGCACTGGTTCCACCAAAGGACTAACAGGGAGCAGTGGTTTCGTGTGCTCTGGAGCTGTTGATTCAGGGAATATCCAACTTTACCCACGTAACCCAAGGTGGATAAGCAGGTGGGGAAGTTTCTCTTCTCTAAGCAGGAGTAGCAGCTCTGTTTTATCTCTGCCCCACCTCACAGAATGCAGTGAAGCTGCTCCAAATGTAGCCCTGGGAAGGTGTGGGGATACCACCCAAATGACTGCTGTGGGTGAACCCATGCTCAAAACTGCTGCTGGTCCCTTCTGTACAGGGTGCAGTGAGTCAGGAGGCCGTGTATTGAGTACAGAGGAGAAAGCAGAGTGCAGAAGAGTTGCACATCAATACTGTGTCCTGCCTTTTGTTTCCTCAAAGTTGCTTGAATTCCATGGAGAAAACAAGCAACAAAGATTTTGCTATGCAATGAAAAATTCATTATTTTGCATATGCAGAAAGAGGATAGGTTAAGATTTAAAAATTCATCTATTTCATTTTGCAGACTTGCTGCTATTTTGACGTGCCCTTTATTTTTTGACCCATTGTGCTTGCCCATGCTTTCCCATGTGCTATGTATGGTACAAGTGCTGACCAGAATATTACTGGGCATCTGTGCAAAATTGCAGACACTTAAACACAGCTGCTGGAGTTTTTCCAGCTTCTATTATTGGTCAGATGCAGAGAATGACAGTAGCAGGCAAAGCACCTCATGCAATCTTTTGTTGATTTGTGCATTTGTGTGTTAAAAATTTCTCTTTAAATGCTAACATTTTGTTGACTGGAAAAGAAACTTCTTCCTAGAATTATGTATCTGTATCCACAAACAAGAACATCCTGAAAATTAGAGATTTATTCCTGTGCTCCTTTTTATGTTTCAGCTGTAACACTCTGGCTATGATGCTAATGCTTGTACACTTGTCATGGTACAACATGAAATTGCTGTAAGATATTCTGCCAGTTTAAGTTGTTTAAATTAGCAAGTAGTAGTGCCTGTGTAGTCTCTGATCCCAGAAAAACTGAAAGTATGAACACAGTCAAGCTTCAGAACCTTTCTTATGTTGCCTACTCAGCGACATAGTGTGGTGGATATACACAAAAATTGTAAAAAAAAAGTGATTCAAAATCCAAATTTGTAATGAGGGTGGAGAACTGTTTCTTTACGGGACATGTCAGGAAAATGGCCTGCTTCAAAAATGAAGCACATCAAAAGAATGTCTAGAGAGGAATACTTGACAATTCTGCTGCCACCTTTTGATCGTATCCTGAAGTTACAAGTAGTAGTTGAAAATAACTTCATCAAAAATATTAAAGCTGAAAAAAGTATGTATATAGCTCTATAGAGGAATAATTATTTAATGTATCGATGTTAGAATTTTCGCTGAGCAGGTGACCATCTTAGGCTCTGCAGTTGATGTACAGCTTTATTAAGCACTTTTGTTCAAACTCTATAATAACTTTTACATTTGGAATGAGAGGACTGATAAAAATGATAAATAACTAATGAATTGCAGCTATGTTCTATTCATTTTCTCAACTTATCAGGTCTTTACTGTAATACATTTTTATTCAATGTAGTTTAAATCAGGGTTGTTCACCTTCCCTGTCATTAAACTGATCTGGCTCTCTTGCTCTCTGCTACTTGATTTTCAAGAAGTTGCTTGGACATTCCTCAAGTGGCTGCAAGTCATCTTTTGGGACTGAAATGTCAGCATCTCCTCTCACATTGTATATGAATATCGTATATATCAAGTGCTTGTGTGTGTCAGATTGTGTGATGGGGCTCCTTCTCGGATGAGCACACCTCCTGGGGTGGGAGTAATGGCTCATTTGTAAGCAGATGACGTGCATTTCCAAGCACATGGTGGTGTGTGGTGCTCATGTGCCATGGGAAATCTGCAGATAGCCCACCCATACCAGAGATTTGAACCCAGTGCTTTACTGTGTTTGAAGAGCATGCTGTGAGGTTGGACCAGCCCACTGGAACATAGGTTGGTTTGTTGGCTTTTTTTAAGGCTTCTAAATGACATTTCTGAACTTGAGCTCAGGTGGAAAATATGACTACCAGGTCTGGTGTTCATTCCTTGGTTAATCATCAGTGTTTTCCTAAATTTCCAATCCATAATGCATAGCTTCCTGTGCCAGAAACATGTTTTAGAATTAATTCTTCAGGGACTTCAGAGTCCAATGCTACACTGTGGAGGCCAAATAAATAACTAGCTATTGGAAAAAAAAAAGTTAGTTCTAAGAATAACTTGAATATTTGGATCCTTTGCCAGTAGGGAGATACTAAATTATTATATTATAAAGATAATTTTGTAACAAATGAACAATCTTGTTCACAGTGAAATTCATTATTATGAGAATATGGATCTATGATTCACTAAACCACAGGCTAAACTTGCTGCAGCCATGTGAGAGTCTTATCCTGGCAGTACAGATGTTTCAAGTTGCTAGAGAGCTACTGTGTCTTTTTCAAGTCTTTTTTTGTATAGGATTGAGTCAGTGAAAAGGGTTAACTTTGAGATTAATCATTTCCTAGGGTTTGCATTAGTGTTTAGAGTGGAGGGTAGCTGGGAGCCACATCTGGTTCAGGATATTGTGGATACAAGAAACGTTTGAGGGGACTGCTGGCAAGAGGGACCATGACAGGAACAGAAGCTACCTGAAAGACAGATCTGTGCTTGAGTCAGTGACCTGTGTTTGAAATTTAGCTAGTATGTTAACAGGCAGAAATGTGTTTTTTCCAATTCCTGCTCAGAATGGGAAATGAGAGCCTTGTGGTGCTGGAAGTTATTTGTCAGGGGGCAAGAGCTGTGACTTTATGGGAAAACCCTTTGAGAGGGAAAGCATAGTCCCTCCTGCAGACAGGTCAGTTTTGAAATGCTCCAGCAGCAGTGATACTGGAATGGTTGTGCAGAGCCCAGAATTCATCACTGTTTAGCATTATGGGTAAGGAAAGGAGTATTATTAACAAACATTAAACTCTTGTCAAATCTAAGGCTTGCTAGCGAGGCTGAAATGCAGGGACAGAGTTCTGGAACAAGCTGGAGCAATCTAAGAACGAGAGATGAAATCTACTTTAGATGGCCTTTTGTTTTAAGGGCACATTTTCACCACAGCACATGAGCAATCAGGTTTGTAATTTGTGATAACAGTTGATGCACCTGGCTGCAAATAGTCCAAGCACAAACATAATGCACAGAAGTGCTCAGTTATTTCATAAGACTGCCTTTTGAACAGATTTTGCTCATTTGCAGCTGAGTTGTTTGTGCTTCTGTTTATCTCAGATACCCATTACACTTTCATTTGCAGTGTGACAGTGTTTGTCTATATCTGATTCTCACCAACTCAAGGCAATTAAAACTGCTGGCCCAGTGTCACTTGTCTCAAAACATGCTCAAGCACAGTATGATTACTACAGCTTTTCTCTAAGACTGAAATGTGTGTTTAATACCTTCAGCAACAGTATGGAATAGGCTGATTATAAAAGGGTTAGGTAAGTGGAATTGTTGGCAATAAGATGAAAAATGAACTTTAGTGTTATCTCCCTGTAATGATACCTGCACAGAGATGGAACAATATAGAACTCATGATGGTAAAGTGTTGACCCAATTGATGCACTTGCACTAAATTTCAACACAAAATCTTCACCCCCTGGTAATTGTCCCCCATAACAGACCAAACACCTTAAAAGAAGGCAAGGCAAGCTGCTAAAATTCATAGCTACCAGTAACTAGTCTGTGAATACACAGCAGTGTGTTATTTGTCACAAAGTGAAGGCAAGTTCGAATTTGAATGATGAAGCTGAGACAGGAGTGTATAGAGCTTGGATTTTTTTTTGTTTTTATTGAAGAATGGTGCATCTTTACACGAGAATGAATGACACAGCCCAGAAATGTTGACTCCTTCAAGGTGAAGTAAGTCAGCTGGGAGAAAAACTGATGATGAGCAAATCTGTCAGCTATGGGGGGGCACCTTTTTCCACCTCCTTCTGTCTTTTTTTTCATGTCTTATGTCCTTCTGTTCATTTCCTGTTGTTGTTGACCCTGTTCTCACACACTAATTTGTTTAGTTGTGACTGGTCTGAATGTGCTCAAACCAGCTCTGTGGGGGGGAGATGGAACAGGCTTTCCCAGAGAAGTGGTGGAGTCACCATCCCTGGAAGTGTTTGAAAAACAAGTAGATGTGGCACTTGGCAATGTGGTTTCAGTGGTCACAGAGGTATTTGGTTGAAGGTTAGACTTGATGACCTTGAAGGTCTTTTGCAGCCTCAGTGTCTGTCTGATTCCGACACAGTATGCCCAGAGCCTATGACAGAACATAACTGTGAGACCTACCAGAAGGATAGCGCTGTCCCCAAAAGTATTCCTGCAGAAGTTGAATTGAATGCTGATCTATAATCTTCAGAAGGCCATGTAAAGAAATGTTTGTCTCATCTGCTTCAAAATGGCAGTTGACTGTACTCAAGAAATAGATGGTGTTATTTTTTGAGTGTGGTAGTGGTGAACCTTGTTGATGTCTGGTGCCAAATATATTGCTTTTAACTGATTGTCCTTGGTGCTGGTCCAGCTTTGGCACCTACCCCAAATACTTTGCTATTGCCAAGAAAGGTAAAAGTCAGTAACTTGATGTAGCAGGAGCTGTGAGGGTAACATAACTGTTGATGTCTTCTAATTTCATAGCCACAGCCATGAATAAATTGGACTTTTCAGGGTCTTTCCTTGAAGTACCTGTTCAACAAACCTGTAGGAATAAGATTAATTTTATCAGCATGCATTTAAATTTCAATGTGATTTAAATATTTGTGTTCTGCTGTGCAGAGTTGGATTGAAAAGTGACCATGTCTTTTGTTATGGAGCCTTGATGTAGCAAAGCACTTTTAAATGCCAAACAGCAAGTGTCTGGTCTGTGCTTGCACTTCTTTAATAGCTGCCCAAAATTAATGATTTGGGACATTCCAACCTCTGGCATTCAGTACAAACTTCAGATACCAGTGAGACCAGGCTGGACTGACTACAAAAGAGCCTGGCCTGTGATTGTCCAGATTTAATGGAACAATCAGAACTCTTACTTGTGGGAAGAAAGATTCTTTTTTGTCTAATGGGTAAAATATGTCCAGTAAAATGTCTCATTATGGTAGTTCTTAGTTGCAACCCTTCATTCTTTCAACATATTCATAAAGATGAACTAGACAGGTCAGTTTGCCTGACCAAACTTTTTACTATCTTTGGAACTGTTCTTTTTTCTTTTTAAATTTTTTCCCAGCTCTGTATTTAATACCAAAATTTTACTTCTGGTTATTTAATATATTTACCTATCACTTTTTTTTCTAATTTTTGCCTTACCTGTCTTTATGGACTAACATTAGGAATATTTCTTCCACATGTTCATTAATGAAAGCTCTTACAGCCTTCATATTCAAATAACTTAGTTCAGTAGATGATGACTCAGATGCAAACAACTTGTTTCTTTTCTTGCAATTACCCAGCTGCCAGGCCATAATAGGATCATTCCCTTGGATGTTTCATCTGAGCTTTGGCAAAATAGCCATATCATTTACACTGTACTTAATTTCTGAGAATGCAGTTACTACATGAGTCATTATAAACCGAAACTCTTGCTTTAGGACATCTATAATTGTTGCCATGTTTTTGGGGGGAGATGAGTGTGTGTGTTGTCCAGTGAGCCAATCTGTTAGCTGCTTGAGATGATGAAACCACCTCAAGGTTAAGGCTGAACTTTTCTTTCCTGTCTTCTGCATGGAATTTCTTTTTGTCATGAGAGTAAAAAATCTCATCTGACTATATTGTGAGAGCAGGGACAGCACAGCCTGGATCTCATCAGATGTTCTCAGTCACATGTGTCACACTCGTCATTAGTCACCTCCACAAGCTCCTGCTTGCAAGCAAGAACTAAGTCAGTGCAGTCTTGGTAACAGAGACATCTTACTCAACTTGGAAAAGAGTTGAAAGGTGTATTTCTCTTCACTGTGTCACCCTCTTTAAGAAACCTCCCAAATTCATCCCTTGTCTACCTGCTCCATTACCAAGAAAGCAGGAGATCTCAGCTGAATTCTGGAAATTGCGTGGTTGTTCCAAGGGCCCAATCATGTGTTACAAAGCTTCATTTTGAAGTGCCAAAAACAAAAGTAGGTGTTCAGAAGCAACTGTGTCCCAAAGCCTGCTGCCTAATTAGGTGGTGGCAGACAGTTAATGGAAGCTGCCTCTCCAATGTCCCTGAGCAGAGTAATACGATTCTGCTGAAGCTTTGATTTGTTGCTTTTTTCAGGATGAGAGCTGATAAACTTGCTGGATGAGATGGGATCAAAATATTTTGTTTCTCTTACTCCAGTAATCTAATTGTCAAAATGTAACATGACCCATTTTTCTGGAGCATAACACCCGAATTGATTTAATCTGTCTAAACAAAAACTACCACTTATTTCACATAAAGCACAAAGAACTTATGACTCCAATTTTATTGATTAGGGAGATAAATATCTAAGTTAATATGTTCTTGGAAATTTTGTTTAAATTATATGCTTGGGAAGCCAAGATTGCATTGTTACCATGTTAAACTAATTATTAACCCATAGAGAAATGCAGAGGTATTTGGACATTATTCTCAGATGTCCCCATGAATTTTCACAAGTAATAAAGGCAAAAGATCTGTGAATTGCGAATATATATGATTTGTCTGGTGCTTGTGTATGAAAAAAGTTAAGATAAATGGTGAGCTCCTGGCTTCTTAGTTTTCTCTTTTAGGTTATGTGAAAAATATATTCAAATACAGAACTTGGAGGGGAAAGGATGAATGATTGTAATACCTTTAAAATGGCTGCATTGGCAGTAGTTTTGTAGTGCCTATTTGAGCAGATATGACAAAGGCCATGTATAATGTGTAATCTATTGAGGGTTTTCATCTCGAGGCTGCTGGTTCAAAAAGTGGTTTGCTTGCTTGTCTTTCTTTTTCACTGAACTGTTGTGAGCATCTGTCTTATGATCTGAGAGCTTTAATTTTTTTTTATTCTTTCCAGTGGTGTCTTCTTTGCTCTTGTTTAAATAGACCATGGAAAACCTTAGAAATATTTGTGATATTTTCCTTCTGTCTTTCATTTTGGCCCAGTGCCAAGGTTAAAATCCCCACTTCATCAGGGTCAGGATAATATTTTACCATGCATGATTTAGCAAGGCAAATGTACTTTCCAGGGAGCTTTACCTTAGACTAACAGTGGTAACTGTGGTCTGGTATCCTTTTGATGTGGTTAATTCAGGAACTGGTTATTAGTTTGGCTAGAGAAGCAGAGTTCTTAACATGGGCTGCTTTGTTGAGCAGATCATGCTGTGGCTGTCAAGTAAACAAATTCTAATGGTATCTTTACATGTATAATCTTGTAAATAAAGGCTGTAGCACAATGGATGAATGTAAGGGAGCTAAACCGATTTTTTCCCTTTTCAGCATTCCACTTTTCCAAGTTGTTGCTTTTAGGAGAGGAGTGTTACGAAAGCAATGTGTGGTTGGCAGATATGAAATGCATCTAAATAAAAAGCCTGTTATTACTTCTGTTTGCAAAACTCTGACTTGAGAGATGAAGTCTCATGATTTTCTCCTTGTATTAGACAGATTGCAGTACCAACAGTAGCTTGGCAGTACAGTTCTCCCACAGGAGTTAATAACTGCGGTCCCGTGGTGTAATGGTGAGCTCTCCGGACTCTGATCACAAGGTCGTGAGTTTGAGTCTCAGTGGAGACCGTACCGGGCAGTTCAAGCCTCCCTGCCATCCCATCCCGTCACATCTCGGATGCTCAGCAGGGTCAGCTCCGGTTAGTACCGGGTGCTGTAGACAGTCCTGAGGACTTCACTGTCACCGTCCAAGCTCGCTCGGCCGTGGCAGATGGACCTTGGGACTGAAACGGTGGGGCCAGTTCTGTGCACGCTGTGCCTCACCTAAAAAATCCACTGCGCAGGCTGGAAGGGCACCCACACCCCACGTGGGGAAAGCCCTTCCCAAATCTTCGTTTGTGAAGTTTGGCCATACTTATGTACCTCTCGGACTCAGGGAGCAGCTGTGAAGTGTCCCCTGGTTTGGGAACAGCAGAAGCAGTAGGAGCTGAATGTCACTGCAGGGAACAAACCACTTTGGAGGCTGGGCCTTACAAAGCCTGAGCCAATACAGTAAGATGGGTTTTCCTGGAAATGGCTGTAGCCAGGACCACCTGTTGAAGCTGTGTGCACAGGGAGCTACACAGGGAAGGGAGAACATCATCATGTAGACCTGAGGTGATCTATCATGGTTGCAGAGTGCTTAACTGGAAAAGGAGCATATCTTCTGCTTAACACGAAGAATCAGCACTGTCTGTGGGTGATGGGAGCATATCAATCTCTAAAAGGAGGTGACTGGAACATGGTGTATCCCAGGCTGATTACACATGATTTTGGTGCTATGGTATTTACAAGTGAATTATCAATGCCATGTTGATGGAAGTCTGTGAGCAGTCAACATCATTCACGATCTGCATATTCAGGATGCAAATATATGCCTGAAATAAAAATTGGTACCCATAGGGTGGGATACTGAAATTACATTGGGCACCAGCAGCATCATCCTTACATTTGTAATATGCTTATAGCAAGCAGTGGAGAAAATCAATACTACCTCTATCTTGGCAAAAGAAGAAATACTGACCAGCTGTATCTCCATTTGCAGAAGTGACTTCTGAATAAGGAATGCGTGGGGAAATAGGCAGTTACTAGGGCTGGACACATGGCTAAAATAGCTGTGGGAATGCACTCCAGAAGTATCTGTGGCTGGGTAGTACAGGTGTGAGAACACGTCCTTTAGTTGTTACCATACACTCAAGGTGCACCATATGCTTTCCTGAGGTGCTTAGCCAAGTGTGCTGGCACAGCTTTAAAAAGAACACAAATACATGGATAGAGGTTCATGTGTAGGTTGTAGAGGGAATCACAGCCAGCAGCTCCTGCGGCATCCTGCTGCTTGTGTGCATGTCAGATGTGTGAAGAGTCACTCAAGTGGAGACTTACCCCAGTAAGGAGATGTGGATGCCTCTGTGCAACAAATTGGTTTGACCTCAGCCTTGCTGTTTGCTGACCAGCTCCAGGGTGGGATTTGGGGCAGCATGAATGAGCTTCTGTCTGCTTTTTGCATCCTGGGCGAACTTCCTTTCCTATTTTTCTGATAATTTTATATTCTCTTAAAGCAACAGTTCCTGTCCCTTCTGAAACAACAGAAGTATGCTATGGAAGGAAGTGTGTTGTTAAAGAAGCTCAGTATTTCTTCCTCATAAGTGTCATGGTTTAACCCCAGTCAGCAGATAAGTACCTTGCAGCTGCTCACTTATGTCACCCTGGTGGGACAGAGAAGAGAATTGGGAGGATAAGGTCAGAAAACTTGAAAGCTGAGATAAAAACAGCTTAATAATTTGAATAAAAATTTGAATAATACCAACAATGATAATAATAATATCATTAATATACAGAATATGAAAATAACAAAAACAGATAAAGAAATAAAAGAACTCAAGTGATCCCAATGGGAAACAATTGCTCACCACTGACTGACTGATGCCCACCCTGTCCCCGAGCAATGGCCCCCCAGCCAGTCTTCACCCTACTTTGGACACTCACCAGCATCACATGGTGTGGAATATCCCCTTGGCCAGTTTGGAACAGCTGTCCTGGCTCTGTCCCCTTCCAACTTCTTGTGCCCCTCCATCCTCCTCCCTGGCAAGGCAGCTGAGTCTACCTTGAGTTAGTGTAAATACTGCTCAGCAGCAGCTAAAACATCATTGTGTTATCAATATTGTTCTCATCCTAAACCCAAACCACAGCACTAGAGTGGCTACTAGAAAAAAAATTAACGCTCTCCCAGCCAAACCCAGAACAACCAGAAACACTAATGACTGTTGCTGTAATTAAGAAAATGGTATAGACTGTTGTTGTACAATAATAATCTCCCGCTGCTGCACGAGTGTTGAAGAATTTATTTTCTAAGCAGGAGACATTGATCCTGTGGCAGTGTTCTGTTGCCCTAACTTTGTTTACATCATAAAGGAGAAATGATAGGTGTAATCATTTAATTTATGGTGCCAAGAAGTGTCAGTTGCTCACTCTACCAGTATTGATCTAAGGCATTCCAACTGGCTTATGCATCAGACCTTTTAAAGTTTTGGATAATTGGAGACCAAAGGAAAAGTACAGTTTGATAAGTGTGATGTTTCCCAGTTACTCTTGTGTCATTGATTGCACTTTCCCATAAAAAGGCATGACCAATGAGTAATGACTCATTATGAAGTTACAGTTTTTAAGAGGCATCACATGGTGTGAGAAACCATCTTTAAAAGAAAATTTAATAAAATACTGGGATTTTTGACAGCAGTTTTTCCTGACAGTTGTTTTAAATTGCTTCTGCTTGCATTTTCTTTAGTTGCAAATATCCAACTGGGAGGATTAATTTTCAGAAATAGGATCTTAGGGCAACAGAGCTGGTGAAGTTTCTGGAGTATGAGTGTGATGAGGAGCAGCTCAGGGAGCTGGGCATCCTTATCCTGGAGAAAATCAGGCTCGGGGGGACCTTATCACTCTCCACAACTACCCCAGAGGAGGTTGCAGCCAGGTGAGGGTCAGCCTTTCTCCAAGGTGGGAAGGGACAGGATGAGAGGAAATGGCCTCAAGTTGTGCCAGGTGAAGTTTAGGTTCAATATTAGGAAAAAAAAAAAAGAAATCCCAGAAAGGGTTGGCAATCATCAGAACAGGCTGCCTAAGTTGCCCTCTCTGGAAGCGTTGAAAAAATGTGTGGATATGGAATTTAAGGCCACAGTTTAATGGTGCACATGGTGGAGGCTTTGGATTGACTGTTGGTCTGGATGATCTTAAAGGTCTTTTCCAATTTAACAATTCTATTATCCTATGATTAAGTTAATTATAATTTTTATGTTTTATGTATATTTTAATTCATATATATGTTTTTACAAATATAATCTAGGGCTTTTCTTGAGGCTATATGAATATCCATGATCTATCAAGAAGAAAAAATAATTAACATTAAAAGAATATACACTATTACAATAAGCAAGAGTTATAAAACATGAAAAAGAAACTGTAAGCCTTTTTAAGGATTTCAAAGGAGTAGTCTTTAGTATTTGTAAATTCAAATTAGAGGGATCTAAAATTAGTGAAAACACCGTTCAGATAAAGTTTGTACTTGAATGCAGCAGTGTGGGAGCATTAACCTTCACAAAGTTTTAAATGTATTTGAAAAGAAAACCCACCAAAACTAATTATACACCATTTTACTTCCCACCAGCTTCCCTGAAGAATGAAGAAATTGCCCTCTTTAGGTCCTTTCCTACAGTTTATACCATTAAAAATAGATCTTTCTTCTGCACAACAGGAAAGACTGAAAGCCTGGTTTAAATTTTCAGGAAACTCCTTTTATTTTTGATCCTTTGAAATTGTAATGTTAATACATTTTCAATTAAATATGAACAACTCTCCGTGCATCTCAGCATGAAACACAAAGGGATTTTGGGACCCTTCCAATTACTAGGGCTTGAAGATTTTTCTTAATTATTTAACTTTTACAGTATTTCTTTTTATTTAAAATAAGAGTTGTGCTGTGGGGCTCCTACTAACATTGAAAGGAGTATGACAGTGTTCTGTTTGCCCTCTCAAGTAATTTGTTATATAAAGTGAATTTTAAGGCAGATATTTTTACTGTAATGTTCCTTTGCTTTTACCATCTGCATTGCTGTCCAAGATGAAAGCTTTTGTTTGTTCCTGTAGAAAAGACGAGGACTGAATCAAAACTGCGATAAATTTATGTTCAGTTATTTCATCTGTGAATAAATAAGTTCATTTGATTACCACAAAATGACTTTTAGATCTCCCCCAACCAGTCTGGGTACTCAGTGGCCTTTGTACAACATGCTCTCTTTGACACTGTTGATGAGTGAGAAAGGGGTATTTTGTGTGCTGTGATGTCTAAATCTGAGTTCAGGTGGCAGAAGTTCAGAGCTAAGCTCAGGCTGACAGACACTGCCTGTGTGTCCCCTGCCTGTGAACAGCAGAGCACAGGGACAGCAGCTGCTGCCCCAGTGCAGGTGACAGCACCAGTAACAAATCGTTATCTTTGACTGGTACCATTTAACTGTTGCTGCTTTCTGTCAGTCACATGGAGGACACAATGCACTAATAACACCCAATATGGACTTTTCACTTTGAACTCCTAAAATGCTGCTTCTAAATAGCTGTCACCTTACACAGCTGAGGCAAGTCAGAAGTTCAGGGCGCTGTGTCCACCTCTCTTACTCGCTGGGTTGTGACAGGAGTTGCAGAATTGTGCATTGTGCATACATCTGCCTCCCGTATCTTGACTTCTTTTCCTACAAATGGGAAAGCAAAATGTTTTTACTCTCCTTGTTTTGTTCCCTCATCTTAAACATATTCTGTTGTGTTACAGAGATTAGCAGAATTCAGTTCTAGTCACAATGGTGACAAGTCTGTCTGTGTCTCTGAAAATGGTACCTGTTGCTGCAACCTCAAAGCAAGACAGCGTGTAAACTAGTTTTAAGTGTCATAAAAAATGTCTGAGAGGTCGTATTTTTAAATTTTTTAATAATCCCCCAAAATGGAAGAAAAACAGGCATAAAGCAGTGATGTCTAATGTTGCTCACAATAGTATTCACCCCTACTGTTTTTTATGTCCAAGGGGCTTCTGGGACTTTGTCATCTTCATGGCCACTGCTTAATTCAGAATATCGGTACATGATTTCCAAACTCGGATTTCTAAACTGTTACTTTAAAGCTGCATGTACAGCCAGTAGCAAGGAGTTTGATTTTTAATTGCAAAGCTGCATTACTTGTGGTTAAATCAGTACTCAAAGCCTGTAGGTGCTCTGTAATGCATTAATCCTTCTGGCCTTGGACAACTAGGAGTGAAAATCACGATAGTAGTATTGGAGCTTAGACATTCTTCAGACTTTGTAATTGATATTGGTTGTTTTAGGGATTCTCAATATGGAAGTCAATGTTTATCACATTCAGTAGTAAACTTTATCATCATGTACATCCCATTCTCTATTCAGAGCAAGGAAAATACCATAGGTATTTCACAAAGAGAAATGGTCCTAATATTTTAAGAGCCATACTTTTTTCACTGAATGAAAACACGCAAAGCTGGCAAACAATTCACTGTGGAATTCAGAGCATTTTTTTTCCTGGTTTAGCAGCATGTTTCACATATTTTTTTAGCTAAATTAAATCAGCAGTGTCTGAATTATGGGTTGGCAGGTTATGGAGTGTGTGGATTTTGTGGTTAGATGTTCTGTCTTGACCCGATCTGTGTGCTGCTCCCATTATTGAGCATTTGAGGTTCAGGCCAAAAATAAATGCTTGTTAAGGGAGGACACAGTTAAAGTAAAATTTGCATCATACCTGTTTTCTTTCTCAATTTCAGCTTCTGGGAATAGAAATCCGTTTCTTTCCTTCTTTCACAAAGGAGGTATTATGTTGAGCAGGATTGAGTAGCTTCATTCCTTCCTCAGGCACGGCATCCACACATCGTTTGTGCAACATGTTTTACTTTCAAAAGAAGAGTTTATTCTGCTTTCTAATAACCCACGTACATAAAGAATTTTTGTGTACAAGGCCAAGGCCAGGTAGTTTCTGGAATTAGATGCATCTTACAGCTGGAAGTGGACTGTGCAATATGTTGTCTGTCACTTCAGCTGTGTAGGTCTGCACAGAATCTGGAGGGACATACAGGCCCCAGGCTTGAAAATGCAGATCTGTGTCAGAACTCCAGTGGGCTTGTGGAAACAGGAGTGGGTACATTGAGAACTCTCATAGAAATACTTGTATAGATATAAGTGTCTGGGTGTTACACTAATGATATGAAAATACAATTGGTAGTATATTCTAGTTATTTTTATGCTCAACTCAACAATAGTTTGTTTTCCCAAAAGTTTACATTCTTTTGAGTGTTTTTGTCAGTGAAGAAGTAATTTTTTATGTTTAACTTCAATTAAGCACTTTTAAAGACATTTAAAAGGTGAGACTAGACAAAAAAAGTTATTAAATTGTAATGTCCTGTGGAAACGTTGGTCTTTAATTAAATGTTTTACCCTAAATAGTGTTTTTTTAAGGATTGGTTACTGTATTTTTATAAATCATGTGTGCTGAATATCCTTGAGTTACTCTTGAGAGCTTTCACTGATGACAGTTTGGTTTAATTTAGCTACTACTACAAAGAGATTAGGTTGTCAAGAAGATACTGTTGGAGGTTTAGGGATTGCTGAAATCCTTCTGAAATGAAAAGTAATATACACTGGAACTTTCTTTGATAGTTCTTTCATGAAGGAACTAGATGAAAACCAACCACAAGGGAACTTTTTTTTTTTCTGGACAAAAGAAAGAAAAAGAAAATTCTTCTCATGTTTAGCAGTTAATGGAAACCTAAAAAAAAAAAAAGCCCCCCAAACCTGAAAGAAAAAAGAAAGAAGGGGGGGATGGGGAAGGAAGCTGCAGTTACTAACTTAAATCTTTCATGATGAAAGGCACTTTTCTTTTCTTTTTATTCCCACTGTAGTAGGCCATCTAAACTTCTGTCACTGTGTTCAGACTGATGGGTGAAGGTATCCTCCTATCTAAATATCATTTTGCTTTTTTCTGTCTATACATATATAAGCACTCAGGTCTTTGCTCAGTTAATTTCTTCTAATTGTTGTTCAGTGGCTGTTGCAGTGTAGTCATTGATATGAACCCCAGAAGCATAATATTGTTTAGGGGAAAAGTGTTTATCTGTCCAGTGTAATGGGCCCTACATTAATGGGAATATGCCAGGGAAGACTGTCAAACTTAAAACTTTCTATAATTTCTGATTAAGGTTTAGTGCTATATAGTTCTGGTTTATGCTGTCATTACTATAAAAACAATTGTGAGACATTAATATTGTATTTCTGAGCCAAAATATTTTATTTTTGCTAGTTCTAGGTACAATAGTAGTAAATAATGAGTATGGTTGTATTTTATCTTTTAGTTTTAATTTTGCTGCTTATATTTTTCTGAAGAAATCTGAGTCATTGTCCCAGGGATAAAAAAAGCAAAATCCTTGATCTCCCATAAGGAGCCTTTGATTCAGAGTCATCTATTATACTTTGTTTGCAATTAACTAATCCTCCACAAAGCAGTTTATTCTGTTTTTCTACTTCAAATGACATTTTATTGTGCTGGATATGAATTCAGATTAGTTGCAGTTTCCCAATATGCAAACCTTTACAAGAGATGTTTGTAATTAATTTGACCTCACAGGTTGGCCTTGCACTTGGGCTGTTTTTGGAAGCCACAAATATGAAAACTGAGCTCATTGCCCATGTAAAAAGAAATTTTCTGGAATGCAATTGTAGAAAGACACTGCCAAATTGGAGGGTTACTGAAAGGATGAACTTGCAATTTCTGACAATTGCGTTTTAGTCTCTAGTGGTTTTATCTGTCTTGGGCAGTGTTTTAAAAGCTGTTTCATAGAAAATGTTTACAGCACTTTGTATCTTTTTCCCTGAATAGCTGTGAATCTTTAGCTGTATGTGCTGTTAGCCATCTAGTGCAGTGAGTTGCATTACCTTGTAAACATTTTGCTTTATCCTGTGAATTTTGGCAGTTTGGTCCCAAACAGCTATAATTCACTTGGCATAGTTTCAAACAAACCGAGTCATAAATGGCTACAGAGAATTTTCATTTTATGTAAGAATGTGTGGAATTTGTCCTTATAATCCCCAATAACCTAATCTCCTCATGCCATGGTTCTGCTCCCTTGTCTCAAATGGACCTCATCTGCTGATAAAAAGCACAAAAAAGGATAGCAGTTCTAAGCGTTCATGGTAGAGGGGAAGTTTGTTGTGTCCTTGAGTTGAACAGTTCCCTTCCTATGATTAATTCTGAGATTACTTTGTTTGGGTCATTTTCACAAACAAGCTTAAATTGGGGGCTTATTTATGCCACCCAGAGTACGAATTGCCAAATGCTGGATTCCAGTTTGTACACAATATTCCTCCAGGTAAGAAACTGCACTTCAGATGTGTTTGCAGATCAAAGATGAGCATCAGAATGCAGGTTTGTTTAAAAGTAGCAGCAGGCATCACTGAGATTGAAAAGGTAAACTTGACCCACCATGGAGTTACATTTCTGTCTTTCTCAGTGACTACTGTTTACTGTAAAATGGAACAGTCTGTAAGCTTCTTAACCTGGAAAATGGCATGGGATACTTTAAGCCTACGTTTCTAGCACAATATTTGACCTTGGTCTGTTCAGCCTAAGCAGCAGCATTTGAAGTCTTTGTAGGCTGCAGTTTGCGTTGAAAGATACGGGGGACTGGAGGAAGCACCGTAGAATTCACTGGCTGTAGTGGGAGCGTTCTCTGATTTAAACCCCTAAACAATACAGGAGATGCTTGAGAAATTCTTTATTGTAACTGGAACATAAAATGAGCTTTCTTCCTACATAAGGCAAATCCCAAATCTCCCTGGAACTGTAATTGACTCAGAATGTGATTAATGTAACTTAATTGTCTTGACTGTACATACATCAGGCACATCACCACCATCTGAGTCCAG
The DNA here is from genome assembly GCF_047495875.1 of Pithys albifrons albifrons. Classification (NCBI taxonomy): domain Eukaryota; kingdom Metazoa; phylum Chordata; class Aves; order Passeriformes; family Thamnophilidae; genus Pithys; species Pithys albifrons. The sequence continues at coordinate 26,651,837 of NC_092467.1, read as the reverse complement.
AGTGCATTGAATCGCTGTCTAATTTCCAAAGGCACTTTAAAGGATGTCATCCTCTTTGTCTAGACACTGACACCTTTTAAGATGAGGAATACCATGTTCTGAAGTCCGTGTTGCACCTTGTTTATAGCAGAGATCTGATCATTTCCTGCGATACATTAGACACGTCAGAATGGCATTTTCATTCAATGGCTCCTATCTGAACTGTCACTCGCAGCAAAATTGAAGAGACTGACAAAAGCTGCTTCCGTTTGAACCTGAAATGAAAAATATATTAAAAGTATTGTCCCTTAATGGACAGCAGCACATGACACTAAATTGCAAAGCTGCTCTCTGATACAATCCTAAAGAAAGAGGCAGAATACAGTCGATTCACTTAATATTTCTGTATGTAAGCTCAGCCAAAACTTTGAAACTAAAAAGCCATTTTTATATAACTGGTGATTTAGCTGGCTGTCCCTCCCTCTTCCAGGTCATTAAATAAGTGGTGCTGTGTTTTTTGTTTGGTTTTAATATGTCTGTGCAATAAGAATATAACAGATTTCGATTATTTTATCCATTTGGTCCTGAAATGGAGTATACATTCTTTGCACCAAGAGGTGCAGAATGGTGTAGGGATTCCAAAAGGTGACAATACCAGCATATGAATTCAAATGTATACACATGTATACATATAAAAGGACATCTCAATTTTGACAGAAAGCATTAAAGACATGAAATTCATGGCTACAACTGAAATGTACCATATGTCCTCCAGCACTTAGACACAAAGAGCACATTAGCAGAGTAATTAAAGGGCACCCTGTTGTGGCTAGGTGGTGGAAGACATATGGTGTAGCATGACTAACCATGAATTTTTAAGTTCATACTGTTTTTGATCATAACCTTGTTCTTTGTGTTGAATATACTGCAATTTCTATGCATTGCTGTATGTTTCAGTTGTGTTGGATGTTTCAGTTTCAGCACGGAGTTCTAAAACTGTAAGGCTAACAAATGCATGGGATTCTTTGGAATTTCTTCTTTTAATACAAAGTTACTTAAAATATTGAAATCACAGAGTGCAGACTTCATGACAAAGGGGCAGCATGTATATTCATAGCTTGTTTCCGTTTCTCATTTGTACTCCCTTCTTACCAACGCAGAAGACAACATGTGACATGGAGACACTTGGAAAATACAGTTTGTTGCAGCCAGATTCTGCAGATTCCACCTCCTCTGGAAAACAGAGCAATTCTTTTTCCTCTTTGTCACTCATAGCAAATATCCTGCTGCCAAAATTCAGCTGAGAGTTTTTGCTGATGATGTACAAAGATAGGATCGACTTTGCACGGCTTCAGGTGAAAGATATCCAGTTGGAATATAACAAAACCATTGATTTATCTGCAAACAGGTCATTTGGGGGCCCTGAGCTGTATAAGGCACTTTATTTACATAGTTGAATTTCTAAACATAGCTATCCTCTGGAAATGAAAATATCTGTTAAAGATATAAAACCAGAGTGTGTGTGGCTCGGCTTTGGGAATGAAGATTTGGGAAGGGCTGTCCCCACGTGGGTGTGCCCTTCCAGCCTGCTCAGTGGATTGTAGGTGAGGCTCAGTGTGCGCAGAACTGGCCTCACCGTTTAAGTCCTGAGGTTCATCTGCCACAGCCGAGCAAGCTTGGACAGTGCCAGTGAAGTCCTCAGGACTAGAACCTACAGCACCCAGCATTTCCCAGGAGGTCTCCCATCCAAGTACTAATCCGGGGCTGACCCTGCTTAGCTTCCGAGATCTGATGGGATCGGATGTCAGGGAGTATAAATAAGCCTTTTGTCTTAAAGCAAGAAGAACATCTCTGAAAGTTTTATTCTAAGACAGTGAAATCAAATAGCTGTCTCAGCATGAACTGTTATTGAAACCAGGCATTTGTCATGTTCTTTTCACCTGGATGTAGCTGATTAATGTGAAACTTGAGGCTGACCTTGGGGAAACAGCACTGAGGTGATGAGTGCATGTCTAGATTTGGGTCTACCAAGAAATGTCATAGGATGCTGTTTGCAGCTGAGATGCTTGAAACTCCTAGGTCATGGAGGGGGCACTATTCCAGTTCAGTACCAACATTCCCACTGGCAGACTCCTCACACCTATGTTGTTGTATGTGCATGGACACACTGAGACACTCTGTGCCAAGAAAGTAGTGTCTTTTTAAAACAGTTGAGCTTTGTATCAAATGCTTAAACTTTCATAGTACCAGATACCTCTGCTGACCCACAATATTTCTTTTCATCCAGTGAAGATCTCTTTTAAAATATATGTGCATTGCAGGGAGTGGAGTATGGAAACTCAGTCATCAGGTTGGAGGCAGGGATTTAGTCATTTTCCCAGGACATGGAAAATACAGATTTGGTTCCATCAGACCGTTCAGAGATTTGAATCCAGGGCCTCCTACTCCCAGAGTGAGTAATCCAACCATCACGCTGCTACAGAAAAGTGAGGCAGCAGCACCAAAGAGTGACCAAATTTGGCTTTTCTAGTGCCTCTGGGAGGCTTTAGGGAGGTTCAGATCATTGTATGCTAAAATCAGGTCATGGAGGTCCAGCTCAGGACACTAAGGCCTAACTCCAGAACTTTGAGTTCTTGTACAGCTTTTGGTATCTTCAAGGTTAGGTCACCCAGAAAAAATCAGTGAACTGGAGAGTTGCTCGGCACTGTGGAGGCTTCAGATGTGTCAGTGGACTGGGTTCCAGTTTCATTGCCCAATTAATTCCTGCTCCATTTGGAAAGAGTCCTTGCCACTCATTACAGCAGGGAAATGAGATCAACTCACCCCCCAAAAAAATAACCTGCATCTTGAGAGGTGGAAAGATTTGCAGGGAAATCCACTTGGGCAAAGAAACTGAATGTGTGTGCAGGACCCCAGAGTAATGTTCAGGCTTATACTCCAGAGACTGGAAGGTGAAACTTCATCTCTAAGTTCAGTCTTACTTCAATCTTGTCTATTAAAGATGGTGTTAAGTGCCCAGTTCAGACTGTGCCTAAGCAGTGCTGCATTAATTGCTCAGCAGGAAAAAAAAAGAAGATAAGAGATATCCCATATTTCTCAGATGGGAAACCAATTTTCTCTATGCAATGCACTTGTGTGTGTGGTTGTCCTGTCAGCTTCATGCTGTGTACCAGGATGGGAGTTGAACTGCAGAAGTTTTCCAACTGTTACATTGCTATTCATTCAGTTACCTTTTCTGATTGTTTTTCTTTTATTTGAGTGGGCGTTAAGCTCACTATCGTAAATAGATAATTGTTTCTGTTAACTGTGATTTTTTTTTGTAGAAATTAAACACTTGCATGGGCCTAGAACAATTATGGTCTGTAATGTCTGGGTAGTGCAATGTAGCCAACTGTAACCTTTAATTAGGTTTGCCTTCAGAACATTGCCAAGTGAGAATCTGAATTCAGACAAATGTCCAGATCTCCTTCTTGGCATCTACTTTTAATATCCGTGAGAGCTTATTTTTAGCTTGTTATGCTGTTAGCCCTATACTCTCCTTACTGTTAGAAGAAGTTACAGGAAGAGTTTAATTTCTGAAGGGTTGTTTTACAAACTAACTTTGCTGGAATCAAAATTTCCTCAGTTTTCAATTTCTATTGATTTCATCTTCCAGGTTAATAAGAAGAAATGTGAATGTTAACAACAAAATATATATTTTTTTTAGCCTTCTAAATAGTGGGAGATTTTTCTTGGAGTTTTTGTCTCATTCTTCAGAGATTTTCATGTGCAAAAATTTGCATGTATGTTTTTCTGGGCTTGGAGTCTTATTTCTGCTTAAAAATGGGAGAGAAAAGTTGTTTTGTTTTTTTTTTAACATGGACTTTTTTTTTCATTTTTTAACAAATATTTCTGCAGGTTTCAGTGGCTCAAAATTTCCTTTCCTATGTTCATGGTGAGCTTCTAGTGAGATTCATGTCCCAGAAACGGGTTATTGAAGATATGTAAGACAATTTTTGGCTTTATCACAGCTAGAACCTGGAACCAGAGCCTGTTTTACCACATGCAGGAGCACCCATTGCCAGGCTCTTGGCTCCTTTGGAATGTGTCTTATTCTTGTTCCCTGGATTGAATTTTTTAAAATAAGTTGGTGGAAATGTGACTTTAGTCTCTGCATTTCTAGCCATTGATCAATAAACTTCTCGTGTGTGCTTGTTGATTCCCCCACCGACCCTTTATTTTCTACAAGCACAGTTTCGAAATATTTTCGCACATGCAGATAATGGAAAGTGCCACCTTCCAAGTCAAGGAAATAGTTTCATAAAATCATCACAGAAACAACCTCTTATGATGTTTGTATTTATGTCCAACTACTTGCCTTTTACTCCTTAGTCATTCAGAACTCTCTTCTGCAGTGAATTTGTTTTGTCCCTACTATTTTTATATTGTCTTGTGCTTTGTTTGTGAACAGGAATATATCTCTGATAACAAATATTCTTCTGATCCAGGAATTGCCTGGGATGTATCTCTGTTTTGTACCTTTTGTACCTTCCATCCTAGGCTGCCATTGGATATAAACACTGGCATCAGGTGTGGTTTTGTTCTTTTGCTCCTTCTGGGGGTTTTTTTGTCCCCCACCCCTTGCTTACTCAGGGTTGGGCTGATTTTTTTGGAAAGAGTTTTGCTGATTTTCCTTTTTGTATAGAAAATTAGTCACTGCAAATCAGCAGCGACTGTTTTGTAAATTATTTGTGTGTAAACCCATAAAAAGGGAAAAAGTAATAGATAACTTCAGGGATAATGCTGTGTAAAATCCAGGTCCCTGTAGAACGTGCAAGGCAGTGGTCAAGGTTATGCTGGTTGCATATTTTGCTGATCCCATGGTACAGCCAGACAGAAGTAAAGCACAAGGATATCTTCAGGATGTCCCTTTGGTTTAATGAAGAAATACGCTGATGCTCTGCAATGTTTCATCTTTAATATTTAATCAAGGACATGAAATCTGAAAAACAAGTAATGTTTTGTTGAGGGAAGTTGATTTTAGAAGCTACATTTTTTACTTTAAAAAGCCCATTGTTTTTTTTTTCCTTCTATTGTGTTTTATATTGAAAACGATTGTGGGGGTAAATCAGAATTTTATGGACAAAATAATTGTGCTGAAATGACAATGAAGCCTCCTCTGTCTGGTGGTGGTGACTTCAATAAGTGGCAAATTTCAACACTGATGAAGTCCAGCGCTGACTTTACCATTTTCCCGATCTCCATTTAAGGAAGTATAAAAGACTCTTTTCATTTAGTAATGAGATGTGATGGAAAAATGTATCCTTGTTAGATTATTATCACTGGAAGATACCACAAAAATTAATGGAAGTGTTCATATCTTTCACTTCTTTCGATGCAATTATTCAATTGCAGTATTCAACCTACTTGCAAATATAAGGAAATGTATGTCAGAAGATTCAAACCTTTCACACAGGTTCATTTTTCCCCACTGCTGTTTGATTTAAATCAATGCCTGAAAGGTACTTTTAAGTCCTTTGTATTCTTTGGAGGAATGATGTAAGCTGTCAGGGAAGCACCAACATTAAAGAAGCAAAATAACTCCTGCTTTGAACAGAATCCTAAAAATCCAACAGTAACTTTACACTTGGTGTTAAGTATTCAAATACAGTTGTTTAATGAAGATGTCAGCAACGTGTCATTTTAATGTCATTCTTCTTGGGGCAGATGCTTTTACGAAAAGGAAAAAAAAATCCTTGTAAATCAAAATCTATTTGGCAATTTAATGGTCAGTGAGGACTGAGGACACCCTGGACTAAAGTTTGTAATTCAAGTGCCTGAACTCTTTTTCTTAGGGCTGCATTCTTTCAAAAGGATGGATCGGATGCCAAATATTATACTGAAGTTACATCAGGAATGCTCTGAAAGGTGTCAGGTCTCATCTGTTGGCCAGTGTCCACCACATTTGCCTTTATGTACAGGTCCATCTTATTTTGTAGCTTGGGCTCAGGGGGTTCCCAGGGGGGCAGAGTGCTTGGACACAGATACAATTTTACTTCTGGTTTCCTTTGATTTTTTTTTTCCCCCCCGAAAATCCAAGGTGAAGAAGTGATGATGCACAAATAGTCTTAACCATCCTGTATAACACAGCTATGGTCCTGCTGCTGGTTGGGATGTGTATTTTACACGTTTAGATTTAATTTTTGCAGATATCAAACTATGAAACGTTGTTGAGGAGATGTAAGTGGGAATAAATTTAACAATAGGGAGGATATAGAAACCTCTGCTAGACTTAGATTAATATAGGATAGTTTCCCCCAATGCCTGGGTTTGTGTCCTATGTTTGAAAGTTCACAGAGTGTATCCAGCTCATCCCCATCTCAGGGTTTGCTGTTTAGGCACCAAATAACACCCTTGTAAAAGTGGGGTTGTATGGGAAGAGCTCACCAAGTGTTGTACAAACATTTCATACTGGCACTATCATAGGGGCATTAGGACAGACACTGATGTTTTCTCACATCTTTCTCTCATATCCTCAGCCCAGTTTAAACCTTCATTTGTGTAATTCCACCATCTAAGATGTTTTATATCAGCAAATGAAGCTGAAATTCAGGCTATGTTATCAATAGGATTCTGATAACATTTGCTGAAGTACAGAGAAAGAAACTGGAACTGGTTGATATTGAGTGTTGAAGGCATAGAATTTAAGAAAACTATGACTGAACCCTGGCAGTGTTCATCCTTAATTTCAATCTAAGATTGAATTTTTTCCCCTCCAAGTCAGCTCTACATATTAATTTCCCTACGTGTATTTAGGAAGCAAGTCAGATATAGTAAGTGAGCAATGATGGTAAAATACTGGAAGAACAGCAATATACTATGTGGGTTTTTTTAATACATCTATTTATAGAACACTTTCTGCTCTAAGGATTAAGGGAATAGAAGCTGGGATTTTTCTGCTCCTTGATGAGTGTTAGTGAAGCACATTTGCTAACACAGTTTGACATACAATATATTTCAGCGCTTCTGGTACCTTATGGTATGGTACTCCTGGTACAGTACCTTATGGCTCTTTATTTAATGTTTGGGAAGTTTTCTGATTGCTTCCCAGATAATTTATTTTTATTGGCAGCTAGCTCTGTGCCCTTGTATGGAAACAAAGCTGAAGCAAAATGGCTTTTAACATATACAGGATTTCCAAAGTCTTTTAAAATAATAATACCTTGTTTAGCTGTTTTGGCTAACAGACATGGCTCTAGTCAGTTGAAAAAATGAGAAATTCTCATCCTGAATAGTTATGTGTTCTGAAATTAAGATAAAACCAGTCAGCTGCCAGAGACATTTTCTTAGCTTGAAATTTTAAGAATCTAATGCTCCCAAGGTTATTTTCAGTCCATGGGCACGGTTGCAAAATAACAATTTTTTTCTGCTTAATCCATGAAGGATGGACGTAGCTCAAGATGTAAAGGTTCTTTCTTGATGTGCATTGATAAAAAGTTTCATAGTTATCTTCCTGCCTTTTGTGTATATGCCTTAGTGTACACTTCACCCCTATAGTTCCTGTTTGTTTGCTGCCAAATATAGTTGCAAATCCCAGAGACATCAGCAGCTCTGGCTTTTCAGAACCTTATTTAAATTACTGTTAAAATCTCACATGAATGAACATTCTTATTTTGTATTTATTTTATGTAGTGTTACATCTCATTTGATGATAAAAGAGAGAGATAACTTCTCAAGTAAACACAATATGTAAGGTTCTTTCCCACATACAAAATAAACCACAGTTATTCCTGTTTTAATATAGAAAATACTTACAGCATCACAACTAGGCCTATTAAGATTTTCCTTTCACTGAAAACATGCTAGAAATGTGTAAAGCAAAATGCAGGCTTTCTTCAGCAGGTGTTTTGCTGTTTCATCACTGATCTTAATTAAAAAGCATGTGCCTCCTATTGTCTTTTATATGGTCCAGTCACGTATATGGGTCACTTTTTAAACTCCTTCACGCCTGAGGAGCAGATGGTTTGAAAAGCAAGCCTTAGTGAGACCAAATCTAACACCTCCCTGCTTTCATTGTTCAGAGCCTGCTCTTGTTCCTTGTGGAGTGTTCCCTAGAGCTCCGCCCAGCCAACTTTTAATTTGCTAAAATGGGGTCATTTCATTTGCTTATCATGGGAAACTGTACTGGAAACCACATCAGAAATCACATCAAACCAGCTTAGCTCTGCACTAAAATAATACTTCATTTCTTGATTATTATTATTATTGTTCCCATTTTTATTTTGTTACACAAAAAGCAAAAAAATCTTCAGTAATTCTCAGTTTTACTCATTGCAAGTTATTGGCAAGGTTCATAATGAGTCTGAAGAGAGATGGATGTAGGTAAATATGGGTGAACAGAGAGGAAAAACAAAATAGGGAAAATAAAAGGAGTAATCCCAAATGTATTAAAATGTATCTCTTGGAGACAACGAGTTAAATGTTGGAACACCAAGGGATATCTTATGTTCCCTCATTCCAGATGTACTTTAAATGCTAAAATACTCTCCTGGTCTGTCCTTACAAATTGATTCCAATTTGTTAGTCAAAGACTGTAATGAAATAACTCCAACCATGGTCTTGTTCCACTAAGCAGTTTGCTACAGCGTTTTTTTATTAATTATATTCAAACTGCAAGAACTGTCAGAATGTTAAAATTCCTAAGGATAGTTTGCCAACATCTATCACTAGATTAGAAACAGCTCTGCAAAACCTTCAGCAAAGCAAATAATATTCCATCATAAAATCAATACAACTAAGCATTGTCAGCACAGTGCTGACAGTTCCAGCTAAAACAATTTATAATTTTAAAAGAAGATATGTTGTAAATAGAAGCTAAGAGGCTGGTTTTTTTTCCCCTTGGTCTGTCTCAAAAGACACAGCCAGTAAACAGAACCTGGATGTAAACATTTTGCTACTGATATGTGTATGTCAGCCCTTCTTGGCCTCTCTCTTTACCCAAACATGCCCTACCACAGCTTTGAGTTGCATGACAGAGCTTATCTTTTGTGAGCAGTGCAGCACCCCATGCCAATCACCTTCCTAATTGTATTGGCTGTACACTAGAAAGAGTCCAAGGGTCTTTTTTCTCTCCTTTGCTCCAATAACTGCTTCTAGGAAGACTGAGGAAACCAGGGGAACAGAACAATATCTGCACTCATAAGAATGCAGAGAGTGCTCCTCTTCTAGCTGCTAAGAATATCATGTACCACCATGGTCATCTGGTATCGCTTCTCAGAGAACAGATTTTAGAGTAATACTCTCATGAATTCTGCAGTGAGCCCACAATGTTGGTCTAAGTTACAGTGCATCTCCAAGAAAGACTCCTGGTCTTGATTTATGTCAGGTAACAGCCGGTGATTAACTGACTCTTTTAAATTTTTTTTTTTTTTGATGATCAATATTCCTCATGTTTGAAAATGCCCACACTTGATCTTAGTTTGAATTACTTTAGTTTCAGCTTTCAGTCTTGGGCCTTCACTAGCCTTTATTCAGTTGAAATTACAAGTGTTTCCTCCTTCCAAATGTGGGGATATAACTCCCGGCCACCTCTTTGGTAAACTAAGCAGGTTGGCTTTTTTTGTAGGTGTGTCTGACAGGTACTGCAGGCCATGCAGAGGTACCTGGGTGAGCTGTTCTGGGAACTGTTTTACTGTTTCTTCTTAGGTTTAGGGTCTTGCATTTAACATTAAAAATCACCCCCACCATGAGCTGTGTCCTGCAGAACTTGTATTTCCCAGATGCAGTCAGTTTTGAGCTAGATGGACCACTGACCTAACCCAATATGACATACTTTATATTAAAATATATATACATCAGTGATTTCTTCATGCCATTATTCTCAAAGTGTCTTCTGCATATGTTGCCAAGCATATGACTGTTCTCTTGCAATCCAGTTTATTTCTATTCATAAAGCTGCCAAAGAAGGGTAAATTTACAGGGAGCCCATACTAGAAATATTTAATGGAGTGATACTTCATGTTCAGAAACTTTTCTGGCTCCTATCTATGTAGTCAATTTAATTAAAGAAAATGGAGGTTCATGACATTTGTATAGTGCTGTTTTCAGTCCAAATATTATGAGAGAGGAAGCCAAATACTTTGTGAAACCTGAAGCACAGTGTGTTGATGGAGTGCCTGTCCTTGCTCTGTAAGGGACAGATCCTCACGCCAGGGTGTACCCAGATTGCTGCAGAAGGGAGAACAGTAGAGGTGATTCCATGGGATTCTCTTCCTGAACTCCAGCCTTCCTGAGGAGTGGGAGATATTCTGTTGGAGGTGTCAGTACTGTCAGAGGGCACATTTCCAGGACCCAAGTTAGGATCTCTGTAGCTTTATTGTTCCCTCAGAGATCTCTTAGATGGTATAACTTCATTTTGTGTAGCTGCCCTGTTATCTTTATGAAACTGTAATCTTATTTCTTTGAAATTAGCTATGCTCTTCAAATCCCACTGTTTATTTGTAATTATAATACAGTTTTCTTCCTTTCTGATGTTTGCATTTGTCTGTGGATTGTACATGAGATGTAAAGGTCATACTTTGAATCTTTTTGCACTTTAACTCTTTTCATAATGCCTGTATTGATGTTGTTACATGTCTCCTCAGAGCCAGTTTGTGTTCATTATTAGTGTTTGGACATCAGTTTGGATGCATCTTTGGTCTGTCCTAATGCAGCAGTTTTTACACAAACATAACTATTCAGTGTCTCTTTTTTTTTTGTTTGTTTTTTAATTCCCCCCTTTCCCCCAGTATTTCATGCCATTATTATTTGGCCATTGTTGAAGACTAAATATTTTGGAATGTGTTACACCTTGAAGATTCATTGAGATTCTAGAAAGAAGTGTGGGGAGTCCCTCAGTGAGAAATCCATGCTTCTCTTTGGATTTTGACTGTAACTGTGTGCAGTTATAATAATTTTCTTCTGCAACTTAAAGGCTTATTTTTTAAAGCATATTTGAACAAACTGTTGGGAGCAATGATTTGCCAAACTGTAATTAAAAGGAAATAGACTCATTCTGAGAAGTGTAAACAATGTGCTAAAGGTAATAAAAATAGGGTCCTTAAACTGATCAGTCTTCAATCCGGAACAGGACTCAAGTTTGCCAAGGATTTCATTGCTGGAGAGGGACCCCACGTCCTTCAGGACTGTAAATGTAGTGTCCTGCAGGAACATGTGCAGTTTCTATGGGTTTGCCAACAAATTCATAGAATTTTTGTCCTCAGCTGTATCAGCTCCCTGTTGCTCGTTAACATACTCTGCCAGGAAATTCATGGCATTTTTAGGTCTTCAGCTGTGCATTAATCAACTCCCTGTTGCTTTTTAACATCCCTTCTTTTTCCTATCTGTGATCAGGTTTTTTCCTTTACAAATAAAATCTGAAAGTAAAAGCTTGGCCTACCTAAAACTAATGTCAAAACATCCTTTCTCTTAGAAGCAAAGCATGTGGGATTCTTAAAACACTGTTCTTACACAACTTTGCAGCAGCAGTTTTCTTGAATCTGGGAGCTGTGGGTCCCTCTTTTCATACTGACCCCTCATCTCATTTTCCTGGTAGTCTTTGATCATAATTTTTTGTTAACAGCTTCCGGTAGTTTCATGTACTTTCATTAATCTGGGAAACCCCATCAGGTACAAGAAGTGGAAGCACGGAAGCTTTACCAGAAGGATGAGGGAGATGATCCTCCTTTCCAGTGCTGGTGAGATGCATCTGGAGTGCTGTGTGTCCAGTTCTGGGCTCCCCAGCACAAGGCAGGCACAGGCAGCTCATGCTCACAGAGATGATTAAAGAACTGGAGCATCTCTCATGTGAGAAGAGGCTGATGCAGCTGGGACTCAGCATGGAGAAGAGAAGGCTCAGGGGGGCAATCTTATCAATGCCTATAAACATCTGATAGCTGAGACTAGAGAAGGCAGAGACAATTTTTTTCCAACTGCTCCCCAGTGACAGGATGAGGCAAAGAACATAAAATTCAGGAAATTCCATTTAAGTGTAGGAAAAAGCTTCTTAAATGCTCAGGGTGGTCAAACACTGAAACAGGTTACCCAGAGAGGTTTTGGTCTCCATTCATGGAGGTGTTTTAGCCTTTAGCACATTGCTGAAGACCCTGCAGCAGCTGAGCCTGCTCTGAGGAAGGAGTTGGGTTACGAAATCTTCAGAGGTCCATTCCAAACTTAAACATTCTGTGTTTCTTTAAAATCTGGGAAGAAAAATGAATGAGGAGCAGAAGATTTTCTTGGTTAGACTAACAGCTTGCTATTTAACTTAAAATATGTACAGTCACTTTTCTCTGAATCACTTTGATAATTGTTTTGATGTATTTTGTCATGTATTATCATTTTGAAATACTGGCTCATTCAGACACAATTTTTTTGTTTAAAAAAATGTGTCTTTTTGTTATATTTCCAGAATGTGTAATGAAAACATGAGAGAGAAAATTTGCCTATGTAGTTTCTAAATATCTTTTATATTTCTTTACACTATGGAAGAAATCTAATTATCTTATAAAGAAAGAGCTATCAGGAAGTTATTTTTTTCTGACTAAAACTGTCAGATACCTATAAAGAGTTTCCGTCATGATTTATCTCTGTGTTTAATTTTTTTATTTAGTACATTTGTTAAATATGAACATGGGGCTTTACAGGACTTTTTAAAATTCATATGCACTACTGTAGGAATACCAAAAATTGAGACTTATTATTGAGGCATGATTTTGGCATAAAGTTTATATGGCTTTATAATAAGAAGTTTCTGCAGGTTATTCCACAAACTTTACCCTTTTGACTGGAAATGTAATTTCTGTTGTCAGTTGCTGGATGGGCCTGGGCAGTTTGACTGGATTTCTCTGCAGGCCAAATCTGTTTGTGAGAGGCTCCTTTAGCCATTCCCCAGCTCCCTGCCAGGAGGTTTCCTCTCTTCTTTATTTCTGTACCTTTTTTAGAGGTTGAGTTATAAACTGACAAGTGAGGTGGTTTAAGGGTGTGGGGTATTTTTAAAGGTTTTTTAAGCCCTTAGATCACTTGACTGGTTTGGAATCCAGTTCTACAAACAGGTGGAGGAAAGATGTTCTTGGAACACCTCAGTTCGACCATGTAGAGTGATAACTTAAGACATGGATCACACTTTAACATTAATTTTTTCATTTTTTTTTTCTTATAAACTCTCTGACTCTGTGTGCATGTGAGCCTGTATAGATCTCTCTGACCTCTAATCTGATCTGAAGAAGAAAAAAAATGTATTCCAATTATTCATTTTTTATTAATGTGCAGAAATCCATCATCCATGTTCAAGTCTGCAATTTGTTGGCTATGTTGAATCAAAGTGACCATGGAAAGTGTGAGCAGATGGTCAAGCCTCATTAAAGTGAGGAAGTTTAGCACCCTGTATAATGGCACCTTTCACTCAGTGAATGGCTTTGTCCATTTATATCTATATTCTTGTTTCTATCTGTCAGTGGTAGTAAAACTACTTGAATTTCCTTCTGTAACAAAGTTCTTTTCACTTCAGTAAAATTAGTGGGATTTTTTCCTTTGTCAAAATAAGGAATTTTCCCACTTGCTGACTGGCGAAAAAGAAAGGAAAAGTGTGCTCACACTTTGATATCCACTCAAGAAAAAAATTTATTTTTCTACATTATTGTATTTTGAAAGAAAATACCACTTGTTTTCCTTTTGATGTTTCTGATTTTGAATTTCTGTGACTTCATTCTATAAGAGAAGAGAAATCTAAGTCAAGATATTAACCTTTTTAGTTAAAATACAGAGTTTCACTGTATAATCAAAACAGTGTCAAAAACTGATAAGAAAAATTATCTGACCACCAAAGACTTCCCCTTGTACTCCCCTGGCACAGCCTTCTGCCTCATGAAGAAGAAAGGCCGCTCAGGGTATTTTTTTCTTCATTTTGAGTTCATCCATTTATAAACTAAATATCTTTGCTTGCAGGTTGGCTTTAGGATGTGGTGGATTTGGTTAATAAACCTTGATTTATTAAGTTTTGCAGTACTTTGGTGGGGGGGAAAATGTGCTTGGAAAGACTGATAATTTACTAATCACAGCATTCCAGAAATCACAGGCTTTCAAATTCTTTCACTTATAAAGCAATAATTGCTCATCTTGCTATGAAGCACTGTGGTCTCATCTGTGTCTGCATGGCAGAAGACTGGCCCATGGGAGAAATTCTTGGAGAGGGAGCTGTCCAGGAAGAAGGAAGAGTTGCTTTTTGCCTTAGAAGTATTTACACGAGTGGCCTTGGTGTGAAGATGCTATTTCTGAAAGTAGTGGCCCACACTGAGTTTTATTATCTTACTTTCAAGCCTTTGGAAATGCATAAAATAGCAAATGTTACATCTTTGATGCAAGTGTATCCTCATCCCAAAGAATTACTTTCTCCTCCAGGATGAATGTGGCCATGAGGTGCACAATCTCTTTTTCCAGGAAAATAGTGATACAAGAAAGATGAGTGGCAACATCTGCCATTACTGCTGGTTATTGTTATTCACACCTGCAAGTCTTCTGAGGTTGTGAAGGTGACCCAAGTGGGACCGTAGTAATTTTTGGAGCATAATAATGGGGAGTATTGCTATCTGTATTCTTTTTCCAGGTCACTGTCTAAGCCATTCCAAATACCTTTAGAATGCCTGGATTTGCGTGCTAATTAGTCTGAATCAAATATTCATCACATCCCTGTTGATGGGATTGGTTGAAGATCTGATTAACCTTCAAGTGGCTCAGTGACTAAACACAGGTTCTTGTGTAGCTGATAGGATAATTTCCCTGCTACATAGATTGCTTGTTCCTCCAACATAAAATTATTGCAGAGATGCCCAGTCTGAGCCTTCTTTGACCTTAGTTAGGCACAATACAAAAATCTAAAAGAGAGCAAAGCTGTGCTGTTTTTAATGGAAAAAAGAATAAACCATATTATTAAATGAAAGGAAGACTTCTTTGGGGGGAAAAGACGAGGCTATGAAAATGCTGAAGGTGTTCTCATGTCTTATTCTTATAAACCTATTACTATGGTTCACCAGGATTCATCTTAGAAGGTTATGATCAGATTATAATAAAAAGAAAGCTAAATGGAAATAAAAGTGATGTGTGGGGGGAGAAGGCTGTCTCTATTAACCATCCTGAGACCCTGGAAGGGAAAGAGGGAGAGTCACTGCTCTGCAGTTGGACCTTTCTGTAAAATCCATGACTAAAGTTATTGGAGTGTTCTCTTCAAATATTCAAAATTGGAAGAGTACTCTGAGTAAAGGTGTGCAAAAGGTCTCTTGTATGTTCTTGAAAAAATGTAACTTCTATAAAGCTTAACAAAACACAAGCAACAATGCACAGTTTGTTCAATAAAATCACTACAAATATTGTAGTAGTATAGCAGCAACATTCACTTATCAAGGAAATGTTCCTAAAACAATAAGTTGCTTTCAATAAACGAGTCTTTAATATCTCTGAGCATTAGAATATTTAATTTCAATTTTCGTGTTGTGATGGGGAAAGTAAATTAACTTGTGAAATTAATCATTTTATTTTTAATGAAAAAATATAAATACAGAAGCAATTCTCTACCTATAATATGACTTGAGGGGATGATGATTTATATTAAAAATACTATTCTGCTGGAATTTCTGCTACTATTTGAGATAATTTAATTTGTGTCATTTGCATATGAAAATATGCATTGAACTAACAGCAAAATAACCTTTACCCAATTCTATAATAGCATAAAATACAGTACATTACAATTTCAGTTATTAAGAATAAAAATACTCCATCTAATTTTGCAAGGAGAATACTTCATGTAGTTAAAAAACCCCACAGAACTTGTATCCGATCTTTGCAATTTGTCTTGCTTTGTTATCAGCCAGAGATCTGAATTAGCTAAAGGTATTTTCAAGTATTTTATTCTGCTTTTTCTTTTTAATTAGCTTCCTGAGGCAGAGATGCATCCTGTATTTTGTCTGCTTTCCAGTAAGGTCATCCTCACAATAGCTCACATAGTCTGCTAGGGATGGCCACGACAGAATGGCTTGGACCTTGTGTAATACTCCTATTACATGTTATTATTCTCCTCTTGAATAGGCATTTTCTCTAACAACAGTTCTTCCCTGTCATAGGAGTATCTTGCTAATAAATCTACAGTCAGCATTCTTCATTAATGCTTGGTCTATTACTGTCATTGAGGACTCTCAGCAATGGCTGATTAGTGCCATTAGCTGCAGAAAGACTGGGCTCTGTTTCTTTTTCATCTTTAGTTTGTCTCTGCTAGTGGTGCATTCTTTGTGGTAAATGAATTCAGAGTGTAAGATTTCCGCTGGAATGGGATAAAATGGGATCAAAAATATGCTGCTGAAAATACTGAGGAATGTCCTTTCCTATCTGATCTTTGTATGATTTGGGCATGTTGTGTGGATTTCTAAATACCATTAAGAATCACTTTAAAAGTTCTTCCAAATTCATTCCTACTTAAATGTCCTATGTAATGTGTGGATTTTTAAGATGTCTCCCAGCCTTTCGCTGCACCTCTGGTGAGTTAAACACACAATCCCAGGTCACCTGAAGTGCTCACTGGTATTCCATCCAAAGTGTCAGTTTCCCTCTTATTCTGTTTATTACTATTTTAAATTATTTCTGCATTCTAATAGCCAGCTTCTCCTATTGTTCCAAAATCTTATTTCTTATTTTCTCTAGTTGCTATCCTGAACAAACCCCAGGCCTACCATATTGACTCAGATCATTCCCTGGCTGGATCTCACCCTCCAGAACTCGGCTGCCCTCAGCAGCCTGTCAGGCAGTGCTTCTCCATCATGTTTAGTAAAAACATCCACTTTCCAAAGAGTTGGCACACTCCACCTGTGTTTACCGAAATTTTCCCTAAGCATGTGGCCTACATTTTAATTGGCTTCTGGAAGGTTGTTTTTAATTTTTTTTTAAATATGTCTATCTTTCTGAGGTACTATTGCAGCATCTCTTCCTTAGTGACAGCAGGGAAATTTTGGAGAAGGCCAAGAAGCAGCAGTGTGAGATGAGGATCGACTTCCTGCTCCTCTGGCTCTGCATGGAATTGTCTCCAGACATGTAGCCCAAAGCAGGAGAAGGAAACATCCTCCTTATTTAACCCCATTGTCTATGAGGGTTGGCACATCACCCAAAGCTGTGCTGAAGCCATGGGGTTACATTTGGCTGCTGTCACTGGCTGCCTGAAATTGCTCTGAGTTCCTGTGGAAATCCCTTGATCACTGCTCCTTCCTCCTGCCCCGCAGTAACTTGTAAAATTATATTTTAAAAGAACTAAAAAGAGTTCCTTTCCTTTCTATATAGCTTCACTTTTCCCCCTCTGCACATCTTGGAATGGCTCCATTCCTCCTTTGAAGCTGCTGTAGCTTCACCATCAATATGCAATATCTGTGATCTCTGACAGTGCCCAGCACTGTAAGTGGATGAAATATGTTTTGAATGGTTTAAGTCATTCTGAAGTTGCATTTTTAGATGGGCACACTTGCAGTCCCACTGCAAACTAAAGTTGTGCAGTTCTAGCTGATTTCTCATAATTGTTAATAAAGGCAATATGTGCCCCTTTGTGTTCCCTCTGTTCTGTAAATTCTTCTGCACAGTGAAATGCAGAATAACATTCAAGAAGGAAGGAAGATAGACCCAAGAGTTTTTTGAAAAGAGTAATCTTGAAAGACTGAACAGACGCATATGCAGATCAATATAATTATAACAAAAAGTACTACTATTTTCCCCACTATCAAGATAAAATATAAAAGGGTGTGCTAACGCTACTCTGATGTTGATTTTATCTTACAAAAGGGTTTAATTTTATGGCACAGGCAGTTAAACTCTGCAAGGAGAAATGGATCAAGAAGCCTTCTCCTTTCTCAGCTTTTGACAAACAAGAAACCAAACCAGAAGATCTATTAATAGACTAATTAGCTGGATTCTCCTCACTTTTCCCCAAATAAACATGCACACTGAAAATGCATTATCTGTTTTTAAAAGGGATGTTAGTCTTGTATCAATTTTACAGATTAATCATGAGTGAGGTCAGGAAATTCCTCTTAAAAGGGCCTAGTGAAGACAAAAACCTCTTTCTAGCTTTACCTGGGGTGCCTTTAGTGAAACCTGAACTGAACTAGCTGAAAAGTTTGCCAAGAAGGATGAGTAGTTTTACAGCCAGTCACAAAGTTTCCATCTCTTAAGGAAACTCTCAGGACCCAGCTGCCCCTTGAATCATCACCATCTCATGGTTTTAGATGGGCTCTGGACAGAAGAATTTTCTTACACCCTGAGCAGGTGGCCTTGGCAGGACCCATGATGTCCCTCAGTCTTCCTCTCTAGAGAGCTTAGAAATCAAATTATTTATTTTTCTCTGAATTGTCCCACTTTTCTGTTCATTGCCCTATAGGCCAGAACTGCAATTTCATAGATTTATTGGTCAGAGTGTATAAAACTGTGTTTGATTGCCAAATCCAGCACTTGAGATTTCTGTTTTTTTTATCAGAAAGGCTTACCTGTTCTTTCTTCTTCATGCCTCAGGTATAACATTTCCTTCTCATCTAAGTCTTACATATTGCTGTAAGATATGTGTTTTGTTTTAATACTTATTCTGAGTCTCTTTTGTGCATTGATCTTTATATCTTTACGTGTGTGCTTTGGAATTATTGTGACTGGCAGATTTCCTGAGGACAAAAACTGAAATCCAGGTTTTTGTACCAGCACCATAGTCTTGGCCTCTGGAGTGCAAGCACACTCAGACCTTTTGTCTGAACTGCAACACAGCCCAGGGATCTCACTGGAATGCAACTTTTTGTAATATCCTACACATTGGGATGAAGGAGAGTGGGCCCTTTTTGATAAATGCACAAAAAAGCAATGTGGGTTCTTGAGTGAGAATGTCAGCAAACCAGTGCTTTTTGTTACCCTTGTTTCCTTCAAGAACAGCATCAGACAGAAGGATTCAACAAGGTTGCCAATAGCTCTGGAATAATTCCCATCTGTGGCACTTCTTTATTGGCCAGATGCTGATAGCCAGAGCAGTGTGGTCGTGAATGCTGAATGTTGGCTGTTTTTAGTGGCAGTGGAGCTGTTTGAGGAGAGATGACAAAACATAACTGGCGTGTACTGAAAGCCTTGCATCAGGCAGATACTTTCAGTGTCACATATCTGGCATTTACTGGAGTACCTATTCTAATGGATGTCACTCACCATCTAGAGCACGTATCACTGAACGACCCTATGCCAGTTCTGTTCCTAAAGCTGTTGCCTGCTGCTCTATTTTGGGTGATGGTAGGAAAAGAGAGCATTTTAATGCTACTGAAAAGGGATGTACAATTATTTTTTTCCATGGGATGGTATTTATTCCTATGGAAACTCCAGGTAGAATAAATCCTTCAAACTCCTGATGGCAAGCTGAACCTGTTGCTTCTTTACTGTTCAAATACATGTTGTATAGGGACTTTATGCTCCCTGAGGAAGGGGGCACCCAGCTATCCCTTGTTTTCTCAGGAACACTGGTGGGATGAACAGGCCAGGTGATGGTGTCATGTTATTTTAGCAAACAACTCTGACTCAAAGGCCAGAATGGAGAGTGTGAGCATCCTTCCTCATGGGCATAGTATGATATTGCTGGAATTCTCTGTGCACAAAGTGTGTAACACATGCTCTTCATAAGCACAGGCAGGAACAGATCAGAAGATAAAAGCAGCTTTCCAATCCAGTGGAGTTTACTGTATTTATTGTTTGTGACTCTCGAGGAGAGTCACCAAAGCAGCAGGTCCAGCCCTGCCCACATCCCAGCCCACAGTGCCGCCTTTGTGCAGCCTCTGTCCCTCAAGGCAGATAAATGGAGCTGCCCATCTGTATTTCCACACATTCTATACCAGCTCCCAGAAAGCTCTTGAATTGCTATGTATACAGTACTTTAATTATATGGAAATTCACTACTCACAACTTTAATGAACAACTTTTCTTGTATTCAAATGAATAAGATGCTGAGGCTGTTTCTTTGTACACTGCAAATGGTACGTCTATAAAATCCACAGTAAATCAACAGCATAAGCTGATTTAATTACTAATTTGTTGCAATGGCTATTCCCATACCTATCATAACACTGTGTATTCAATTATCTTTCACCCTAATGCAGGTATGTTTTTGGGTACATCTCTAAATAGGAAAACTGTTTTTGAATTTTTCTGTTTGTTTTTTTTTGTTTCTGCTGTTTGAGGGGTTGTAGTTCTTTTCCTTTCCTTTTTTCTTTGCAGCTGGTAAAACTAGCAGCAACTACCATGTGTCTGGTGATTAAGACTTTTTCTTTTTGTAATTGTCAGATTGATTGGGACAATTGAATGATAATGAAAAACAGCTTGTTCCCTCATTTCCAGAGGTGACACTTTCTGCATAATACTGCAAAATATAACAAAAGGGTTTTCTTGGACGCTGCTTAAAGTTAATTGACAGCATCTGTTGTTTGGAACAACGGAGAGAAATAGCATTCCCTTGGCTCTTGGGCACGTTACTCAGGATTAGGCACTGTCACGCCAGCTGATATTTGAATACACTGTATCTATCTACAGGGTCTTAGCTGGGCTTTCTCTTATATCAAGGTTCCCCTTTGTACACAGTTGATTTGAAAAAATTAGGTATAGTTCATTAAATTAATGAGAAATCTCCTGAAAACTCTGTAGTCTGCCTTAAAAAGAAGACAAGACAAGTTACAATAAACAATGGGATATGGAAAGAATATAATAGCTTTGAATTGTCTTTTCAGAAGCATCTTTTACTTCAAAAGCCCAAGAACAGATTTCCACTACTATTTTATATCTGCTTGGGGTCTATATATCTATAACAGCAGTAATCACTGCAGGCACAGGGATTGTTTATTTTGCCAGATAAAATCCTAAACAGTTTTGAGAGCATGTGAAAGAAATTTTGCTTCTGAATTTCTCACATTAAAAAAAAAAAAAATGAAAAAAGATGTAGCTTACTTTTGCTTTTAGACTGGCTCTATGTGTTCTGGGAGCCTGAATACCATTAAATATGCACATCCTTTTATCTTTTGGCAAACTTTGCTTTCATTGCTGCTCTTTAGTCAGATGTGCATTTTTCTTTATGAGATTTAATATTTCTCTTTTAGAACATTGATCAGTGTCCAAAGTCACTTAAGACCAGCAGAAAAATCAATACTGAGTGAGGATTGGCTGACTTGGAGGCTGCTGCTGCAGCTGATCACCAAGAAAGCAGGGATTTGATTTGATTTTGCATTTTCAAGTCATTCCCTTTCTCTGTACTGTCTGTCAGTGAAACTCAAAATTGCTGATTTGAAAATAAATGAACACATGTTACTGTTTTGAATCTGTTTCTTTTACTTTTTTTTGGTACTTAACACACAATGGCATAGACAAATATTAGCATTGTTATTGCTTGCATGGCTGCAGGTGTGTGGCGAACTCCAAGCTGAACTCAAGGTCAGATACTCTATGATGTAAACTCTTGAAGTCAAGATTTGTATTTTCATGGAGGGTTCATCAATCAGCATATGTTAATGAGCCAGTTTTGTCATGTTATTCTGGCAAGTAATTTGACATTTTGCTGTATTACTCTTATATTGAGCTCGGTATCATCGACAGTCAGATATTGAACTGATTGTAATCAGGACCAAGAAAATATTTCTTATTCTGTGCTGTAATAGACAATATGTTTTAATGTAAGATATTCTATATACTGCAAAATATAACAAATTGCCTTGTTACTTATTCTGATCTCTTTAGATATTGGTACAATTACTGATTTCAAGCTGAACTATTTTCTTGCTGGAGTTTATTCTTCTGTTTAAGTTTGATAATGTATAGTATTTTATTGTTTGTGTGTATAAATAATGCTTTAGAGAGGAAAGGAACAAAAGAAATGCTCTATGTTTTAATGAAATACAGACTAGTCATAATTTGTTAAATTAGCTGCTTTTTAATTTTGCTTATACCTTTAAAACATTTCTGGCTTTATTTAGTTATATATGTGCATATGTGGCTAATACTGCATGGTTTATATAATAATCCTTATACTAATGCTTATTTCATATTTATAATTAGGAGTAGCTCTAGCATAACTGTGTCGTGTTCTGTTTCAGAATTAAGCAAAGGAACACATGTAAGGGTCATGTTCTTTTTAATATCAACTGAATTTTAACACTTGTCATATTATACCTGATGCAATATGCACTTTTCTGCACTCACACCTCAGCAACAGATTTAAATGAAGTTTTAAAGAAAAAACTGTAAATATTTTAACTATTCATACCATGCTGATGATGCCACTACAATACTGAGAAACCCAGATTTAGAATTACATAATTTGGAAGTCCTTAACATAGTTCAAAAATATTTTAATGCCGTAAATACCGGTATGAAAGTTCAGGAAATATGTTTCTCTCATACTTTCTCTTCTCTTTTGGACTGGTTAGGGCTGATCTCAGCAGTGTCAGTAATTATTATTCTGATGACTTGCCCCTGAAAGGCATTCTCGTGTACCTGTGGGGACAGAGAATCCATTTGCCTGGCGCCGGGGAGTCGGAGGCTCAGGCTGGCGCCACTGAAGAGAAGGCAAAGATGATTAATATGTCTTATAGATTCACTGTCTCTTCGCTTGTCCTAGACCTGCCAGTAATTCCACTCCCCTGTGGTTCCACCTTGATCACAGATAATGGAGGCAGATTGAAAGTTTGAAGACACAAGCCTTTCTCTCCTCCTGATCTGACATTACTCACCCAGGCTAAATGAGCTGTACAACCACCAGCACCTGCCTATGGGAAGGCATCTCAGTGCACTTAGCAGTAATGCTGCAATAAAGCAGCAACTGTACTCTAATTAACCAGGTTTCTTTGCTTCCCTTTTTTCCTTTCTTCTTTTTTTCCTTTCTTATTTTTTTTAAACTGCACAGCAGGCTGCTATTAGCAAAGCTATGATATTGCAATGGAAACAGTAATATAAGTACTCCTTCACCTCTGCAATTTATTGTAACTTACCTTTTCCTTTTTATTTCTTTATAGAAATAGTATAATACAAGGTTATTTTGTACCAGCAAGGGAGCTGTAGCATTCTAAGAAGTGGAATTATGAATGGAAAAATAACTTTGTGAAGAATATCTGTTAAAACTTTTCTTACATGGGTGTATCTTTTTAAAGCTAAACCCCTGTTATTTACTCATTTTTTCAAGCTAAACTCTACTTTGTAGTACAAATGTCAAAGTATAATCTCACAAGACCATCTTTACAAAACAACTTCTCACAGAAGTATGTATATGTGTATTGCTGAGAAAATTGCCTTTATTTCAGAGACAATAACGGAACAGCAGAAAACAGGGGAGTCACTTTGTGGGGGTGTTTTTAGGTGAGGTGGCAGTATGCAGTAAATCACAACATGCATGTGTATATGCCCAGTTTGCATCTTCCTTTTAGATAAATGCCTTGTTCTGAATTGGACTCTTAGAGATAAAATGTTCTTTTTTTCTTTCCAAAATCAGACTGAACAGAACATATAAAAAGGTTTTACAGTGGGAAAAGGCATTGTCTTATACAGTCTCCAGAGAGATAAGTCATAACAAGAACATCTGAACATGAGCTTTTTTTTGTGTGTCCATAAAGTATTTTGCTCTGTAGTTCTCTGTCAGTGATTGAGCATTTTACAAAAGGTATCTGGTATTTTTAAGTGCCTTTGATTTCTTCAGAGAAGGCCTGGCAGTCCTTAATGGACACGGGAATTTTTATATACCTTTGGCTTGTTTTGATTTTGAAGTTTTGTAAAAGAAAAATCTATATTGTCTGGGCAGTGCATAACTTTAAATCAAGTTAAGCCCTGTGTTGTATTCAACTGCACTTCTAATATAGACACTCTAAGAATCTGTATATAGTGAAATGTATTCTGGTTAAAAGAACAGAGCTGTATCTTCTAAATATTAAAGACTAGGTCTAGCTAGAGAGCTAAATTCTAGAACTTGGCAGACAGCCCACTTTCATATAAGCAAAGCGATACCATTTTTAGGTATCTGGGGTATTATTATGAGTAAGGAAGAGAAGAGGAATAAATAAACAGAGTAGCCCAAAATATTTTCACATGTAATATAACCAGGAGTATAAATCTTAAGAGTCATGTTTCCTGAGCTGAATAACTACTAAATACTGTATAAAATAGAAAGTGTTTACGTGCTCCAAGGTCATAGAGAGTAATTGTGTCAGCAGCAGAGAGTGCTAGAGCTATTAAAAAACAAAAAAAGCAAATCTCTGTGTCATTGCTCACCTCATATTGCCACTGGGGAGATATCACTTTGGGGGTGACCTTTGAACCTCCAATTCCTGGCCCTGCTAGCTGGCTTCTTGAAAGGATTAGCTAATGCAGCACCAGGGGCAACCATATTAACAAGGAGAGAGAATTGGGGTTATTGGGAGGAAAAACATGACTCATTCCAATGGAAATTCTGGGCTCAGAAGTTGTAAAGGTCACCAAGCTGGTTATGGGTAAAGGCTGATTTATCATAACAAATAATAGGGGAAAGTTGTGATGATCTTTCAAGGGAAAAATCCTAATTTTAGAGTAAAGAAAAAAAAAGCCATAGCACATTAGAATTTCATAATTAGTCTATGCTCCATTAAAACCTTCGTAGCCATGATCCGTAAAGAATTGTCAGACAGGTATAAGACAACTTCCCTTGTTCCCCTTGGATCAAGGACTTTGTGTCCTAAAATTTCCCAGCAGAGTTTACAGTAAATTACAGAACCTGTAAAAAAGGCTGCTTTTTTTAGGAATAGTAAAAGAAAACAAAGCACCTACTCCTTTTAATTTTTTATTTTTGTTAAATGAAATTACTTTCAAAATGTCATAAAGCAGCACAGGAGTAGAGCTCAAGACTGAAAACAGTTCTTCTGAAGTCCCTTCCACCGTTGCAGCTGTGGGAATTCCTTGTCTTTTCAGCAGGATAATTGTTGAAAGGCACGTCCACAGGTGCAGTCACTGCTTTGCAAGAATCCCTCTGCAAATATTTGTGGGCTCTTAAGAAACAGCCTGCACTTTGCTGGTCCTGTTGGGTGTAGGGCCCTGTGTGAAGATCTTGCCTTTTTGGTAGGTGTGCCATCTGCATGCAGTGGGATTAAGCTAATGAGACACTTTAACTGAAAGAAGATCATTCCATGATTAACTAATTCAGTTTCCCAAATCAACAAAGATACATCTCAAGTTGGGAGCAATGGAAAAGTGTCATTTGTCTATTAAACCAGGCCTACAGATTCTTGGAAAAGAGATTAAAATAATACACACATTTGAGTCTAAAATAATATTTTATTATTAACTATTTTTAATAATAATAAAATATTATTTTAGTGTTCTTAATTGGTTCTTTATTGCTGAGTAAAAAGAGAAAATCATAATCATGTTTATAACTGGAAATGCCAATCTAGCAAAGGATTTTTAAGTCCTAGAAAGCATGTAGAAGAAGAGGCTCCATGGCTGCAAGCTACTTAAAAATCACTTACCAGTGGTCAAAAAAAATTGCATGGTGGAACAATATCCTTTGCAGTATATTTAATTTATTTGTTACAGAGTTGAGGTATCAGACTTCCATTCCCTCACTGGATCTGTATAGAGCACATATATGAAAAAAGGAAAAATCAAATATATTTTCAGAATCTACATGGTTTTTTACAGTATAGTTTGGTATTTTATTACTGATACACTTAGAAAAAGCACAGTATGATATTTTTTGGTCTGGCAACTATAAACTCTTCTGGGCATAATGTTATTGTCATGAGTAGACTCTCTGATTTACTATGGCATGCAGTGTTTAAATCAGTGCTGCTAATGATAGCAAGCATTACACCTGTTGGTAAGTGCTTTCAGATTTGGCATTCTTAATAACACTGGATAATGGAAGAGTAGATGTTGAGTTTGGATGTATAATTTTGTACACAGTGCCACCTGGAGAATTTGGGAATAAGGTTTTGAATATTGGACTATTTTTGCTTCAGTTTTGCCTGTATTTATTCAAGCTCTGTGGGACTGTTAATGAGCTTTCTCAAAGTCTGCTGTGTTTTGGTACTGTTACCATTTGGTATGTTAACACTTTGCCAGTTGTCTGGTCTAGGAGGTTGATCTTCACAAGGACTTGGGCTGAGAATTGCGCCTGATCCCAGTTCTTGAAACCCAAGTATAGGAGTGAAGTTGTCAAAGTCCTTTCAGAGCTGCTGTCTAGCTTTGTAAGTTTGCAAATATTTTTGATCTTGAAGAACCTGTGTTTTGATTCTGAATTTCTTGGATGCTTAAAGATCTATGACTGGATGCATGTTTCAGTCATAGCAATGAGTCCTGACAAGACTGTAAATTGGGAATTCTTCAGCCTTCTGATGGGTGTGATCAGGTCACAGAAAATGTTCTTGGTTTTGCAGAAAACAAGTATTTATAATGCAGAGAACCTTGCCAAGGCCTCCCTGTGCAGGAGATCTTTGCAGGGCTGCAGAATCTTTTTTTATCTAACAAATCTCCTGATTCCCTTCATGTGAAATGGAGCCACGTGTATAAGAACAGAGGCATTTCCTGCCCAAGCCAAGCCAGCAGCAGACTGGTTAGTCCTCCACTGAGGGGAGACCTCTTTGGCAGAGGTGAGAATCCTAAAAGGTCTCCTTCAACCTGGGCAGGTGTCCTAACTACTAACTAACTACTGATATAATGCATAACAATTGACATTGTCACTGGTGTCTGCACATTGGAAGGATTAGTCTCCAAATTTCTCCTTGGAGTGGGAACTCTCTAGTGCCATTCAGCTGTGCATGGTTGTGATCCTACAAGGCAGGAGAAAACCTGCTCTCACCTCATAGCTGACCCTGATTTGAGACGGAAGTTGGATTTAATGACCTCTTGAGGTCCTGCCCAACCTGAATTATCCTGTGATCCTGTGACCATAGAGCAGATGAAATTTCCCTTGTCCTTGGCATTTTGTGCTGCCTCACGTTCAGAGGTGTCTGACTCTTTGTATGTACTGGACAGGCAACAGATACACTTTATTTGGATTTGAGAATCTTTTGAAGACTTAGGTCTAAACTACCAGCCAGAGTTCTAAGGAAGAGTCTCCCACACAAAGACACTTTGATCTTTCAGCTCTACAAAGTGCAGTAGAAGGTAAAGTAATGGGAAGCTTTCCTGCTTCCTTTAAACTCTGGTTGGATTTATGGAAGCCTTCAAAGAAATCTGTCCCTGCATTAAGACAACGTAGGCCTAGATTTCAGGAAGGACTCATTCAGTTTATGGTTGACATCAAGGTCATAAGAAATTTTTAAGCTCTGCATATTTTCATAATGAATCATCATGGTTTGAACACATGTTGCTTTAAGAGCTTGACTTTATAGTTCTATAAATGTTTAGTGGTGATGAGAGTCTCAGGATAAAATCTCTAATTTTGGAAGAATGTTATGGTAAACATAAACCCACAATAAACAAATACAAAGCAGTATGAAAAATTAATGGTTTTAGTGTTTTTGATCTTTTCTCTCCTCTAATTTGAAAGACAATTTTCAAGGGTTCTGTGGGAGAATCACTTTCACTCTGTAAACAAGATACTCAAATAGAGAATTTTCATATTCTTAGCATGCATCATCTTGATATTCAACTTTGTCCAAAGATCTTATCATTCCTCAAGAGCACTCTACAATCGAGCAAAGTTGGTGAAGCTTTTATAATACAGTACTATCATCAGATGATCCTATTTTTAAATACAATTGAATTTAAAGAGCTAGGAGATGACCTGGTGTTTAAAAAACATGAATCTTAGTCAATATAATGCATGCTGCCAAAGATGATCAAATGCACCAAAAGCAATTTTCATTCCTCACTGAAGCAAGTTTGGGCATTTTCTTGGGTCTCCAGATTCCCAGCAAAATAGGATTCCATGACCAGGGGTCAGAGAAAGAAAGACAATGAAAGTAATTTTCAGAGAAAGCATATAGGAACTAAATTATCCCTTTCTTTGTAAATTTGCATGTCTAGCAGAAATGTCAAGCTCTGGTAGCAGGATTTTGGAATTTCTTTCTTTTTTTTTTTATGTTTTGTAGTCTGAGGGTTTCATTCACCTATTGAAGTTTTTCCAAGGTATAGTAAGGACAGAGATTCTTGTCTGGAGTTTTTCCAGCCCTACTATCCCTACCTGGCTGTCTCCTCACAGAGTAGCTGGACTGAGAAGTGCTCCTTGGTAAAAGGGCTCAGCTGTTCCCCAGAAATGAGCTTCCTTCATCTTCCAGTTTGCCAACTTCCATTATGCTGACATGATTTCCCTTGGAAAAACATTCCTCTGGTATTTGTAGGATCCTCTTACAAAGGGGTTTGTTCTTTTCATTCGTGTGATGTGTGGCAAGAAGAGGACCAGAGTAGTTAGAAATCAGCATTCTCTCTTTCTCCTCCTGCTGTTGGGTTATGGGGCAAGGTAGAATTTTCCTGCCTTTCCAATCACTGTGTGGTTTTAGGACTCGTTTGTTTCTCTCCGTGATTTTTCAGTGTGGAAGGGGAACATATGGCTCTAACTCCCTCACTTGTTCTGAGGAGGATGGTGAAGCACAAAACCTAAACTGCTTCAAGTCAAAGCCCTTCAGAATTAAGACTTTTATATTCTACCTCTGAATGGCATAGAATTTTCCCTCCTGTATGATGTTTTGGTGTGTTTAGTGGCTACATGTGAGCGCGGTGACATTTATGTGAAGGGAATCTATTAAATCCTTTATAATGAATAGCATGTAACTGTAAAACATATACAGTTTTCTCATTTTGCCCTCCTCTGGGAGACTACGACAACATTTTGGCAAGTAGGAGTAAACAGCTTTGTGTTGGCATGCAGTAAATTAAACTGAGTAATTAAAATCAATAGCAAAACACTAGCTAGGCAGAAAGGTCATATAACACAACAGAAAACTGTTGGGTAGCATATTGCAGGAAATCAAAATAAATTTCTGAACTTTTCATTATTCTTTACATGCCTGAAACTGGTCTTAAAAGGCTTGTGAGATACAGCAAGGTATTGATAGAGACAGGACCATTCTCTGAGATGGAATAACATGTTTAAATACTAATATATGAGGTTTTGCAGGGTACAAGGATGCCAGACGCAGTGGAAATAGAAGAAAGTTATTTATTGTTATATTTTTTGTTTGTTTAGATTAGCTTGATGTGGTAGATAGTAATGCCTGCAAGTGCTGAAGTCAGATAAGCCAGTCACTGGTATCTGTTAGTGCAGGTGTCAATTATAAGTTTAATGTTAATGTTTCCCTGGTCACCTGCTGGATCAGGTCACTGATGCCTTCAAGGCCTTTTTTTTTTGTTTTTTGCCTTCAAGGAAAAAAAAATAAGCAGGTGTGATTTTGTGAGGCAAGTCAAGTTTTCTTCTTGCAGTTAAGGTGGGGAAATGAGAGGCAAAGGTGTTCAGATCCCAA
Organism: Pithys albifrons albifrons; assembly: GCF_047495875.1. Taxonomy (NCBI): domain Eukaryota; kingdom Metazoa; phylum Chordata; class Aves; order Passeriformes; family Thamnophilidae; genus Pithys; species Pithys albifrons. The sequence continues at coordinate 26,622,390 of NC_092467.1, read as the reverse complement.
TCAGCAATAGCTCAAAGTGAATGATAACTGGGGAATGTGGCCTAAGAGGTCAGGGGATAGTCCGTGTTTGAAGCTACACATAAGGTCTTTGCTCTGATTGTGGGTTCAAGTAAATGGATAACACTCCTGATTTTAGGGTGGTGTTCTAAATTGTTGCACATCTCTCATGGCCATTGCTTCCCAAAGGAAGTCTGTGGTGAGTTTTTGCTTTTTTTGCTGATGAAATGTGTTACGGTGGTGGAAGGAGGTGGGAGGAAATCATGAGACACGATTCCGGGAAACGTGGAGATGTAAAATGAGTCATTTAGAAGTGTTTGCTTGGGAGAGACTGAAAAGGAATCAAAGGCACAGCTAACCTGGAACAAGTATGTTCAGTCATGAAGGGAATATGAGTTAGAGGTAAAATATTTTATAAAATGGACTGGCTGAGTTGGGAAAAGCAGAATGCTTTAAGGCCCATGAGCTCTTCTGCTTGGACTAGTTTGCTTTTCCCAGTTCAATCTGTTGTTCTAATAGGGAATGTTACTGTGCCTTTCTTATCTCTCTTGAATTTGCCAGCTCCATTAGCTCTCTCTCAGGCAACTGTCAGAGAGATCTTGTGTCATCATTCAGGAGGTATGAAATGTTGCATTTATAAGCCTTTCCTTAGGTCTTCATTTTTGGATTTGCAGCATTTCTGAGAAGTTGTTTTGAAGAGCTTATCCTGATTGTGTAAATCCTGGGACACTGTGTGGCTGTAACAGCTCTCAGCTGATCTGTGGGTTTGGGGGTAAACGGTGACTTACAGTGCATTTATCTGGCAGATAAGAGTCTTCAGAGAGCCAGGCACTGGACCAGCAGTTGTGAAACAAAAGCACTGGGTTATTGGAGGTGTGTGCTGTTCCTCTGTGTATTCCTGAGGTCATCTAATTTCCCTTCTGGTGTTTGTTATTTCAATTTAAACAATACCTTTTGGGTTTTTTTTAATGCTTCCATTTACATTGTCTGGTTTGAATTTAATACTAGCAATTTAAAAATAATAACAGTGATAGGCAGTTTTTGTACTGGCTGTCTGTGAGATAGCTGTGGCTTGTCACTTAAAGCCACACTGTATTCTAACAGAGTGCTAGAAACTGCTTGAGAGCAGCAACTGTGCAAAATGATCTGTCATTTAAAGTTGTGTTCAGATTTGGTTTGCTTGAGTTATGAAAATGGCTTGGCCTTTTAGCCCAATCCCTTGGGAATATGTGTCCCCATCCTGCAGTCAGCCTGGGACAAACACAATCCAGGCACGGTGTCTCCTGGTGGGAGACTCCAGAGGTCTGTGCAGTGGGAATATTGCAGGTTCACATTATCTGCATTAGTGTTACTGTATATGGAGCATGGACTATGTCTGTGTAAGTGGTTTAACTAGTCAGGCCCTCATGGTTAATGAACAGCAAGTTTAATGATTCTGAGACAGAGATTCAGAAAGGAATATGACCATGATCACATCCAATTGAAAATGCTGTGAAGTGTCATATGTACTGTTTCTCCCCACCTCCCCAGTTTTAATCCAGGTAAATATACCTCCTAAACTTTTGGGGGTTTCATATTTTCATTTTTAATGATGTGGGACTTAATACATACCTATATTTTTATGTATGAAACTACATAGGAATAATTTTTGTTCTTCCATTTTCATGTTTGACTGTAGTATGTGGACTTTCTTTTTTAAAGTCAGCTGTTAACTTTTAAGACCTTTCAGTATATATTTTTCCTGTGCTTCAATTTTTATAGTCATTAATGGAATAGGAAATGGCACCTGCCTTCCTGCCTGTTAATGTTAAAGCCTAATTTATGGATCCTGTTTAAAACTGTGGTTCATGTTCAGCAGGAGTGTTCATCTACTTAAAGCCAAACTAATGTACAACTGTGGGCAAAATGAGATTGATTCAAAGTCTTCTACCAAGATTTCAAACCATTCTCTAACAGTATGTTAAGTAATAACTTGATGCATTTTTTTAATTAAGTGCACATGTATGTATATTGAATTTTCCCTTTTATTACAGTGAAAACACCTTTCCTGTTACCTTCAGTACTACATGGCTAAGTTTCCTAAAATGCTGGCCTCAATAGTTAACACACATCTGTGTTTGTGTATATAACACCTCTGTGCCTTCTGGTCCCATTTAAAGACCAGAGGGACGACAATGTTTGATATATGGTATGGCCTGGAAAAGCAACAGATAAGAAATTGTGACTCCTGCTTGAAAGCCTTTAAATACTTAAGGTTATTACAACCTACATTTTCACCATTTGTGTGTTTAACTTGATAACTGTATAAATTACGTGCCAAGTACTCTTACAAACACGTCCTACAAGTATATTGACAAATGTCCTGTCATTCTCCTGGAAATACACAATATATGGAGCATTTTGAAGATGATTTGCTTATAAAATTTTTTGTGTCCCATATGTTGCTTTCTTTTATTTTCTCTTATTTAAGCATAAATATTGCTGCTTCCTGACACTATTTGGAAGATTTTTAGATGCTTTGTTTCAACAACTCAGCCATATTGCAGTATAGACATCTATTTTAACATGAGTGCCAGTCCTATAAAGCCTTCCTTGACTAAAATGGAAGTTAGTATTTGGACCAAACCTTTAGAAATGTGAAACAGATGAGTTTCTGGAACAAATGTAAAAACAATCCCCCAAAACCTGACACAAATATAAATAAAATGCCATGTCAGTCCTACTGGCTTTTCTGTAGTTTAGTGTTTTGTATGCAGAGGGGTCTGACACAGTGATGGTAATAGCAGGGTAAAAGCCTGAAACAAACTGAGGAGCATTACTGCTACTTACTAATATTTCATTTGCAAAACAGAAAGACAAAGATGATGAAATTGATGGTACTTTGCTTTTCATAGTTTTCACTGAGGCCTTCTGTGTATGACTCAATATTTAAATTATATCTTGCAGTTGTTGGTGCTGGTCAGTGCAAGAAACACTGAAAAATACAGAAAGTTATCTTGAGATCTTTTCTGTATTTCCTTTTTCTTAAATTTTGCCATGGGATTCTGTGACCTAAGACTCTCTTTTAGGGTTTTGTCTGCCCACTTTTTCCTCATCTGAAATCTTATAGCATCACAATTATTCCACAGTATTAGGGAATATGTGGTTATGGGCCAGGACTGGCAAGTAGTGCAGCATCTGCTTAGATAATCTCATTGATTAGACTTGGGAAGTGCAAACATTTGAACAGTGATTTTAAGAGTAACCTCTCTGGAGCCTTACAGTGTGTGCCCAGAAATCATTGGAGGCACAGTTTTTACAGGTACATATATGTCACTTGGAACTCAAACTGCCTGTTATAAGTCTCCTTATTTCTCCCCAGAGTTTGCTGAAGATTTGGCACAGAGAATCTCAGACTGCATTTCCGGAGAGCACAGAAAAAATGCTTTTGTTGACAAAATACAAAGTTCTGCCCTGCATTAGTGATCACTGACTTGCAGACAGCTGGCTTGTTTACAGCTTATCCCATCCTCTCACAGGGTATCAGCCTCCTTCCTGACCCCTGAGCAGTGTGTACGTTCTCTCACTATGTTTTATAACATCTGAAGAGGAAGCAAAGTGTCTAGAACTTTGTCATTACCTTTAGCAGCAGGAGAATGTGAAGAGTCTTTCAAGGCTAAATAAAACTTTGTGTAGTTTAACAAAATGTATCCTACATTTCCCTTCCCCTCGCCATCATGTCTAGTTACATTGCAGATGAGGGTAAAGGAGGTAATGCTCTTGTAGTCTAAACAAACTCAGCACGGTGAAATGGGACAGTACTTTTAAATATGCATAAGGATTGCAGTTGCTCCATTTTGTGACACTGACTGTTCAGGTAGTGGGGAAAAAAAAACAACCAACAAGCCACAGAGTTTTCCTAAAATGAATATTTTTTTAAAGGGCTATCAAGAAAAATGATGCTGGAACTATTATTGTGAAAAATTGGAGTGGCCCATTTGATATCTCACATACAGTTTGGCAAAACAAGATTAGTGCAACACATACCATTTTTCATTTTCTCCCGTCTTCACCAGCACTAACCATTGCAGCATCTCATTTTTTAAACTTTGGGATAAGAAAACCCATGTGTGTAGAGTTGCTTGGGATTGCCAGGTCCTGCTGCTCCTGGTTTTCCCCTTGGCTTGCATGTTCCCATGTGTACTGTAAATAAGTGACCAAGAGGGTGGGATACTTAGTCTCCTCTTAGATCAATACTACTCTAGGGGTCAGCAAGCAGGATTTTTGAAAAGGAAGGAGGAGGGAATTGTGTTTTATTTCCCCTGTAGACTTGGGCCAACACCTTTGCATTGGGTTCATCTCTATCACCTGGGGAAGAAAGCCTGTGGGGGTTATTTCAGAAGCAGTATCAGCTGGCAAAATGACCAATGTGAATAAGATGGCAAGGAATTTAAATAACAGAGAAATCTTAGATGTTTTTTCCCCTCCCTTCCCTCACATTAAAATAAGGATTTTAGTTTCTGGGTTGGCATCTCTGTGGTTTTTTTCCTTGGAGCTGGGCTCAGTGGAGGGAGGGATCAAGGTCAGCACATGTTGGAGTTGGGGGGCCAGCTACTGTTTGCAAAGCAGCAGCTCTTGATCTGTGACCCAAAGCACTGAAGTCCTGTTGCATTCATTTTCATCTTTCAAGAAAAGAGCTTGCCATGTTTGTTGTTCCCTTCTGGCTGGGAAAACCGAGACTTTTCCTTTCAGTCTTCTTTTTTTTCCCCCTGCTGCGTGTTTAATATGATGGCTCTGAGTGCTGACTCCAAAAGGGATAACTAAATGACACAAAAGGCAGGTCTGCACAGCACACTGCAAGTTTAGCCCTGGAAATGCAGTATTGCCATTGCTAACAGGCCACATGCTGGTATGGGGAATAAATGGGAGACCTACAGACTCTCCTTGTAGCAGAAAAACATGAGCATCCTTGGGGACAGGAACTCTGCAACACCCTTAAGAACAGGAGCATGTTATAAAGTAGTTTTTCAGTGAAGGAAGGTGGAAGGAGGCAATATGAAGGAGCTCATGGAGGAGAATGGAGAATAAAATTTGTGTACGTGCAAGTTGTGTAGCCTGAGGAGGAAATAAAAACTTTGCAATGCTGAATTTAAATTATTTTGCTCTCACATTGTCACATCTTGTACATGTTTTAAAATTATGTGTTTTCACGCAAAGAAATCAGGTGGTTCTAGGACATAAATCAGTCTTTATAGCATAGATAGATTTTGGAGATACACATCTTAGACCTGCTCTTTTCTGAGAATAAAGATATAAAGATGAGGCACTGTCAGAGATTGAGAAGAAGGAGCAAATTGATTAAAAAGTAGTAAATCATCAGCCCCACATGATTTATATATATAAGAATTCTGAAGAAGCTTAGGAATGAATTAGCTGAACTGCTAACGAAGATATGCACTCTCATTAAAACTGAGCTCTGTTCCTGAGGGTTGGCAAGTATCTGGGGTTTATCCTATATTTAGACCAGTAAGCATTACATCTACACATTGCAAATGGTCGAAACAGGAATTTAAAAGGGAATAATAAAACACCTGGAAGATGGTGATGTGAGAGACTTTAATGAGAACAGGTTCAGCAAAGGGAAACCAAGTCTCGCTATATTGCTCAGAACTCTGTGAATGTGCCCATATAAAGCAGTAAGAATGACCATCCTGGATCAGACCAGAATTCCCTCTAGCCCAGTATCCTGCCCCTGTCTGTGCCTGGTCACAGCCACGTAGGGAAGAGAGAAGAATAAAAAGGTCAGGTTTGAATTTCAGGGGCTCACTGCTGACGTGCTAACATCATCCCTTTCCCAGAAACCAGTCCTGAACTTACAGTGCCCAGAAAGAGAATTACCCCAACTCACAAAAAGGAACTGGATGAAAAAAAAGACAGTATTTTCCTAAAAAGGACTAAAGAGAATCTTGATGAGTTAGATGCTCAGAATAGTAATAACCAGTTCCTGAGGTATAACTGTAACAAGTGTTTTCATCTAGTGAGGCCACTGGGCTGCTTTCACCTCCTTCCCTTCCCAGGGTGAGAGTGGCCAGGACTGCCTGGTGGGGAAGCCACAGGGAGTCTGTGCTGACCTGACGGGATGCACTTTGTCAGCTGCCCTTCACCCCTCCAACCGTACATGTCCTTGCCAGCCACGCTTGGTGCTTCTGCTCACCACAGCTCTGCATGCTCTGCAGCTTGTGGTGCTCTCACCCACTGTCCCCATTGGCTCCCACCACTCTGCCAACTGGTTTTGTTGTTTCAGCCCCTGGAAAAGTGAGCACAGTCGTGAGAACCAGGCACAGGCTCTCATTTCTTAGGAGAGGCTTGAATAGCTTCTCGTCCTCACTCCTCTGGAAAAAGGCTTTAACTCAAGTCTCCTTTTGTTTTCCTCTTTCCTTTGCCTTTGGGGTTATTTTTGTTGTTATTGTTGTTGTTTGTTTTGGGGTTTTTTGTTTGGTTGGTTGGTTGTGGGTTTTTTTGTGGTTTTTTTTTTTCTGAGAAGTAACCTTTGTATTTTGGAGCTCTGTGCTCTTCCTGCATTGACTCACTTGGGCAGTCAGTTGTAGTGGGCTTCCCCTTATTTTCTCCACAGGACGAAATAACTCCCTTTGTGGCATAAAAAATATAATTGTCCTTTGAAAATATAATTAAAATACATGCCAAAGAAAGGTGTTTCTGGCTTGCTCACTAATCTTTCCTATTTATCTCCCTTTGACTCCATTGGATGCCAAGGTGCATTTTCCCCTTGAGGATTATTCCAGTGAATGTTTCCTCACCTTTAGGTTTAAGGCTTGTGAGACAAGCCACCTGACATAATGTATTTTGACTTTTTAAAAGCATGTGACAAAGTCTGTCACAAGAAGCTGCTGCAAAGGCTTAGTAGTCACATATGGTGACAGGGCAAGTGTCCTCATAGATCACAAGCCGACAAGGAAACAAAAAGGCAGAGGGCTAAGTGGTCAGTTTTCATCACACTAAAAGGCCAGCAGATGTGTTTCTCAAAGTTACCTATCGGGTCATATGCTAAATATATTTATTAATGATCTGAGAAGGGAGAGATGAAGGATCTGGTGGTAAAAATAACAAATGATGTGTAATTACTTAAGTAATTTAAGGCTTTAGCACAGTTAGGAACTTCTGGGAGATCTAAACAAGTTACTCAGATGGACAAAGAAGGTTCATTCCTGATAAATGAGGAGTCAGTATGTGGAGGAAACTACACAAGAATGTTTTCCTCTAACTAAACAGAGATAAGACCTGAACATTGTTGTTGGCAGTTCCATAACAGAAGTCATTTGAGATGCTGTTATGGTAAAAAAAAATAAACAAACAAGGTGCTAGAAGGTGTAAGAAATGGGACATTAAAAATTAATTACTGGACTTGGTCTTCGTTGTGTATAGACAGACGATAGGATAGAGCATAATACTACGGGGAAGTTTGCCCAGCTAACAAAGTCTGATCCATTTCTGATGACAATTTCCTGTTTTCTTTTGTCTTTATCCTGCTCATACATCATCTACTATCAGAAATGCACTGATCTTTATCAGGAATAATATACTTTGGGAAGACAAAGGCTTCCAGAGGATTTCAGATCTTACTAAGGACAATTCAGTATCAATCAAGCTACAATTGGAAAAATCTTTCCTATCTGTTCTCCTTCCTTTGGTAGTTAGTTAAAGTTCACATCTAAATGACATAAATTAAAAATCTCAGTTTGTATTTGGACTGTGAAATCATCAACATTTTAAACATGGATTTCAGAATTCATATGTTACTGAAATACTTCCTCAAGTTGGGGCTCTTATGAGACTTATAAATTATTCTTGCATAGAGAAGTCACCTGAGACCAACCTAAATGAAGTTAACATAGATTTTAAAAATTATTCTTGCAGAAGAACAGGGAGTGGTGGGAATAGAGGAACAGATGGGAAAGGGAGAAGAGGAGACTGAAGAAAAGGCTAATTAGGTAATTGAGGCTAAGAGGCTATTAGAGCTGACCCAGTGGTCTACCGGTAGTGCAGTTCAGGGACTTAAATTTGGGATTGAGGTTGGTCCCTCATTCCCAGGCCAACAAATGCTCCAAACATCAGAAGGACTCTGTTTTATACCCTATATAATCCTGTATGTTTTCCAGTCAACATAATCTTGAGGGTTTCTATGTCAGATTACAGCAGAAATAGGAAAGAATAGTGGAGGAAAATGCTGAATTTGGTCTGAAGGAATTAAATTATGCTGATGGGTAAATTGTTTGGTGAAATTCTTTGGAATTCATTTGAACTCTTTTGGAGAAAAAAAATGATTGAAACAAACATGTTTTGAATTGATTCTTAATCAGCATTAACTATTTCTCACTAAGCAGCCTTTCCTGAAATTTGTCCAAGTCATATTCTCTCAAGCCTTTTTTTTTTCCAGACAAAGGGAAGGCCTAAGGGGTCACTTATTTTAAGTCATTCCATTCCCAATTTGAAGCTGGCGTGTTCATGGTGTACCAATCTTGTCCCCTTCTTTCTGTCTCCTCACCTACCTTCTTTTCCAATGCAGTCAGTGATACAAGTTCTTCTGGGTTTTATGTGTTTATTTCTGCCCTGATGTTACTATATTCAAACTGCCTTCTGAAGTTGGCAGTAGAGTTGCTCTTTTATGACCAGAGAGTCTGGTACAGGTCAAAGCCAGGACAAGCGTTGTGTTGAGGTGGAACATTTCTTGTCCCCACCTTTTCTAGTACAACATTATTTATGCTGACTTTATTGTTTTAGAATTTTCCACTTATTTAGAGCATTTGTGGCTATTCTTTCTCAGTTGCTTCCAAACCCTCTTGGGTTTATTTTCTGCATTCAAAACTTTAGAACTGCAGTGGTGCATCTCTCTGTTTCCTCCCTCATTCCTTCCTTACTCAGTGATTCTAATCACAAATTCTTATGTACCAATTTAAGTGTTTTTAAGAAAAGTTTTTTTGAACCTCTATTTGTTTTGTTCTCCCAGTAGTTGCATTTCAGGACATACATGCTGGCTTCTGCATCCTTCTCTTGCATTCGTGGTATCTTCAGAGGATCACAAGGCATGTGTGACTAACTTGATTATTTTCTTGTTCTAGTATTTTTGTGAAAAGTCAGCTTTTCTCCTTCACTTTCATTTCTTTCCCTTTATAAACACTGCACAGAGATATTGCTATTGAAGCAATCCATGGCTGGAATACCTGTGGTCAGTAGGCAAACCCTATTTCGACAGCAGAAAAAAGCAGGACCATTCATTATCCCTGCAGTTTAACAGGGAGTTTCTGTGGAATAATTGTAGTATTGGAACTGCAGCTTCAGGGGAAAGTCACAGCAGTTTAAGATTAAGCAACTGGACAGAATAAACAAAAAATGGAGGAGGGAGTGTAGCTTTGGTTCTGATGGTAGGCAGGAGGGAGAAAAGAAGGTGAATTGGTTGCTTGTCCACTGGAAATCCTACTTGTACCTGCTGCTGGCAGAAGATTTTGGATTTTGTTATTGGCTCACAGCTCCACTAAGACATAGTAAAGTGTTTTGTCAAAAGAGGGCACGGCCCACTTTGGACCTTCGTGAGCAAGTTTCATGTTTGAGGGTGATACACAAGTGAGGAGTGATGTGCAACACTGAATGAAACCTCCTCCTACAAAACCAAATGGAGATTTTGAGAACTTGAAATAACATTTCTCTTCATTTTGGAGATCCGGTATTGCCCTGTCTTACATGAAGTTGCTTAAAAGGTAATTAAAAAATTATATTCTTTCCAGCCTATAACTTATCAGTCCTCATGACCCTTATCCTGGTGGACTGCAGGATGATGACTTCATTTCTGGCAGCAGAACCCAGGGACAGGTTTTCAGCATTGCCTCATATCTTGTAGTCATGACTCTTCCGTGCTGCTGCCCTGGGCTTCCCACATGGTGCCCCCTTTCCTCAGCACTTGTCACTCTTAGGAGGAGTGTCTTCCAGTGGTTACCTCTGGTTTTAGGTAGAAAAGGTTTCTTTTTGTTTTTGTTACTGGTGTTACTGTAGGACCTACAAGACTGACCTGTTGGCAAGGACCACCTTTGTGTAAAGTATTCTGCAAACACAGAACAAAGGACGTGTCCCACCACTATTGTTGCTTTTATGGTTTCTCCTCACCCCTGGGTTTTCCTCGCCAGAACCCTCACTGTGCTGAAGACACAGTTTTGATAAAAACCTTTCTTAGCAAGTTCCCTCTCAAAGTATCCAAGGTATAAATGTGGGAAATAATTATTGTAACATTTGCTCACAAAAATCTCATTCTAGGTTTTGGCTTTCAAGTACTAATAAGGGAGTAATAACGTACTTTGAGGATATCTTTGCTGTATTAACATCAGCTGATGGGACTGATTCATCTGATGTGCAGGTCTCATAAAAATACGCCAGGTTGACTAACACTGATACAGGAACCCAATATCATGTTTGTTATAAACATTTAACATGCAGAAATGATTGCAAAAAAAAATATTAAAAACTCAGTGTTTTCTCTTAAAGTTGTAAACAATGAAGAGACTTTACAAGCAATATCTGTACAGTTCATTATTATTTGAATTCCCTAACAATCTTGATAGTTAATTATTACAATTAAAATGTGAAAACTGTGTTCCTAATGTGTAGAGTTTCTGATTTTCATGAAATTGAATTACATAATATTTTGATTTTTATACTTAAGAAGAAGAAACCAGGTATTGTAAGAGGTGCAAACCCCTGAGGTCTTAAGTTACGAAAATATTTGGAGAACATTCTAATGCATAGGAAGAAGAAAAGCAGGACTTATTTTGCAGGGTTTGAAACTGAGTTAGCTGTGCCAAAACCCATTCAGTTGTCTGCAAAAAATATTTAACACCATCTGACATATTCACTGTCACTCCATGCTCTGTGAATCAAATATAAAATTATGTGCAAGAAAAAACCCTACAAACTTATTTTGTCACAAGTAAACTAGGAATGTTGAAGATGGTCAGCTTCACTTGTCAACAAGAATAAGCAAGAGGGAAAATAATGGCTTAGACTAACAGAGAAAGAAGTCAATAAGACCTTCAGTTTGAAAGGGCTGCCTCCCAGAAGAGGAGTTTGCAGCACAGGATTTACATCCTTATATTTTGTCCAGAGTTTGTTGGATTTCTTGCAGTGAATAACTAGGGCCATCCAGCTTTAGGAATAAAATTTGAACGCTCAAAAAGAGTAGCCAGATCTTGAATGTATGGAAACACCAATAAATACCTGAACGTTATTTTTCAAAGCCGAATCAGAATCAGGCTTTGAGTCTTTAGATTTAATCTCATGTGAGATTGTGACTCAGGCCCAACCCTTTGAATTCTATATGCGAGGTTGGAAATTTGTGCATTTGTTAAGTAGTCTCCCTGCACATGCAAATTTATGGCAATTGAAAATGATCACCACAGTGTGTCACCACAGCCAACAAACACTGCATGGCAACCAACCTCACTTGAGCGTTTCTCTGCTACTCACATCACTTCATTTTTCCTTTGGCCACTGATCTTCTACAGCACCTGCAGCTTTTTCTTTTTCCTCCAAAGGATCATCATTTTACTTTGAAGTTCAGTGACTGTGGTATGTCTAACCTGATCCTGTAGAGGGCAAGGAACTGAATAATTAGTTCACAAGTGACATATTAAAAGTGGTCCAAAAGATATTTACACTGCTCATTAAAGTCATTGGGAATTTGGGTGGGCCAGAGCTCCCTGTTTTGGTCATGCAATGGGGGCAAAAAAGCACTCCAAAAATTGTTATTTTGCAATTATTTGTGTTGTGGTACCACAAAAGGATTTGATTTGCACCCTTATGTTTTTAGAATTTAAAGTACAGGTGCCACAAAGCAGCACCCCCACCATTGCCCAGTGTTTGTCCTCCAAAGTCTTGAGTTAGTAGAGGAAAAAAATAAAAAAGTGGAAAAGATAATAAAGTTGCCTTCAAGTTTGTCTTAGAGTTGAAGTTAAAATTATATTTGAATTAGAAGTATAGTTAGGATAAAGTTTTCAAACCTCAGTTGTACCCCTCACTGCTTCTTGTAGTAGCAAGGAGTAAAATCCTGGGGCCTCTCAAGTCATCAGGCTTTTGATACTGGATGAGGACTACAACTTTAGTTTTTATTTTTTGTACACTAGTAAATTGGATCTTATGGCACACCACCAAAACACAGCGAGTATCCAGACTCCAAACTGCTCTGTAGCCAACAGACAGGAACAGACATAGACATTCACACCTGGAGTCACAGATAGGAGCAGAAGACACTCAAACATTTGACTGGCACTGGACTATGAGAATCAAAATAGACAGAAACTCTTCATTTCTGTGCTTTCTTATTCCTTTACAGAAAGTTTTGCATTTATCTTGAATACTACACAACCTGAATTTGTTTCAATATGTGGTCAAATACCAAGTCTCATTTCTTTAAAGACATTAAAGCCAGACTGGAAATTAGTTGCTTGTGTGTTTTTTTTCTGTGGCTGTGCTTGGAATAGAGGTGGTTCTCCTTTAAACAACCATTCAGCAGTTGTGGATCAATTAGCAGGGTGCATTTCTCAGTGAATGCTGCCTGGAAATGCAGAGGGACCAATCTGAGCATCGAGATTTCTGCTGTCATTTGGCTTTCCTACCTCTAACTACAAATCGGCTTCATTGTGACTTCCAGTGTAAGAAGTTGGTGCATTTCTGCAGATTCATGATAAGATATTTTTCTCTAGTAAGAATGCAGTTAGACTCTGCATTTGGAATCTGTTTCTGCCAGGCCCTAGATGCATTAGTATTCCACTGGCAGCTGCCTGTAGGTAGGAATATTGTTTTTGTCCATAACCAGAGGGAACAATCAGACTAAGCCATTCCCCAGCTATAAACCAGCCAAAGTAATTGGGTTTAATTTTAATTTTTGTAATAGCTTTAAATTAATAGGAGCAGCTGCTGCCACAGTGTGTGGGTGTCCTTTTCCAGAAGGCATAGAACAAAAAAGGGAAAGAGTAAACAATAGTGTGTCTAGGACACAAAGGTTAATTCAAGAACTGAGCAATGTCTTTTCGTTATCAAAAACTCAGTTGGTGATATCTAGCACTGTGTCTCTTTTCTTTCTTTTCCTTTCCCTTTTTGCTTTTCTTCTTTAATTCCCTGATAAGATCTAAATCTGATTAGGCTCCTGTGTGTTAAGATGTGTTGTTGGTATCTAAACGCTAACTCTCTTTCTCTATATGACTCACAAATAGATTAGCAGTGACAAAGTGCTAGGAGAGATAAAAATAGATTAGCAGTGACAGGAGTACTATTATAATTATTTTTGGAAGATATGGTTTGAATTAAGAGTTTGGGCACTTTTTGCCCTGAGAGGGTGAATTTAAATCCTGGAACCGAGGATGGTTTCTGCTGTTGTGTCAGATACCAGATAGTGAAATGTCAATACCAGATGTCCTAGACATCAAGATTAGCCATAATAGCCAAATGCAGCCATAAAGTGATGTGTCAAAGTGGATAATAAAACAGATGCTTAGCTTTTATAATGAAGGGGAGAGGGAATGAAATATCAAAAGTGCCTTTAATACATTAACAAAGTTGTCTTCAACTTGCTTAAAAGTAGAAAGTTATTGAACCAAGGAGAACTATGTGTCATTTAAACATTAACTATCAGCAGATGAATTTCAATTAGCATTAGCCTTTCTAAAATCCTGAATTTCCTCCTATTGGTCTCATTTTACATGAAATTTTTATAGCAGAAAGTGAGGCTTATCCTTTATTATTTCTCCCATGCTAATCTGGAAACAAATAAAGTTCAACAACTCAGCAACATACTGTTTAAACTTGCATTATGGTTTGAGGACTGGGAGCTAGAATACATTTACCCACTGCCATATCATCTGCTTGATTTGAGATCAAATGAGGGATGTCCTATAGCACTCCAGAGTAAGGGTGAATGATAGAAATATGTTAAGATACTGGAGAAACTTATTAGGTTGGGCTACTGCATGCAGATGGCTGGTGGTGTTTTTTCCCTACTGATACTTCTTAAAAAATTAAAAATCTGTTTTTCTGTCCTTTATATTTGTTGCTTAAATATAATTTTCAGATTTTAGTGATAAGCAAGTGTCTTCTTTAACAACAACAGCAACAAAATCAGCAAATCATAGATTACCTTAAGTTGGAAGAGTCCTTTAATATCATTGAGTCCAACCATTAACCGAGCACTGCCAATTCCACTGCTAAACCACGTTCCCAAGTACAACATCTACACATCTTTAAATACCTGCAGACCCTTCACCAGCTCCATTGCCCTTTTCTGAACTTGCTCCAGCACCTCAATGTCTTTCTTGAAGTGAGAGGCCCAAAACTGAGAATGCAGCTTGAGAGGTGGCCTCACCAGTGCTGAGTACAGGAGAACAATCACTGTCCTGGCCCTGCTGGCCACGCTGTGGCTGGTACAAGCCAGGATGTCATTGGCCTCCTTGGCCACCTGGGCACACTGCTGGCTCATGTTCAGTTGAGATACTGAAGTAAATTATTGAAGCCCTGAATGTTCAAGAAGCAGGGCATTAAAAGGGGCAAATAAATTCTTATTTTGAGTCTGATTAACTGCATCACTGGTTCTTTATTGTACTTTCTCAGGAAGATCTCAATTCCTTTCTGTTTCTCTTTGTAGATCCTGCATTTTGCTGATCAGAGTCCTTAACTGCTGCTAATTGGCAAACACGTACTTGTATGTAATGAGAGGGTTTTGTCCTCTAATTCATATTAACAATGAGAGGCCAAAACTGATGTTCTGCAGCAGACAAGCTTCTCTGAACTATTACAAAGAAACACATTACTAGTGCTATGTCTGTAAATCTTATTATATTTTGGCTAGCAATGATCTGAGTGTAGCTGAGATGTGCTCCAGTCATTAGATGAGACCTGTTTATAATGTTGTGTAATTAAATCAGATAGAGTCTGCAGAATCATAGCTTTTTGTTGCCAAACATGACCGGTAAGTTAGTTACATCAAATTACAAGTGCATGGCATGACTGGAGACCGTCCTGTCTAGATAAAGCTAGAAATTCCATCTAAGAAATGAAGAAAGCAGACAAACATAAATAGGGAACATCTTCTGTGCACAGAACAAGTTTTTGTCCCCACTCTGAAATATCACTCATTTCTGTTGAAAAATAACAGAATAATTGGAGTTGGGTGAGAGGTGGCAGGCAGATATTTGTTATTCCTTAACCAGATACCAGCCTGATAACAACAACATAAATGTCTTTCTTATCATTATTTACCATCATGTATATTCATTTTGATCTTGTCAGATAAACCAGAACTGTCAGGGAGGGCAGCAGTCCAATTTGGAATGGGACCAAATCTCCTTTTCTCCATTGCTTTCTAATTTAGGACCCAGTTATTTTCCAAACCTAAGTTTTTTTGTTTGATTGTTTTGTTTTGGGGTGTTTTTATTGATTTTTTTAACCTTATGAGTGTGTTTTCTTCCATTTCTTGTCTAGGTGTTGATATGTATCCCCTGATTATTAAGGATGAAAAAATAAGTAAGATATCCAGAATTCCAGTAAATCACTTCTGTCAATGGTTCCTTATACTGACATTCCTTCATTAGCTATGCCTCGTGTCTGTGCTGGTGAATGAGACCTGTAACAAAGGATGTAGCCACACTCCAGGCAGAGGTTTGGCTTAAGCCTGTAGAGTCACATGGAGTTGGTCCACCAGCTTGATAGTGAAGTAGAAGATACTTGAACAGCCTGTGCATCCTTTTCCCTTTGTGGGAGTGGGTTTCTCTGGCTGTATGATGCTCTTCCCTGCTGTGGTGACTGCAGCTTGTGCACCAGGAGGGAGGTGCTGTGCAGTGCCCATGCCCTGCCATGGCATTTGTCTGCACAGGTGCTCCCAATTGCAGGCTCTGGGATCTGCTCATCAGCTCCTGAGCTGTTCAAGCTGCTCCACTTCATTTCCTTTAAAGGAAATTTAAACTTCACATTGCCTTTTTGCTCAGATTTCTTATGCCAATGTACATATATGTGTCAATAAATATATATACATATGTGCTTTTGTTTTTCAGGCAAAGAATACCCTCTAAAAACGTGTATTACTACCGCTGCCCAGACCACAGGAAGAACTACGTCATGTCATTCGCTTTTTGCTTTGATCGAGAGGATGACACTTACCAGTTTGCTTACTGCTACCCCTACACCTACACTCGCCTCCAGCACTATCTTGACAACCTGCAGAGGAGGAACATGGACTACTTCTGCAGGGAATTGCTGGGCCTCAGTGTGGTAAGTCCCAGGCACCCTTGCCAGCCAGCAGGCTTTGTTATGAATGTCTACCCTTAAATGCTTACAGAGGACAATTCATCATCCCTGCTCATGTATGCACACACAGAGATTTGTTTTGCTGCTATCAGTGACACACGAGGAGGTGTACCTGTGTGGTGAAATATAGACAAATGCTAATTTAATTTCACATAAAATATTTCCTTTGCCGTATCCGAGGCAATGCTAAATTCCCAGGTAGGATCAATTCACCTCTAAACACGTTAAAAGATGAAATTGAAACAGCTTCATTGAGGAAATACGATTTTTAAATACTCTGTCCATTTGTCTTTCTGGAAGAGCTTTTCTGTTCTGAAAAAAATGTGGGGTTTTTGAATGAGAAGATAACTTTTCTTGATAAAATAATGCAAAACATACACAATACAACTATTTTATGCACTCTTAAAAATGCCTGCTTTGGTGATGTGATATTAGAAGGGGGTTGGTGGACTCTGTATAGATGACAGTGGCCACACAAAAATGAAGTGTCACAGTTCTCCTGGAGAAGGAAGAAGTGTTTATGGTGAGGATGAACTTCTGCTTGCTTTGCTATCATCTTTCTCTGAAACGCTGGCAGTTCAGGGGATTTGGCAAGCATGACTCAGCCACTTCCATGTCAACTCAGAATCATCAGATTAAAAAAATGATAGCTCAAATCCTGCTGGTTTTTTAAACTTCTGCTTTCTGAGACTTTATAATGCACTTGTACCACATTCTTAATCTTTTCTCTGAGATTTGATTTGGTTTAAACTTGCAGTGTGTGTTTCAGAAATCGAAAGCTGTGATTCCTGTGAAGGCTGCTGATCCCAGCAGCAGTTTCTTCTTAGGAAGAAACCCAGCATAGGTTGTGAAACTCAAAATGAAATCAAATGTATACCCTTCACTGGAATAAATAAAAGGCTTCCAGCATTAGAGCAGACCATTGAGGTCCCTATAGTGGCATAAAACTTGGAGGAAAAAATTAACTTATGGAGAAGAGTAAATGCAGAATTAACAAAAGAAGGCATTTTTTAACCCTTTTTATAACTTAAGTACAGTTCTTGTTCTAGAGATGACTATTGCATATCATGAACTGGCATTAATAATTAATCATTCCAATTAGGGGGACAAACAATTATAAGGGAAAGAGATATTAAAAAAATAAAGAAGTAGAATCTGCAGAGGCTGAGAGGAAAGAGCACTATCATCTTAATGTGAAGAGCTTTAATTATTAATCTTAGAGGACAGAGCTGTCATTAATTCTGTAATGAAACTGAATTTGTTTCCTTTCACTCTGAAAACAGTGTATAAACAGTCAAATTTACATATTCATCAAACCCCTGATCTGACTGATTAAAACACTGGGATAGAAGGATTTGTCTTTTAGCTGCATTTTGACAGACAAAGCTATACTCTTAAATCTTGTTAACATTGTGTTACCAGTAGTTGCTAAATATTATTTTTCATATTTCAGCAAACTAAACAAACAGATGCCACTCAAAATGTGGCAGGAAATGTGCTATGTATAAGTCCTGATTTTATATCTCTATGTACACACAGAGTATGTTTTGCAGTAATGGATATGGTAACATTTTGCAGCTCTCCATGCTGATCTATATAAAAAGCTTCTGAATCAGGCTCATGCTGTAATCTTTGTGAGTAATATTACAATCTCAGAGCATTTCTGGCTTTTCTCCACACACAACTGTCCTAGAACAGCTTGGTAATTTAATGTCTTTGCTGAGCTTGAATAGACAATTTCCATAAGTTCTCTGTGAGTTAAATATTTTAACATAGAGCTTTGTTGCTATCATGCATCTTTAAATGGTGAAAAACAGGCTCCTTCATTCTTCACTGCACAGTGCTTCATAAAAGCAGAAGCTGGCGGTACTTTGGAGAATTGCGTGCCATATAGGATAGATTTAGAGCTAAGAAAGTGAGCTCTGGCCCTGCCCTGGCCCCTTATGTAAGATGAGAGCAATCAGGTTGGCAGAAAGAGGCCCTCCAAAGCTCTATTCCTGGCCAGGGGACGGTACCCCTGGCAGCACATGGGGAAAGGCAGGTTAAAGATGCCGTCTGAGGACAAAGCCTCAAGTCCTCCTGCTGGGCAGGGCTGGAGCAGGATAACATGTGAGGGGGAGGCTGCAGCACATCTGGAGCAGGATAACATGTGAGGGGGAGGCTGCAGCACATCTGGAGCAGGATAACATGCGAGGGGGAGGCTGCAGCACATCTGGAGCAGGATAACATGGGAGGGGGAGGCTGCAGCATGTCAGGAGCAGGGTAATATGTGAGGGGGAGGCTGCTGCACATCTGCTGGGCTGCCATGGAGCTGCTGGGACCCCCTGGGTCATTCTAGGGGAATTTTACAGCCCCCTGCTGCAGCCAGTGATTGGGAGGATGGAGAATGGTCTGAAGCAATTTCACATCTCCTGGATTATGAAGGTTCGAGCTGTGTCTCCTGGAGACAACAGATTCTCAGCACAAATCTCTGTTTTTTCTTTTTTAGTTTGCTTTGTTGTGGAACAGTAAAACACAAGTCACAAGAAACCATGCTTAGTTGATTACTCCTGAAGGCTCTCTGAGTGCACATTTTGCTGCATGTAATGTTTTCAAGGCAATCTAATTTCTAATCTAATTTCATATTTTCTCTAAAGAAAGTACTATGCTTCCATTAACTCCTTAAACTCTTTCTCTAATTCTGTGAAAATTGAAAGTGAAATATCAGTATGGGACATGTAATTGTCATTAGGATGCAGAATGGCAAAGTGGTTCAGAGCCAAATGGCAAAGATTCGCATTGCCAGTTTCAATGGATACCTCAGCTGTTTCATTTCTGACCTCTTAATGTTTATATTCTTTACTTTAGAAAGCTATCCTACATTCTAGGTGTGCCAAATAGTCTTGAAAATAGTCTCTCCTGCAAGAGAGTTAGGATGGTCACCCAGGTACCATTTAAACTGCTATTTCCATTCTGCCATCGTTGGCCTGAGGTTACTTCAGACTTTCTACAGTTTGTCCCAACAGATCAGAAGTTCAAAGTCTGTGAGCATTTTTTTAAATTGTGAAATTTGCTTATTATTGATCTGTCTCTCATCTCAGCAAATATAATGTAATATTTTATAGCACAACATAGTTAAAAATAATTTTTCTATCTCTGTGACAATATAAGTACAGACTCAATTTACTTTTACAATGCCTGTTTTATGATGCTTATACAGTCTCATGTGCAATAACAGTTATGTGTGCAGCATTATGACCAATATTTCTGAGTTGGCAAAAGTTTTGACTGTGTTGTCGTTTGAGGCTGGTTGTCCAAATTACCTGTGTGTACTTGAAGTGTGTGGATAATTGATGAGACCTCTACTAGTATTCCACTATCACACATAATAAATTAAAAGAATTTTGGATGGCCTGGTTCAGCTCCTGCAGCCCAATTCAGAAATCATCACTGGCTGGGCAATATTTTCATTTCTCACTCAAAAGTGAACCAAGATTAATTGGAGACAGAGATTTCATTTCCCCCCATTAGGCAATGGTGCTTCCAAATTACACTTGAGGAGAATTGCAACTGCACATGCAAACCACTGGCCTCAAAGGGACTTGCACAGTACACAGAGACTGAAACATGGAATTCTGTTAAATTAAATATTAAACGTACATATTTTAAAACAAGAAGGCAATATGTCTAATGTAGAGCTCTGTAAGTGAGCCAATCTTTCAAGTCAGATATGGAATACTGAATGGCACAGATTGGAACACATGGTGCTTCATTCTGACTCCACACCACTTTGGGGTGTGCTTTTAATTTACTTAAGCTGCTCCTGATTTATGGTGGTATCAGAGAGCAGAATGGGGCCCTAAGACTCTGAAACTGCACACCAGATGTCATGCTGTTGGTTCATTGATCCTCTAGCCCTTATTTATTGTCTAAATGACTTGGCACCCCAGTAAAAATAGTTTATCAGTTCTACTGTTTGCCACTGGTCCATTTTTAACTGCTCAGTTATGACCATTTTAAAGCGTGAAGCAAAGAAAATAGGCAGTTTTTCTAAGGTTAAATTTCCCATTTCTGTATTCAACTTTATGTTATATAATAACAGTTCTGTAAAAGAAAAGTGTACTCTTAGTCTGTGAAACAAAATAGAAGTTAGAGGCTTCTTTGGGATGCAACGTACCTTTCAAATCCTATTGGTATCAGGTACTCTACTTTCCAATAGATTTGGCTGCAACTAGGTAGAAATGCCGTGTAAATGCAAGTTGTGGCAATTTACTTGGCATGGAAAAGGCCACAGAAACAATGCTTAGAAAAAGTAAGCCCACTTTCTCATTTCTCACTAGTGTAAAGGTGCATCTATGTATATGTTCATGACGTGTTCATTCTCCTTAGTCAGTGGTGTATCTATTTACTCCTATAGTACTGCTGTTCCCGTAACATTGATTATATGGATGTCATCCCCAAACTGCATGTGAGATTTAAATGTTCTTGCAGCTATTTTCTGGGCTGGGTTGATATCAGCAGAAGTAGAGTTGGACCTAAAAATAACACCACCAGCAGTTCTTTCTAAAATAAAATATGATTTATAGCATGTAATATCACCCTGTGCTACCAGGAAAATTATATAAATAACATGAAAATAACAGGGGACTATTCTATATCATCAGTTTTAAGGAAAATTTCTTTGTCACAATTTGAAGGGAGTTCTGTGAGATAAACTGGCTTGCGGGAGTCATAGGCAAGGCAAGATAGGCAAAACTCTTACTGTTGAAAGTTGCCATCTGTCTGTAGGATATATGCAACTGTTCATGGTAAAAGCAATAAATACTTTGGTGTAATTTGGCAGCTATATATAGCTTTTGAAAAAACAAACTCAATAAAATCATCATTTGCAGTTACTATCATGTGAGGATACTAAATGTATAAGCGGTTATTTCTTAAATTCCAGAAAGGGCAGTGTTTGATATAGTAAAATAATTTCTACGAGGATTTGCATAAATTACTCTTTATCTAACTATGAGTAAAAAAATCTTAAATTGGGAAGGAGGATTCAAGTCTTGAGTCCATTTTGAAGCTCATGTTTTATAACTACCATTCTCTGTTTAAAAGCTATTGAAAAAAATGCTTGGACCTTCACCAAAAAAAAGCAGCTTTAAGCATAAAAAGTCCATTGAGGTAAGAAATTATCTGAGGAGGAAAAAAAGTTATGATCCACTTTATTAAGAGAAAACCTCCTGAAAGGAGTGGCAGCAAAAGAATTACAGCAAATGAATGATATGTGGTAAAGTCAGTTATACAAACTGGTTTCATGCATAGGCCCCAAGCTGCACCCTTTCATCCTGTAGCCAAACAGGGAAACCTTTGAAAAGTCAGTGACCTTTCCGAAGTTTTCACTGGACTTTCTGTAGCTTTGCAGGTTGGCCTTTTGCTTCATGGCTCTTCCCATTACCATGCCAGACTCTTCATCTCACCTTTACTCCACACTTGTCCTTCATCTGGCTTGCCCTTTCTTTGCCTCAAATCTAACCTTCCCTTTTCTCTCCATTTAGTTTATACTTTCCCAAGATAGCTAGAAGAAAGCAGTTGTGGTATTTGTTTTCTGCTCTTATATTACTTTCCCTGCTTTGTTCTTTCCTATTCATTCCCCTTATTTCTTTGAGTTGTGAAGGGCAAATCCAAAATAGCTGTTAGGTCTTTTAAATACCAGGACTGCACAAGGTAGTCATGTTCTCTTCTGTGCACTCAATATCCTCATCTCAGTGCCATTTCAAGTAATGTTATACCCTGGCCTACAACCTGTCTTCCCTGTCTTTATGTCTGTTGTGTTCCCTCTTTGCTCCATCTCCTACACTTGCATTTTCAGAGAAGATGGAATAATATGTGGTTTGTCCAGGCTTCAAACTGGAAAGGAAACATTAATGATGTAGCCAGAGGTGCTGAAATACTTGAACTGGCACCCAAGTACAGGGAGGAATTTCAAGGTCTGCATCCTTGTTTCATGGCAACAGTAAATTTCAAGTAAAAGGCAGGTTTACTCATTCTGGTCCTCAGCACTTTCTACTGCTTGGTCTGGTGCCACTCAACTCCATGTGGTCACTGTAATCTCAATGGACAACCCAGTCTGTTCACACAGTGAGTTCAACCCTCAGATTCAGGCAGTTACCTCTAGTTACTGCACCCTAAACTTCTGGGTACAGGGAGAACATATTTTACTTCCTGCATTCAGTGCTCACTAGAATTCCTTTTCTTGTTGGTGCTTGGGAAATACCATATGACAATCAGTTAATACAATTTCATTTAAAAAAATCAATTCCAAGGTACCATGTATGCACCAAACTAAAACTTTTCCATATTCTAAAATTTATTTAGTTGCCCTGCAGGCCATGAATCTATTTTGAAGGTATGTAAGGTCCTTAGAACCCTGTGAAAACCCTAGAATACATTCAATCTTCTTTCCCTTCCATTAGAGAAATTTGTTTTCCCTCCTTTGTAGCACAGCATTAAGCAATAATTACCATGTTGATAGTGCTGCTGAATGTACTTGCGTGTAGAGGAAATCGTGCTATGTGGAGCTATTAGCTGCATTTGCCCCGTAGCACTTCACTGCATTGACTCTGCTGGGATGTTGACTGTGTTTGAGTTGGTTTCTATTTAGATCTCCTGAGTGGTGACTGTGCCATGTATCTGTGGGGCTGGACTGGTATTTTAATCTTCATGCTTTGACTGTAGGCCCTAAAGATGGTGAACCTGGCTCACATTACCTGTAGGACTGAAACCTTGGGACTGACAGTTTATTTAACAATTTCCAAGTCTGCTCAGTTCAAAGGATTTGGATTTATGCCTTTTAATTTAACCAAAGAAAAAACTATTTATTGATTTAGCTTTACACTAGCTCTGTAATGTAAATATAATATATTAAAATCTCTAAATACCTTAGGCAAAATCTTGTTCACATAATTTATGTAAACTGAGCATTGTGGCTCCAATCCAGCAAAACACCTGAGTACAGATTTAAACTTAAGCATGTTAAATAGACGTGTTGAAATCACTGGCAAGTTCATGGCATCAAGTTAAATGTGTAAAAATGCCTTTAAGCTCCAAGGTCAAAACAATCAACACTTAGGTCTGGTGCCCTAATGTGTTGTCATTAACTCATACAACCAGTATAACAACATGACTACAGGAAAAAAATCTAATTAAAAAATCATAGACTTCAGGCCCAGATTCTCAGTGTTTCCAGCCAAACCTACTTACAAGGTAAAGACATATAATAACGTTCTCAGTCTTATATAAATGTATATGAATCTGGTTGTTGGTTAACTTATATTTCAGCTCTTCTTAAATGTTTATTTTAATAAGATTATTTTAATAATTTAATAACTTAGGTGAGGGGCTTGCTCATCTAACATTGCACCTCTACCTGCAGTCCACTGACACCACTGAAGGTGAGAGCTAAATTAGGGATCTAATCATAGGTTATGGCAAGAATTTACTTGCCAGTCATTGGTAGTCAATGGACTTGGCCAGCAACTTCATTGTAGTGTAAGAATAAAGCAAAATCATGAGGAGGTAGAGAAGGTTTCAGATAACTTGACAGTGTTACAAAATTCCCACTAGGTAAGATCTTAAAGATTTGTGTAAAAGACTGCAAACCATTTGCTCCCACTGTAAACACAGTGTTACAAACAAAACATTCAAAAATAACCTATTTTTCTGGTCACATCCAGTCAGGGTTGGAGGTTTCTACATACCCTCCCTTCTGATTCATCTTCCATCTCCTAATGGTTTTTAACTAATAAATAATTCCAAATTAACCTGACGAATGAAAACAAGTTTCAGATTTCATAAAAGCAAGAATTCCTTTTTTCTATTATCTCATTTTTGGCTTGTTCATGCATAGTTGGAGTAGCTGGTTCAGGTTACATATTCTGCAACCCTTTTTGCACTTCTCTGTAAATATGCTCAGTGTCTGTCTGTAAAATTGAATCCCACCATTGCTCAGCAATTTATTTTTCTTTGCAGTATATGAGGAAGTTGTGCATTTGAGGCCTTCTGCATCAGACATCTGTGCTGGTCTTGGAGATCTTTGTCCTTTCCATGCACATGTTCAGTGAGACTTTATCTCTTTTGTCCTTAAGCTTTGAAAGCTGAAAGCTGGCTCCAAGGAGACTTCAACTTGTATGTTAGAATGGATTTGGGGATATAAAGAAATACGAACATGTTTTGAGGCAGATTACAAGATAATGTAGACCAAGGCAGTGCAGTTCAGGTGGCCTCAGCTGGCTGAGTAAAGACTTACTGTTGAACTATGTGCTTGAAGAGACAAAGTAAGGCTCATGACACCATAATACATGTAAGAAAGCACAGGTGAGAGAAATTATATGCAGTCTGTGATCCAGTCTTGATTTCAGTGGGATTTTTAACAGCCCTCACCTTTCTGCACTGTTAGCAAAGTATTTTTGAATCAAAGAACAGTGCAGTGGCAAAGGACATCAAACTTAGATGTAAGGCAGGCTAGTGCCATCCTTATTTAATTTAAAACATGTTGCATTTAAACATATTTTGTTTCAGAAGATCATGATATTCCTGAAAAGAAGAGAGTGGTTTTCATAGAAAATGCCTGCTGCTGCTGAAGTGCTGCTATTATCCACAAATACTGAAAGCAATATTTATCTCTGTTTTGAAGACAAAACGACATACAAATAACATGAGGAGGCAGGAGCTTTTTAATGTAAAGCAGTAGGTACTTAATTGAAAACTGGGTGGTTTTTTTTTTCAATTCTTAGGAAATATAAGATGCAGCTTAAAGCCTTTTTAAAACTCTTTAAAAGAGATCTTACTTAGCAACCAGTCATAGTGGTACATGAAAAGAACTGCATTCCCCGATAAAGATCCTCTTTTTCATGTTTTCAAACAGCAGCTGAGCACCATACTGTGGCAGCAGAGAACAATCTGAGAAAATGAACACAGATTGAAAAGGCCTCTGTTACATGACATTTCCAATGAAAAAAAAAAAAGGCCAGCCCTAGGCCCACAGTCAAGTATTTTCACTCAGAATCCCTAGAATTGTGGACATACCTTCCTGCAGAAAGTGTGTTTTGCTGAACCACCTCATCTGATGTTCTAATAAAAGTGCAACATGGAGGAAGACAAAGGAGAAATACCACCCATTTCAGGAATTTTCATGTGTATGCATGAAAAAAATCTGTTTCAGAAATAATTTTTCTCACATTTATTTTTAATTCCCTATTAATTGCATCCAATTTTCCACTTAGTCCTAATTAGTTAAAATTTAAGAGGACTATTACTTTCTCAAAATCTAAAGACTCCAGGATTTTTTAATACATACTTTTTTTCCATTTAGATTTTCTGCATTATGATGGATTATAATAATGCATTAATATCCATCATTCTATTTTTAATCAGCTTCTTAGTTCATTAGTAACAGCTGCACATTGTTAAATGTTGTTTGTTTTTCTTTTTTCTTTTTTTTTTAATCTATGTTGTTTGGAATTAAAATATTAACTAGTCTTTTCCATATTTATGAATTCTGAACTGTTCTGCAGCATGGAATAAGGGAAAATCTCATGCCTATCCTTAAATTCTTAAAGAAAACCCATGGTTTTGTTTAGAACTTTTGCTCTGACAGCTCCAAAAACTGCATAAATATCACTGAGTTAGGGTTCATAGCATCCTTCTGACTGTAGTGGCATTTTCTAGGAAAGGAAACTCCTGAAGGACCTTCCTCATTGGGGAGCAGCCTGTGGGAAAGTCTTGGGTGTTCATTTCCAGAGATCAGCCCCACCAACCGGTCGGTTTACACGGAGTTCCAGGGCACGATTTGTTCTTCACGCCCTTGGCAGGACCCTGGACAGCGCATCCCATCGGCCTCGCACCACCTTTTCACGTGCAGTTCCAAAAAGCTGAAAGCACCAACTTCTCTTTTCAAACTGCTGATACGTAAAATTGAATGCCAACCTTTTACATTTACACGCCAAACAGAAGTTTTGCGATTTGGAAACCACGCCCTATTTGCAGCTGCTGAGCTCTTCAAAGTATGGTCCACAATATTAAAGAAATAGAGTCTGCTGTTTTGCACAGTTTATGTGATTCAAGACCTCAAGTCTGTTTTTCTTATTTGCCTCGTGAGAATGAAAAATAGCCAGTAATGTGTTATGTCTGATAGAAAATTTATAGGAATGTCAGAGATGACTGATTAAGGGCACTTTATAGATTAACAGATGAAGACTAAAACAGAGGGTGATGGTACTGTGCTGAAAAAATAGGAGATATTTTGGCAATACAGTGAGATCCATCAAGACTTGTCTTGGACCTAGACATAGATATTAATCCAAACAATGAATATTTCAAAATCTGAAAGGTAATGCATAGAACAAGAATGGTGTTAGTGCACAAAACAGGGTGCTCAGCAGCATCACATCTTCTATGTCTCCATAATATCCTTCTTGCCTGTAGATTTTCTGCCCCTCTAAAACTTAAGAAAAATGCTCTAGATCCTTAGCATGCTCTAGGCAATCAACATAAAGTACTTTGGTAACTTCTGCATGAGGACCATCTATTATCTCTTCTTGTGGGAATTAATGATGTAGTAGGTTCCTAGAGAAATTATAAAAGGTTGTATTTCTTTTTGTTTTGTGTGGGTTTTTTGTTTTGTTTTACTGCTGTTGGTTTATTTGTTTGGTTTTTTTTTAATTGTAGTGGCCTCTTTATGAAGGATACAGGCAATTATAGCCTCACTCTCAAGAGAACAAACTGTTCAGAATGTGAACTTAGGAAAACAGAATGTGTTTTCCCAAGGTGTACTTTTCTGCTGTTGCAATCATCCTTACAAGATACTGTGGCAACACCAGATTTACCTTCAGCTCCACATGATTTTGAAATCCTTCAGAGCTTTAGGAATAAAACTCCACATATCCTATAGATTTCTTTTATAGAAATAGATAAGGTGTTATAACAGCAAACAACAGTGCAGAACTGAACAAAATTGTCCTCCTATAAAGGAGACTGGGATGCACTCAGACCAAATAACATTGTAGACTCACACTACACAGACTTGTAGGAAAACAAAGGGAACGATATTATATTCCTCATGGTCAAACAGAATTCTTGTCCATCTTGGCTGAAATTCCCATTAGCCATGGCAACCAAGGAGAGAAATACACAGCAACAGATAACATCCAATTTAATGCTTACAAAGAGGTAGGATGCATTGATCTGTTTGAAAAAAAAAACACCTCCTTTTTCATTCCTCTAATTCAGATTTTCTCATTACTGGACACAGATGGCAAAATATAATTTTATTAACTATGACCATTTGTTTTGCGGTTCATCAATTAAATTGCAAAGAGTACAGAGACTGGTTCATGCCAGCCATTAACAGAAACAAGTTAGTAGCTAGAGCTATACTGCAAATGGCTATAGATGTTGCATTCAGTGCTTCAAGATCATTTGTTGCTATGACAATAATGAAGCAGAATAGCTGTGGTCTCTGAAATATCAGATTTTCATCTTCCCAGAGAAATACTGACAAATACAAATTCTTCTTTTAGAAATCTGGACTTCTTTGGTGGACTACAATGAATTTTTGTATGTGTTACAAAACAAATAAGTCACTCTCTGCTCGTAAGAAAATTAAATTATGAAAAAAGAGAAAATCAATGTATTGCAAAGCTCCTGGACAACAACCATTTCCCCTGCTATCTACTGCCAATGTCAGTGTGAACCACAGGTAGTACCAGGAAAAGTAAAGTCATGGTTCCTCTGCACTCAGCAGCCACCTCCAAAGTATCCTGTATCAGCCAAGCACACTTTTGGTAGAACTGAGTAAGAACTGCATGTCAAAATCCTTTGCTGTTCTCATGTGTCTTTCATTATCTGGTAAGAGTAGCACCTATTCTCATTTTTTAACATCTGGGAACAGATTGGATTCTAGAAATTATTCCCACCCCAGTTTCATGTATCTCCGTGCAATGGCACAAATTTCCTGACATGCTCCATCCGAAAACTTACTCTGAAAGAAAGAAGTTCTTTCCTGCAACTTTTGACCACAGAGTAGTTGCTCCATAATCCCTTTTCTTAAATGGCATAGGGTGACCCTTCTTATGTTTATATATTTTCTGAAATACAGATAAGCTCTCTTTCCTTTCATACAGTCACAAATTTTAACTTTACATACAGTAATGCTGGATCACAATAAGAGGTTTAGAAAGACCTTGGACTGGTGACAATTAACATCCCTAAAATACTAATTGACAAAAGATACCTTCCTTGAATAGCTTCAGAAGTTTCTCCATGTGCTAGAAAGTAGGATAGCCTGTACTCTGGCAGCAGCACACACTACATAATCTATTACCAAAACATCAATGGGAGATGTGTCTTTAACACAATAGGGAGTCCATGCACACAGGCAGTTCAGAACATTGGGCTGTTTTGGGAATTGCTTTTACACAGAAATTTAGTAGAAAAAACAAAGTTGTTTGAACTTTGAAAATTTTCTTTCTTTGATTCAAAGATACCCCGTAATGATTATAAGGCAATGATCACAGCCTGCTGCATAGAAATAATGTGTCGTGATAGTAAACCTCTGGAACTGATCACATGTCATCAGATCTCCCCAACTGTGCTTCAGTTACCACTGGTGGCACATTTATTTCAGCAATGCTCATGGATAGAATTCCTTATAGCAGCAGCACCGTAGGTTCTGTATGATGGGAGTGCCCATCTGCACCCCTGTTTATAGCCAATAGAATGTGAAATGCTGCAGGTTTTGTTCCAGGGACACTGAGTTTAATCTCTCTGGAAGAGACCTTCAGCCTTTCAGAGCAGGGTAAACTTATTACATATTGTTTACGCAAATGATCCCGAATTCCAACAGCCTGGAACAATTCTTCTAAAATATAAACAGTTCTAGCTGACATATAGCCAAGATTGCTTCCCTTCAGAGGTCCATTGCATCTTAAAGCATTTCATGTGGATGTATCCTGATTTCAAAAGGTCATGTTCATTACAAATCTAAACATCATAACTAACAATAAATTGGAATCTACTGGAATGGCATTAATTTCTATAAGGAAAAATATGTGATAATTTTCACATCTCCTGTCTTCTAATCAGTACTATTTGAAATATTTAATCTTGCTAATTTTGGAAAACCTGTCCTCTTCTTTCCCCCCCTTTTTATTTTTTTTTTATTTTTTTCTTCCTTTTTTTTTATTTGACTCCATAGAGCATTTGAAAGTGCCATGGTCAAGCTGAGTATTTCATATTACTGCATTTCAGTTTCTATAAAATTTGTTAAAGGCCCTTTTTTTCCCCCTCACTATTCTCAAAACTACTTTTATTGTTTCTCTCATTTTCTGTGACACGTGCACTGAAGTTTCAGTCACAGCCTCGTTACTCTCCCTCTGTTGAAGTTTCCTTCCTTTGGAATACAATGTCTGTGACAGAGACAGCAGGGTAAGGAGATCTGCTATCCCCTCTCCTGTGCTGTGTTTCTGTACAACAAAGGTTCTCCTACATTACATCTAGAAAGTTTACTTATTGTTTCAGAATTAACCAAATTATCTTCTCTGACTTTTCCTAACCTTCCTGCTGGTTTTGAGGTTATAATTAATTTCTAAATTCCAGGAAGTCTTTGGAGATCTGCTTTCACAGAACTAAATTCTTCAGATATCATCTTGATTTATTGTCCGTTTACATGATTTTTAACACAGGTTAAACAAAATCAGAAAGGCCACAAGAGAAACAGAGATGTGAACTTCTTCAGTAGTGCCTTGTGGGTACATCCTGACTATCTGATAAATCTGTGAAGGACCTGCTGGAGGATTTAACATTGACTACTTGGTGAGGATTGTCTTCTGGTTTGGATTCTTTTAGATAGAACAGTTCTGACAGTTTCTTCTTAGCAGAGTAAGCATTAATTTGTTTAATTTACTGTTTGGGCATTTCCCCCAGTGGTGTGTGTACAGAGGGAACCATGCACAAGAAATATTAAAGTTATGTACAAAGAAATGTCTTTTTCCTGTAAAATCACTTTCCTGCATCTCATGTTCATACAATTTTATATGGCAGAGGGGGCTTCAGAGCCATGGCCAGCAGGGAAAGCAGAGGAAAACGAGCTAAGTCTTTGAGAAAAGCAGATGAGGTCATCCAGTTACCATGTAGATGTTTTCAGGAGCTGTTTGTCTTTCATTGTCACGGAGGAGCCCGTGATGACACACAGCCTTTGTGCCTCCTTAACATTCAGGAGACACTTGTGACAAATAGGGTCACGTCATGATGGTGCTGACCAGATTTGGGAATATGTATTGCTGCCATTACTTCAGAGGTCAGTTTTAGCCTTTTGAACTTCAAATTAGGGTGCAGTCATCTTCAATCACACTGTAAGTTTTGGGAAAATGTCTATGATGAAGGAAAGATATGCAGAACTGTTTGTTGGGCTCTTTTCCCCATATACTGGTAATTTTTGAGCTAGGGTTGTAGCTTATATTTATGTATTATGAATTACTGTGAGACGGCAGAGCCTTAGAGCAACAGTGCAAATCAAAGAATTTGAATGTGTCCATGTTTGTGTTAAACAGGATAGAAATACACAATATTTACCTTGATTCTGAGAATAGATACTAATGTGGGTCATGGCAAAAGTTTCAAAGGCAATTTTTAATATTTTAGTGTCTGTAATCCTCTTCAAGTGAGCCAAGAAGTGCACTCAGGAGCATCTTCATTCTGCTTGAAGTCATCCTCAAGTTCCTATTACACTCAGTGAGCTTTCACAAGAAAGGTGATGCTTGAGAACATATAGAAGTTATATATAGTGGTGCATTTTCAGAATAAATATCCAGCCCCTAATAATTTGCAATTTATTAATTTAAGACACCTATTTTAACAAGTCCCCAAATAGGATGATTTTCTTCACCTGTTTTGAAGACTTTTGAGCAGTTCTTGGAATGAATGAAACAGTAAAGAGCAGCTGTTGGAATTCAGGGATGCTAGAAAGGGGAAATGCCTTATAGTCACATAATTCAAATATCTAAAAAGAACTTGCTTAAATCTATCTGCCATTGTTAAAATCCTCTGCTCCTTGTAAGTGCCTGCTTGTTCAGGGAAGAGAAGTGTGTGCATTTGGTTTCGTCCATCAGAGAGCTCAGAGACAGAATAATGTTCAATCATGATGTTAATCCCAGCATAACAGTTTCTACTGAAGTGACTCTATAGAGGATTTATTCTCCCATCTAGGCAGGTGCATAAAGAATTCTTTTAATGGGTGGTGCATATAGTGTTGTAAAAGAATAGACCCCTTTGTATTAAAATTACATGTCTGGGATTTTAACATAAAAACTGAAAAATCCCACTGTGCAAAACTGACTTAAACTCAATTTCCCTCTCCTCCTTTTACAATGTCAAGATGCCTGAGTGCTCAAGTGACTGAATAAGCACTAAATATTTAATGCATGGAGGTTACATTAACTGAGTCTTTGATCTGAAACTTCTTAAAAACATCTTAAAAGCCCTTCAAAAACCGGTTAGTATTTCATTACAGTCACTTAAAATAGATTTATTTTATCAAAACATCCTGTCAGAAACCCCAAAGCTGTGATTAATAACCTACAGCATTTTGACTAAAGCATCTCCTAATACTGGTTTCATAATGTATCAACAGATTGCCTGTTGTGGGTAAGAAATAGCTGGCCCTATTGCCTCTGTCAGGCACTTGCATATGTGCTGAGAGTGTCTGCTCAGAGTTTCAGCAGGTGTGTGCACTGGAATCCACACTGGGATTCTGCACCTTTGATGCTAGTCACAAAGTCATTTCACTCTGAGATTAAATTAACTTTTTTCTTCATGGAATAGATTTATTAGGCCAGTTTTGGATGTTTTTCTTGAGTAGTGTTTGAAAGTGTTCAAGCAACTTGAGAAATGGCATAGATCAATAATTTATATCATCCTGGGAAAATCTTGCTTGTTTTTAATCTGTGCAGCATAATTTGAGGGTGTCTCTGGCTGTGTCAAGGCCCTGCCCTTTAGATTGTTTTTACTGTTCAAGGGCAGCACACTACAGTGTGATGCTGTGTGAGTGGCTGCCAGCTGTGTAGAAGGACAGAGGCAGATTTCTATATAATTCATTTCTACTCTATCCAGCAGACCTTTTGTGCAAGAACTTGGCCCACCCAAATCTATCCTGACCCTTTGTTGTAGATTTCCTTCTCATTGGCTTTGTGCATCTCTGGATCCCACTCTGAAATTCCCACTGTTGTTTTAGTAACACAAGACTTTGTGTCCTAACACAACATGAACACAAAACTTGGGATCTTAAATAATTTATCACAAGCCACCTGGTCACTCTCATGCTGAGTTTTGAAATGTAAATCTGAGTTCATGAAGTTTTAGCTCATGCTCATAATTTCTACTTCTTAATTTATACCTTTGTAACTAGTGGAAAGAAACTGAAAAAAGTTTAGGAAGTGGCCTGTTTCGTTCTCCTCAGTAATTAGTAGATTAAAGCAAAACATTAAGTGTGTTCTAGGATAACAAAGGAAATTAAACACCAGGTTCTGAGCTCTCTGTAGGAGCATACTCAAAATAAGAGTTAAGAATGTCTTCTGGAGTCTCCCAGAGTATTAGCAAAAGGCACATGGCTAAACCCTCATGAACCACTTTGAAAACAGATTCCTCATTTCTTCAGGGAAATGTGCTTTTGTTAGTGTATATCTTGTGTAGAAGATGTTTTACATATAAAAACCACGTGTAGATTGAATCCTGTTATATAAAGCAAAGCTGGTTTTCTGTGGAGTTCTTTTGTAGTACCAACATTAAAAGGGTTGTTATAAATAAAAGTGGAATATAATTATAAATGCCCTTCTGAGGAAAAAGAAATCCTTGATTACCTTTGAATTCTTTTGCCCTTTAAAAAGGTTATATTTAACTGGTTCAGTTTCTTAGTTGCTGTTTTGGTTTCCCAAGGGAAATCAACCTCCAGTACGAACTGTTTCAATTGGGTTACACGACTTTACTTTGTGTCTTGCATTTGTTAACAGCCAGGTTATATAACACTGCAGGCTAAATATACATTGCTCTGGTTCCAGCTACCTCTGGTACTCCTGTGCTCAGAGGGATGACCAGAGGTGGTTTCCAAAAGTTCTGCTGAAATTAACCCCTCCTGATAACAGCATAACCAGCTTGGAATTAGGGGCTTCAGGAGCAGTCTGAGGCTATAAATCTTAAACTCTAAAAATATATTTCATATTTTGATGGGCTACGTATCATCCAGGAGTTTTTTAATAACCAAAAAGACATGGGTCAACTTGTGCCTGTATTCCCAATGGCATATAATCTGTGGAAGTGCTATTGACTGGAACAGAATTTCCTTGAGTTACTGATGTTGTAAGTGAGAAAGTAATTGAAGTGCGTGTTGCTGCTTCACTGAAAAGCAGGAGGCCAAATTCTGGGGGGATCTTTTCCATTTCTAGCTAGTTTGGTAGTGAACAGCTTTAGATTCATTATTCTTGTATTTCCATCAAGTAATGCTTTCCTGGTAGAAGAGGAGATGAAAGGACCTTTTTAAAAAAATATCAATAAAAAAAAAAGAAAGGAAAGGGAAAAGGGTTTCATGCAGGCTTTTTTTCAGTCACTGATCAATAGCAGCACAAGAGTGCTGTATTTAGAGAAGAAAGGCAAGCGAGGAAGAATCTTAACTAACTAGCAGGAAGTTGATTGTAGCATGCTGGTGTTCAGGCTACTGATAAGTGAGGAGGAAACATTTATGCTGAGAATCAGCAAAAAAAGGAACATGTTTTACCACATGCCTATTTCATTTTGCAAGTCTGACCTGCACAGAAGGCTCTGGAGACAAATTTAGAGTAGCTTTGTTAATTGCATGGCATTAAATTTGGAATAAGATGGACAATGAGCTATGGCAAATGATATTTTGATTTCACTCTACAATAGTGTTTGTATTTGGCATGGTACGTTTGTGGCAGCAATAAGAATAAATTATTGTCTAGATTGGCAACAATCTGTACATCCCTTGAGGTGTAAGATGGCACACTGGAGGCATCCACCAGTCACTGTCCTGGCAGCCAGTTCCTTGCAATAGGCTATGCTGTGTTTGGTACCATCCTTTTTACCTATAGAATGACAGAAGAGCTCAGTTAAATCTTGCAGTGTTTCATTGTCTGTATGACTGAAAAAGGATCTTGACTAAGACAACATGCTTGGATTTTAGAGCTAGAAAAAACTTTATGGCCTTTTTTTTCTATGTCGAATTGATTTTTGTTCGTTTTTTTTCTTTGTATTTATTAAAAATGCATATTCTACCCAGAATGATTCCTAGAGTTTTTTGGAGTACTGCTGAGTAAGCCAAACTAAATATATATTTCTTTAGAGGCATCAGTGCTCTTGGCAGGCACTGTTATTTTTGCAGTCACTTACTGATTGAATTTAAAAAAAAAATCTTCTTTTAATACTAGGTTAAAAAATATTAAAACAATTATTAAATTTCAATACGTAATAAAAGAACATAATTTGAAAAAAAAAATTTTTAAAGAACACTTCTTTCTGTCCCCCCTCCCCAAGTTTATTCCTTTTGTTCACTGTGATCATGCCTTGTCTTGCCTTAAGTTTATTTAAAGTTGTTTAACAGGCAGAAATAAGTCCATCTCTACCTTCTCCAATCTGGTTTCCTCTGTGCCTGAATTTATTCTGCATTCAGGGTTAGTGGTTAAGACAATGAAGTCAGACTTCTAACAGAGTTGGGAATTTTGTATTATATTTCCAGTTCTGGAGTCGTTTGGTGTACTTTTAGGAAAATGCTGGCATGCTTTGTAGAATTTTTATTTTCCTGTGGTTCTGTTAACATTTGCACAGGAAGTTTGAATTAGAATGATGAAATATTCACTCTGATGCATAATGGTTTGATCCCCTTGACTGCCACCTTCTTCACAGCTGGGTTTTTTTGCTCATGCTATTTTGCATATGAACATTTATCATGCAATAAATTGATTTTCCTGTCATCTATTCTCATCTTCTGAAACTTGCACGTTCCTGTAGAGCTGATTTTGCTGCTCCTCATTTGTCCTATGTATAGTTTCTTACTCCCAACTAACTTTTGTTATGACACATTTTGTAATTAGCAAAATTTTTGTTACATTTTAAAATATGATTGCTCAGTGCTCTTCCTTCAGGTTAAGGTATTGGTTCGTCTTTCCCTTTGGGAAGTTACTCTAGCTTTTTAGGTTGTGAGCAAATTTTTAATTCAACAAACTCTTAAAGTAACTATCTTTTTACCCAAGAAAAGTTTCAATATTTAAAAGATTGACCTGCAATCTTTTATGCAGGAAAAAAAGTATCGAAATATGGTAAGACTATTACCCTGCAAAATCTTAGCTAAGAATTAGCTTCAGGCTTAATTTCTTGTATGTGTCATCTCTGTCTGGTTTATGTTCTGGATTGCGTTTGATCAGATATCTCGCTCAGCTGACTGGGGATGTATGGAAACCTGCCTGGAGAAAAGCGTTCCCCTGCCTTGAGAAAAACATTTCCCTGCCTTGCTTTTTGCATAGTTGTTATTTTAATCAATATCAGAGTAGTAAAGACTCGGTTTGATCAAGACTTTGTCCCTTTCCATCGGCCTGCAAAGACAATTCCTTGTCTAAGTTCAGTGGGTGCCCTGAAGGTCTGTAGCTGCCTTGAGCCTTTGCTGCCTGTAGGTTCTCTTCAGGCTCTTTCTGCTGTGGCAGCCCAAGTGTTTACAACTTCCCATTTCTCCTACTCAGCCCACCCAAAATCAACCTTGCTCTCTTCTTCCCCATCAGCAGACTGTGGATCCTGAAATGCAAATTGCTTCGTTGGTTTTCCTCAAGCTTTTGGTATTTAGAAGCAAAATTCCATCATTTATTTCAGAAGTAACTGGTATGATTTGCTTTTGTTTTCCTTCCCTTAAAATTATTTGATGTCATCCTAACCAATACTCAGGTCAGTAACGTGAGTACAGGAGCTCTCAACCATTTTTATTCTTCATCATCTTCGTTAGTATTGCTCTAACATTCAGCCTGTAACCAGATTAATAGCATGTATACTCTGTGGTTTTGATGCTCTTTGCACCAATTTTATCTCTGTGTGTGTGTGCAGAAAAGATCTGCAAAACCTCTTAATGCAGAATAATTTTATTTGCAGGCATATGGGAGTTAAACTTTCTTTCCCTTACAATTTTCATTAGACAGAGGCTTACTGGTACCATGGCAGAATGCTCAAATAAGCATTTTAATGTTGAATAAAGGTCAACACACCGGAATTTCAAACCATTAATCCTTTTGCTCTTAAAGCAGACAGAACTTTTACAGATTAAATAAGGCATTAAATACAAGACTCCTAAAGTTCTGAAGAGGCGAAACATACCCTCAAATTGCCCATTTAGACTTTTAGAACTATTCATCTTCTGTTGCTTTGAGCAAAATAAGCTTTGAAGATTTTGGGGGGGGAGGATGTGTTTTTTAAATACTTTTTTTTTTTTCATTTTGCAATGTTCTGGTGGAAAGGATATTTCTGAGTTCATAGAGCTATGTAGAAAGAATCCCCAGTGTATGAAAATACCATATAGTAGAAGAGACAATGCCAGTACTTTCAGGTTGCAATATTAGTCTATGGGTGTAGAGGCCCTCCAGTTCAGATGAAAGAAGTTCAGGCTCACTTTAAATTAATTTCTGGACTTTGAACAGTTGTGGGAGCCCTCTAGGACATGACAGACTGTTAAATTAAACCTGTATTGCCTTGTGTTGAACTTTTAACCCATGTATGACTAAAGTCTGTCTTTTGGGAAGGCTTCCAGTGTTGATTTCAAGGCATCAGGAAACAGAAAATCTACTGCTTCCTTTTGGTAATTGGTTCCAGTGTCTGATTCCTCTCACTGTTAAAAACATAAATCTAATTTTGAAGTTGAACTAATCTTGGATTATATAATTATTTTTTTCCTCTGGAAGCTAATTTTTTACTACAAGATTAAGAAATAATTTGCTTCTATGAGGAGGAGCAGAGATGGGAAGTTAATGGTTGTGGTAATGCAACTCATTGTGATACTTGAGTCTCACTTCAATATTTTTTCTGCCTTTGAGTATTTTCTGTGACTTCTTGCTGTGTCTGTTTCAGTTTCTCAACATCTTTTAAAAAACATAGGTTCTAAATTTCCATCATTTCATTCAGCTTTACAAATACTTTATTTGGAAAAAAATAGGTGTTTAATCCTCTTCACTGCTCCCAAAGAACACAAGCAAGGACCCCATTGCTGGGACATTTCAGTGTGGCTTATGGACTCACATGGGAATGACCTCTTGTACTCTTGATCACCCTTTCTGCATGGCAGGAGCCACATTTATTCTGGACAGATTTCTGTGTTATTTCTGACAGCTTTTTCCAGCAGTATTCCAGAATTTCCACAGGCAATCTGTCTTCTCTACTGTTTACTGCTTCTTACTACTTGACAGTTTATTCCTAAAATCTAGCCTCAGTCTCCCTGGCTGCTCTTTAAGTTGTTTATGTCTTGCCCTATCTAACATCAGCACAAAGAGCAGTTTAGCAGTTTTGTGGTTTGGGGTGTTTTTCTTTTCCCTTGTTTTTTATTTTTTTTTCTTTTAGCAGCTGTTTACTTGTATATTTTTTTAAACAATCCGAATTTTTACTTACAGTGATGTTTTCTAAACTATAAATTTCTTCAGGATTATCACCAGTTGTTCC
Organism: Pithys albifrons albifrons; assembly: GCF_047495875.1. Taxonomy (NCBI): domain Eukaryota; kingdom Metazoa; phylum Chordata; class Aves; order Passeriformes; family Thamnophilidae; genus Pithys; species Pithys albifrons. The sequence goes on along the minus strand of NC_092467.1, from coordinate 26,584,338 downwards.
TCTCTTTTTGGAGGTGCAGTTCTTCAGACTGGATGAAATACTGCAGCTGCAGCTTTACCAGAGCTGAGTGGAAAGATTCTTCTGTGTCGAGCAAGTTAGAACTAATTTATCCATTGCAGTAGGACATTCATCTTTACTAGAGCAACATGATATTGTTGATGGATTATCCAGGCTTGGATCCACAACAACTCCTAATTTTCTACTGAATGAGTACCAAGTCGGTGGTTCTTCATCCCAAGCAGTTAATTTTTCTTGGCTAAATACAGTACTTTTCATTCATCCCTACTATGGTTTTCAAATCAGAGCTTTAAATTCACTGAGGTTACTCTGAATTCTGATCTTGTCCGGTGTATTTATAATGCCTCCAAGGAGGGTATTGTCACAGCAGGGATGTTTGTGATGCTGGTTTCTAGGTCATTAGTCAAAATACTAAATGCTACCAGACATAGGGGAGTCCCACCCAGATTCTCACTTGAGATAAGTTTTCCTGTGGATAGGAGCTCTGCTAATCATGCCCCAAGTATGATTTCCTGAGCAGTGTTGCACCCACTTTGTACTGTTTTCACCCGAGTCCTGCTTCTGTGGTTTGCCCAGAAGATTGATATGTGCAAGAGGATCAAAACCAGTCCAAAGTACAAATGACATCTGATGCTTTCCCTCTGTCCACAAGGCCTGTTACCCTATCAGGGAAGAAAATTAGATTGCTTTGACATGATTGTTCTTGACAAATGCATGTTGGATGTTATACATGTTCTCATTACCTTCCAGGCACTTACAAATAGTTTGGCTTTTTGTTTCAGTATTTTTCCATGAATTGAAGATAAGCTGTTTGGCTTAAAATTGTCAGGCTTGCTTTTCTCTTTAAAATACTTTTTAGAGACACACATTACACTGGCCTTTTTTTTTTGGCCTTCCAGTTTATCCATTGTCCTTCTTAAGTTCTCAAAGATAAGCCTGATGACTTTGAGATTCTTAGTTCCCTCTTTAAGTGCTGTTGGATGAAATCCATTAGACTCAGCCTGTTTAAAAACATCCACCTTTCCTAAGTACTCTGAATATTGTACCTTCCCAGTCTGAGGCTCAAGTCTGGCCCTTTGTCAGCAATATTAATTGTGATAGATATGGGATTGCAATTGACCTTATAATAAAGACTGAGGTAAGAAAAAAAGATATTCATTAGTCTTTTTGGCATCATCCATCACGTTTCACTCCTTTCTTAAGGAATGGGCTTTTCCTTGATATCCCTCTTACTGGAGTACCTATAAAGTGGTTTTATTACCCTTGCTGTCTGTCCATGTTTGCATCTCACCTTTTACATACTCATTTGAATTTTTCACTCTTATCCTTATTAGGTGGATAGTTCCTTTCCACTGCTATATCTGCCCTTGTTCAGTAGAGTTTTTTATTCATAAATATATCCTTTCCTTGCAGAAGAGTTTGAAATGGCTTAAAGAACATGGTGACCAGGTTTCTGTGATTAACCTGCCCCTGTTCATCCAACTCTCCAGCTGTCTGTCTCTTCCACAGATGACAGGGATAGTACATCCAATTTTTCCTCTGCATCCTCAATTTAATATTGGGCAATGTTAGGGTAACATCTATTTCTGTGGACTTCCATCAAAAACATCTGCATTACATGTTAATTCTTTAATTACTACTTCTAGGGAATTTTCTTTAATTAGCACTTCATGCACTGAACATATGTTTTATTGAATTTATGGAATTATCCATTTTTAAATCCTAGGGACAATTTGAAAAAAGCCAAAAGCTTCATGAAATTATTGCTGCAGAAATCAGTTACATTTCTTGTCTGTACTGAAATTTTTAATTTTACAGAAATGGAAATCAGCTTTCCAGAAGCACAAGTAGAGGAAAGAAAAGGTAGGACAAAAAGTCTGGATTAGGATGAGTAAATGACTAATATAGTGATATAGAAAAACATCCATCTTGTCCATAAGAGATTATAGAACTTTATTTGTGCAATGGGTCAAAACCAAACAGAGCACAAGACCCATCTGTGTGTAGCTTCCTTTCAGCGGTGTATTTACTTCCTTGGTGTCTGCTCTGCTGGTTTTCCTGTTCTTCCAAACTTCTCTGATACAGGGATGAAAAGTTCTACCACATTAATGTTGTTGTGCTTATATCAGCTTGCCACAGGAAAACCCCTAAGCCCACGGAGCAAAGGTTGTTCCTAAACCTTGGGTCTGATCAGTGCTTTGCATGGTGGCTCTCATAGTTTCGGTGATCACACTTTCTAGAGCAGTGCTGTTGCTTTTGATGTCTCTACTGACTGAAGGGAGGCTTCTCTGAGGTCTGTGATTGCTCACAGATCAAAGACAGACTTGCCAGCCATCACCAGCCCTGTCCAATATAATGATATGCATTGACAATAGTGATGCTAAATGCATTGTGATTGTTTATAGATCAATTTTTGGAAGAAGTTACAATATCACGGCAATACAGCAAATATAAAGAGGGAATAAAAGATTTGATTATTATTGTGAACTAATGTGAACATTTGCTTACAAGGAAACCTGAAAGTTAGTAATTCACACTCTAAAAAAAAATCAGACTTTGTGAGATCATATTGTTAATTGAGGAATGCAAGTTCTAAGGGTCAAAGTCAACCAGTACTTATGTGTAGCCTTGTTTATTATATGACTAGAGCTAACTTGCCACTTAGGATTTTCTGGTGTAGAAATGTATTTTTCTCCATATTGGAGGATGGCAGTGAATGTGGCTTTGTCACATTTCATTACTTTAGACTTTTGTTTCATTTCAGTCTGCAGCAGGACTGCATCTGAAATGGGATTACTGACCCCTACCATTGATCACTCTGCCCTGGTGTGCGTGTGTGTGTGTGTGTGTACAGTTAGTACGACTATCAAAATATGAACATCTGAAGGGAAAAATAATGCATTATCTGCAGTGTAAATAATATCTGTGCATCTTTCCTTTCTCCTTCTTTTTCATCCTCCTTTTTTTTCTCAGGCTGGCTTAGTCCGTCAGTAGGATGAAAGGAAAAATTGCTACACTTGTGTTAAATTTCCCCTGAGAAAGTAAATTATGGACAAGCCTCCAAGGACAACCCAGAAAGAGAGGGATAAGATATTGATGTGCACTGTACCTCTCACTCTTTCTTCCTTGTCCCACAATTGAGCACTCCTTCAATGAAAAGTTACGAGTTCCTTGTTAAATTGAATTTCTCTTCTCCTCATCTCACAATTTATTGTGACGCTGAAAATTTTATAACTTGGTAAAAACTGGCAGCAG